>NW_012108897.1:711632-716684 GCF_000951045.1 Mandrillus leucophaeus
AGGCAGGCAGGAAGGAGAGAGAGAAAAAAAGAAAAGAAAAGAAAAGAAACAAAATTTTCAGCAAATACACACAACAGCATTGATGGCCTGGAGACATACCACCTTCAGTTGTGATCCTGGCAGATGTCAGATGTGATAGATTCTATAAGGTTGAACAGGTTAAATTCTTGCAAGTAAGTCCTTTCTGGAACACCCAAGAATTACAGAAAGTTTAGCTATCTTTCAAATGAGATTTCATTCTCAGTTTTGCTTGTTCCGTGACCCTTCCAAATTACACACAGGATTCTTTTCATTCAGTTGCCTTGGCCAACATTTTATCTCCAACAATCCAATTTTATGTAACTGAGTTTGCCTTGCCCTTTACTGCATTTAGGTAAATGGAATGGTCTTTTTTAGACTTCTGAAAGTATTTGTAGACCTTTGCCTTCACAAGTTTGAAATAAATGTGAGGCATTAATTTTATTCAGACAACACTGAGCCCAATTCACTTGGGAAAATGCATCTCGATGTGTAATTCATCATCCAGACCCTGTCCACTATTCTGTTCCTCCCTGAGAGTAAATTAGGCACTTTGAAAGGTGCATTAAACTCTTCCTGGCTACTAGGTACCATTTAGAACTGTGGGGCAATAATTTACTTAATAGTACCTTGGTGACCTCAAAAAGTTTATGTTGTTTTGAAAGTTCTTAATTTTCTCCCACTAAATAATTTATGCATTCAGAGGTTGGGTATGCTTATAAATATGTTTTTAGAAAGACAACAGCTATTGAATAGAATAAGATAAAATTGTCATGCTAGTGCAGAAACTAAATGTTCACAAATGTGTTATCTAGCCTATCCATAGAATAAAAGTATAGCTCATAAAACAGTTATTGCTTTGGATTTCACTTTTTAAATTTGCAAGACTGTGTTACATTTTATTGTAATTAGTAATGCTTCATAGCTGTAAGGATTTCCAGATCCATATCACTGCATTTTTCCGTAGTGCAAAACACATTTATCCAATGTTAAAATAGTGTGCTAAACATTCTGGAGGTTCTGACAGACGCTTATATTTCTCTTCATTCTTTCATTCACAGCGGAGTTTCATCCATATTAAGTAAATTGGTTAAGTTTTGATACCTCCTACTTTAATCACTCATCTTATGTACTAAATATGAATCAAATTAAGCTTGATCCAGCAAATAAAAGTGATATGCTTTGAGTTTTGCTGTCATTTGGGATAATTAATAATAAAAATAAATATTGCATTCATCAGTTCTAAGAAGCAAAGATTTTCACATTTTAATGTCTCTAAAATAAGAAGATGTCGTATAATTGATGGTGTGCCTGAGCTTTTTTGGCAGCATTTTTTCTCTCATTGTCACAAAATGATATTACATTTTAGTATTGATGGCATCTTCAATTTTTGAAATATAGCAGGACAACTTATTTTGAAATATTGAAAATAAAGTTCTATGTGAAAATGCAGAATGACTCCAAGAATATGACCATATCATCATTTAGGTGGCAGAAGTTGATAATGTTTTCATATCCATTTCACTCACCACTGTCCCTCTGAAAATGAGTTTATCACCACTAACCAGTTTTGAAAATGTTTGAATGGGACAGACACTGATCATTTTATGGAAGTAAAACCTATGAGAAATTTTAAGAGAATGTATATGTAGGCTATAACAAAGCAGTGGAGATATTTGTTTTAAAATAATAATAATAAAAGATTATTCTTTCTACTCTCCAAGTGATGGAGATGAAATAGTGAATCACTATTTCACCAATGAAGCATAGCTTTGGGAAGAAGAAATGACTCAATAACGCTTTTACAATGTTGGTGGGAGTGTAAATTAGTTCAACCACTGTGGAAGACAGTGTGGCGATTCTTCAAGGATCTAGAACCAGAAATACCATTTGACTCAGCAACTCCCATTACTGGGTATATACCCAAAGGATTATAAATCGTTCTACTATAAAGACACATGCACACATATGTTTATTGCAGCACTATTTACAATAGTAAAGACTTGGAACCAATCCAAATGCCCACCAATAATGGACTGGATAAAGAAAATGTGACACACATACACCATGGAATACTATGAAGCCATAAAAAAGGATGAGTTAATGTCCTTTGCAGGGACATAGATGAAGCTGGAAACCATTCTCAGCAAACTAACACAGGAACAGAAAACCAAACAAACACCAGATGTTCTCACTCATAAGTGGGAGTTGAAAGCAAGAAAACATGGACACAGGGAGGGGAACATCACATACTGGGGCCTGTCGGGGGGTTGGGGGCAAGGCGAGGAAGAGCATTAGGACAAATACCTAATGCATGTGGGGCTTAAAACCTAGATGACGAATTTATAGGTGCAGGAAACCACCTTGGCACATGTGTACCTATGTAACAAACCTGCACGTTCTGCAGATGTATCCCAGAACTTAAAGTTAAAAAAAAAAAAAAGTTTTTAACTTTTATCAGAGGAACTTATAAGAGAATGCCTTTATCAGAATAACTTTTATATGCAGCCACTCAGATAGGTTCAATCATATCTAGTATTAACCTCTGGATGTAACACCAACTCCACACCTCGAAGACAACAGGGGGAGACAAAGGCAGAGCAACAACAACAACAAAATGAAGTAAATTTTACGATATATCAAGATATAAAATTCAGAACCTATGCCCTTGATGTTATCCTGAATGATAAGAAGATATTTACTTGGCCTAAATATTTTTATTATCAAATAATAATAAATGGGATAAATATGCTTCGTTCTTTCAGTAAAATGTGATGCCTAGCAGAATCGTCTGGCTATATTATCCCCAAATACCAACACACGACTGGGAGTCCCACTTCTAATTTATAAAACATGGAAATTTAAAAATGTGATTACATGATTATATAAGACTAATCTCCCAGAATGGGGCACTTTTGGGAGGGATTTGTTTTAACTTTAAACAATTTATGTAAAAAGTCACAATTAAATATTAACATGGAACATACACAGTTCAATACCATTTGAATTCAAGATTTGGAATCCAACAAATCTGCAAGCTATCATAGAATAAGAATTTTTGATATATATATATACCTCTCTATAGAATAAACTCCGTTTTCTATGTCTGTGAAGGTAGGAGTTAAAGTAAGGGATAGAATTTGGTAGATGAAGCTTCTTCTGTACCGTTTCTAGCCAACAGCACAACACATCTGAATTTGTGTCTATTAAATGTCTAACATATGTTCAGACTCCAAAAACTTCAATAATATTTGTGCATCTACAAGTTCCACATTTACCTGATATTACTCTTCAGATTATCTTATTTTCATAATCTTTATAATTAAACAAAAAATAGCATAATTAAGAAATTCTAATTTCATTGGAAATTAGGGAAAACAATGTAACTAATGTTTTCCTTAGGGTTCACCTCCATTAACTATAGTAATGTTTGCCTCTTACAAAGATAGCCAGGGGTCTCGTGACATGCAGGAAAGATGATTAAGTCTGAAAAGACAACATTTGAACTCTTGTTTGCTACATATTACCTCTCTAACATCTGGCAAGTTACAACGCTTCCTTGAGCCTCAGCTTCAGCATCCATAAAATAATAATAATAGTACTTACCTTCATATAGTTTGATAAGATTAAACAAGTTAATGTATGTAAAGCACCTGACACATAAAATATGTTCAATCTTTGATTGTTTAAAATAAATCCTAGAGTAACTTAAAAAGTAGTGATAGCTCATCCTTTTAGTTCTATGTGACTTGAATACACTGGGTAGTTTAGCTCTAATGTCTCAGTATGTTTCATAACATCAGTTTCAAAAGCCTTCAGCAATTCAAGAAAATAAACATATATTGAATACTGCGATAGGTATAGAGAGGAGGGAAATGATAAAATGCCTCCCATGGGAGGGTTCACAGAGCAGGCTGACATGTCAATAAACATTCATAATAAAGACCCTCAAACCCTTTCTGCAGAGTCTTAGCAGGCAGCATGAAACTCCTTGTGACAAAACTGTGGTGTGGAAGATTAATGATAGCAGGTGTCATGAAACCACTGGTAAGAAACATCCAGAAGTTGAGCTTGAAAATACTACCTGAAAAAACTGAAACAGCACCCATAAAAAGATTGGAAAATTTGGGAGAAAACCATGCAATGACATGTTAACACCTAGATAACTTTTAAAATAGATTGCAGACAAGAGGAATCAGCAAACATATCCAGCAGAAATAAAACAGAATGAGACCCTTGGTCACCTTGCTAATTTGGAAGATTAAAAGAAAAGTTAAAATTCCTAAGTCTTTACTGCAAATGACAGATGCCAAATTGACATTTAGCTCATATATTAAAGCCAGTGGATCTTTTGGGGTGAGAAATCATTGTTTCTTGCTTAAAGTCTAGCATTTATAAGGCATGGGATGATTTATTTTATTGATAAAGAAATGTGGGATGAGCTGAAAGGAAACAAAAAGTGATCCAAGAATTTATGAATCATGAAAGAGACTCTGATCACATCCTTTCAGTAACCCCAAACCCCCACTTTCTACATTTCTGCCCTCCAGAATCACCAAGTCTTCCTGTCATCTCATACAAAACAGATGATTGATAATTCGCATCTGGCTCCTTTAAAGTTGTAGCTTCTAATCCAAGCAGGCATATCAATAACTTCTCAAATAAATCAGTTTTTTTCATGTAAAATAAATTTTTGTGCAACCTCTTAATAGAATATCGTGTTCTTTATTTTAACGCGAAGAATACATTAGCAGTTCTAGTGATTCTCATAGGTTCCTCTCTCTACTTTGATAATCAAAAAGCTTTAGAAAGTAGGGTGTGAGAGGCAATTGAAACTCAGCCATGAATCTTGTGGCCATCAATAATCACCTTGTTAGATATTACTTGTTTTTTAAAAGGTAGAAAGAAAAATTTTACCAGGACTCTAGAAAGAATTCAAGAAGACAGAAAGCTAACATTTACCACTCTTCCCCCACCAAAAGAAAGCAGTCGATACAAAGCGCTCTCTCTCTCTCTCTCTCTCTCTCTCTCTCT
>NW_012108897.1:717094-718093 GCF_000951045.1 Mandrillus leucophaeus
ATACTGGGGCCTGTCGGGGGGTTGGGGGCAAGGCGAGGAAGAGCATTAGGACAAATACCTAATGCATGTGGGGCTTAAAACCTAGATGACGAATTGATAGGTGCAGCAAACCACCATGGCACATGTGTACCTATGTAACAAACCTGCACGTTCTGCAGATGTATCCCAGAACTTAAAGTTAAAAAAAAAAAAAAGAACCGAATGGGAATTGTAGCTGTCTCTTATACACATCTAGATGCTGTCCTCAATGGTCTTATAGTCCAAGAGCGTTATGTTTAGTTATAGTAGTCTTAAATATGATACTAAATGAATTGAATAGCCAGACATCTGTGAAAGTGAAACTGTGATAATACAAAGTCAGTGTGCTTTTAAGTTTCAATTGCTTAAGGCTGTTTGGAAGTAAGGATCACATGAGTTCAGAGCCCTAGGATTCAAAAATAACTCCAGAATCTTTTATCACTCCCCAAAGGAAAAGCAATAATAAGTAAGTTACCAGACGTTCATGTAATCTCTCTGAAACTGTAAGACTAACAAAGGAAAATTTTCAAAAGGCAAAAATACTCTATCATTTATTTGCAATAGAAATTATTCAGCCGGGCACGGTGGCTCATGCCTGTAATCCCAGTACTTTGGGAGGCCGAGGTGGACCTGAGGTCAGGAGGTCGAGACCAGACTGATCAACATGGAGAAATCCTGTCTTTACTAAAAATACAAAATTAGCCAGGCATGGTGGCACATGCCTACAATCCCAGCTACTCAGGACGCTAAGGCAGGAGAATCTGTGGAACCCGGGAAGTGGAGGTTGAGGTGAGCCAAGATCGCACCATTGCACTCCAGCCTGGGAAACAGAGCGAGACTTGAAAGAAAGAAAGAAAGAAGGAAGGAAGGAAGGAAGGAAGGAAGGAAGGAAGGAAGGAAGGAAGGAAGGAAGGAAAGAAGGAAGGCAGGCAGGCAGGAAGGAGAGAGAGAAAAAAAGAAAAGAAAAGAAAAGAAACAAAA
>NW_012108897.1:718143-730299 GCF_000951045.1 Mandrillus leucophaeus
GTGACATGCAGGAAAGATGATTAAGTCTGAAAAGACAACATTTGAACTCTTGTTTGCTACATATTACCTCTCTAACATCTGGCAAGTTACAACGCTTCCTTGAGCCTCAGCTTCAGCATCCATAAAATAATAATAATAGTACTTACCTTCATATAGTTTGATAAGATTAAACAAGTTAATGTATGTAAAGCACCTGACACATAAAATATGTTCAATCTTTGATTGTTTAAAATAAATCCTAGAGTAACTTAAAAAGTAGTGATAGCTCATCCTTTTAGTTCTATGTGACTTGAATACACTGGGTAGTTTAGCTCTAATGTCTCAGTATGTTTCATAACATCAGTTTCAAAAGCCTTCAGCAATTCAAGAAAATAAACATATATTGAATACTGCGATAGGTATAGAGAGGAGGGAAATGATAAAATGCCTCCCATGGGAGGGTTCACAGAGCAGGCTGACATGTCAATAAACATTCATAATAAAGACCCTCAAACCCTTTCTGCAGAGTCTTAGCAGGCAGCATGAAACTCCTTGTGACAAAACTGTGGTGTGGAAGATTAATGATAGCAGGTGTCATGAAACCACTGGTAAGAAACATCCAGAAGTTGAGCTTGAAAATACTACCTGAAAAAACTGAAACAGCACCCATAAAAAGATTGGAAAATTTGGGAGAAAACCATGCAATGACATGTTAACACCTAGATAACTTTTAAAATAGATTGCAGACAAGAGGAATCAGCAAACATATCCAGCAGAAATAAAACAGAATGAGACCCTTGGTCACCTTGCTAATTTGGAAGATTAAAAGAAAAGTTAAAATTCCTAAGTCTTTACTGCAAATGACAGATGCCAAATTGACATTTAGCTCATATATTAAAGCCAGTGGATCTTTTGGGGTGAGAAATCATTGTTTCTTGCTTAAAGTCTAGCATTTATAAGGCATGGGATGATTTATTTTATTGATAAAGAAATGTGGGATGAGCTGAAAGGAAACAAAAAGTGATCCAAGAATTTATGAATCATGAAAGAGACTCTGATCACATCCTTTCAGTAACCCCAAACCCCCACTTTCTACATTTCTGCCCTCCAGAATCACCAAGTCTTCCTGTCATCTCATACAAAACAGATGATTGATAATTCGCATCTGGCTCCTTTAAAGTTGTAGCTTCTAATCCAAGCAGGCATATCAATAACTTCTCAAATAAATCAGTTTTTTTCATGTAAAATAAATTTTTGTGCAACCTCTTAATAGAATATCGTGTTCTTTATTTTAACGCGAAGAATACATTAGCAGTTCTAGTGATTCTCATAGGTTCCTCTCTCTACTTTGATAATCAAAAAGCTTTAGAAAGTAGGGTGTGAGAGGCAATTGAAACTCAGCCATGAATCTTGTGGCCATCAATAATCACCTTGTTAGATATTACTTGTTTTTTAAAAGGTAGAAAGAAAAATTTTACCAGGACTCTAGAAAGAATTCAAGAAGACAGAAAGCTAACATTTACCACTCTTCCCCCACCAAAAGAAAGCAGTCGATACAAAGCGCTCTCTCTCTCTCTCTCTCTCTCTCTCTCTCTCTCTCTCTGTCTCTTTTAAGAGACGAGGTCTTCCTCTGTTGCCCAGGCTTAGTGCAGTGGTAGTGCACTGTAACCTCTAACTCCTGACTCAAGCGATCCCCTCAACTCAGCCTCCCAAATAGCTGGGACTACAAGAGTGTGCCATCACAAATAGCTAATGTTTATGCATTTATGTATTTATTTATTTATTTTGGTAGAGATGGAGTCTTGTTGTGTTGGCCAGGATGGTCTCGAACTCGTGATCTCAAGTGATCCTCCCACCTCAGCTACCCAAAGTGCTAAGATTACAGGCATAAACCCCTGTGCCTGGCCTCTACCCCACTGCCCCACTTCCTGTCTTCCTTCCTTTTTTCTCTCTTTCTTGCTTGCTTGCTTTCTTTTTCTTTCTTCTTTTTCCTTTTTTTTTCATTAAAAAAATACAACAGAGAAGATGGTGATGAAGTAGGACCGTGGTAATGAGGAGGCTGTGTGGATGAGAGAGAGATGAAAAGATTTAGTGCCATCTATAAATAAGAAATTTTAAAAGAGGAAATATTTCTAATAGATATGTATACTGTATAAAACTCCTTTAAGGAATGTTCAAGATTGAAGTTTTCTTCAAAGAGCCAGTAGATACTGCTGTTTTTTATATGTTACACCACATAGAGATTGGACCATCTGGAACCTCAGGTGTTATATGTGATGTAAATTTACATATAAGGAACATATATATATGTATATGTAAGTTTCTTTGAAGGCCAAACTCTTGTTTATCTTCACACCTTCCACAACACTAAGCATAGCATTTTGCACATGGCAGGCACTCAACAAATATTCAGTAAAGCCAAACAAAGGAATATGGTTCCCAAATCAGCGTTTACGAAGGTGGAAACATTGTGAAATATTGGAAAGAGTACAGGGCTGTATGACGTGAAAATCTCAGTTATATTCATGGCTTGTTAAACTCAATAGCTTTGGAATCTTCAGCAAGTTTCTTTTCTTCCTTGGTCATCAGATTTCTTCTCAGCATCATAAGGGCCTTGTCTGGGTCATTTCTCCCTGCCATCCAAGACTCTTAAGTCTAATGCTTTAATACTGCAAATTCCCAGATGGTTTTATTTGGCGTGGTTGGGTTTAGCACTGTTAGCCAACAATTCGATCAGCTCTGCTCTGGGGTTCTTTAAGATTATGTCTGGTTTTCTACTGTTGTTATAGGTATAAGATAAATACCTGAGAGAATACTCTCAAAGAAGGATGACAGCAAGCACTTGTTTACAACTCCCGTCACTATTGTCTAAACTACTAAAGATGATAAAGTGGCCCTCGTAAGAATCATAGCCACTGTACTTATTGTGTGTTCCAGGCACTGTGCTCGTCATTTAACAAGCATTTTCTCTCTTGCTTATAGTAACCCTAATGAGTAGACCTCCTTGTCTTAGCTGCATAGAGTATCTCTCCTAGACAACACTTCTTAAAATCACTGTAACAATCACAAGCAAAAATGGTGCAGGTCAGTTGGGATTGAGGATTCAGGACCAACTGAATAACCCCTAATATCACAGAACAGATTTTGCACAAATCTGCATTTGTAATATGCTATTATCAGCAGGTGTTTTTTTAATGGAATTGACATCTCTAAAGGAGAGACTTTAGGAATATTTGAATGGATCCTACTTGTACTAATGAATTTTCCTAGAAATTTCCTTTTTCCTGTTTTTAGCCAGTTCTGTTGGAACTGCGTCTTCCTTACAAGTAGATGAAGTAAAGATTTATGGTCCTTAGACCATGTGGAAATTAGAAAATGGACTAATGGAATCCATTAACATCCTCTCACCAATTAGATGAATTGTAGATCAATATAGTGTATTAATAGAGTCAAACATATATATATATATATCCCATTGGGACAGCCTCAGGAAGATAGGACTAATTTTAATTGTCTTGAATCAGACAAAAAAAAATCATACTTACAACACAAAGACCTCCTTTCTGCCTTGTATTTTAATGATTTTGAAATTAAAATGTTAGTCTATATTGCCTAATGATAACACACCACTTTCTGATTGAAAACTCAACATGTAGTAGTAGCAAAGTGAATAGCATTCTTGCATCAATAAATAAAGTACTTTTTTGGTATAGTTTTTAAAAAGGATTTCAAATAATAATTTTTACTTCAGTTTAGATTTTTTTCAGTTTCACCATGCAAGTAACTCTGAAAAGAGGTTCTGATTAAATATGATTGATGTAACAGTTGCCCTCCCCGTACATGTTCTCCATAAACCTCAAAGCCTAACCTCAAAGATAAAAAAATAGAATACCAAAGGAAAATTACTGCAAAAGTACTTTGTGCTAAACTGGCATCGGACATAAAAATAAAATAATGTCTGTAAAGCTTAAGGGACTAATTAAGATTTTAATGTAGTCTCATTCCTAGGAAAATATTAGGAATCATGATTCAGGAACACTTGTGTTTCACAAATTAAAACAAAAACAATTGAGGCAATCTATTTCAATGTTCCAGGATTGAGGTTTAATGAAAATCTTTAATTAATTTATATTGGGGTCACATTTTATCACTATCAGTGAGAATCATTAGGAAAATAGAGAATGGTATGAACCACCCATATTCCAGTTAAAAAAAAAAAAAAAAAAAAGGTCAAAAGGCAGAGTGTGGCAGTTCAGCAAGAGAAAGAAAACAAATAAATTATCTTCTGCAGAAGGACGGCATGTTCAGCCAGACGTTACAGGTTTTATTTTATTTTATTTTTGTAGCTCATGATACTCTGACACCCTTGCTTATGAGTTTAGATTTAACAAATGCACACCTGGCTACGAGGGGGCACTCAGCCTCAAATAAAGTGTTAGGATATATACATTCATGTGCTCCTTAAAGGAGAGAGGCAGGATTGTAGTAAACATTTGGCCCTGTACAATTTTGAGCAGGATGCAAAATTAAGAAGTCAGCTTTAATTCCAGGGGAAAGGTGGAGAAAAGTTCCAACATCCTTTTTCATTTATGTTGACAGCATACAGAAATGAAAAACAAAAAGGAAGCATAAAAGTCAAAATCTGTTTCTTATTATTCTGACTCTTAAGAGGAAAAAATAATGCATATTGGGTCAACATGAGGTACTGATGGTCATATCACTGATTATGAATTTACTTTCCATTGACATAGAAGCTAGAAGCACTTCCACTGGCATCTAGTAACAATCCACTATTACTTAAATGCACCTTAAATTCCGGTGGTGCTTCCAAAGGCAAGGTTATGTAATTTAATTTTAAGGTACATATTTGAAACCATCATATGAAAGTAAGTGACTTGTGTTGGTCAGTAAGAAAGTAAATTTTTCTTTCCTAATTTTCGTATCATTCTAAGACCATCCCTATTAAGACATCTAAACACGGCTTGCTTTAGTCCCTTGTTGTGGAGGAAAGGGATTGATGGCACCAATCAAGAAGTTCAAACACAAGTTATTTCCAAATAGCTTGCAAAAGTGATTGCTGCTCGGCAACCTGACGTTTGACGGCCTTTCCACAGACGACGATCCCTTTCCACAAATACCTGGAAGGGAACATGAAGTGAAAACCAGAAATAACCTGATCACTGCCAACTAAGTGTTCTATGAAGAGCTTTTACATTCCTGGATTTTTAACAATGACACAAAATGAAATAGGAAGACAGACACATGTTGAAAAGAACCAAAGAATGTTGAGAGGAGGTAAATACTAACTTTAGGAAGGTTAGGTCCCTGATTTACAAAGTTCTCTCAGGAAGGACTTTTTTACTTTCTCAATTTTTTTCTGGAGCTGATATTGTTCCTGAGAAGGGATATGAAGGAGAAATTCAACCTTCAGTTCTGGATACATAATTTCAACTTCTTGATACAACAGTCCAAATCACATCTCTTAAAAAGTTATTAAAATAATACCTAATAGGTATAACTTGTATTGTGTAACAGTCACTGTGTCCAATGTTTTGCATAGGTTGTTTCTTTTGCTCACCACAATGGCCCTAAGATGCAGGTTTGTGATGATTGTGTGTTATTGAGATGAGATAAACTATTCCCTAGGAACACAGTTACGCAATAGTGGAACAGAGATATAAGTTCAACTTTAAACAGGTCTCTGGGCCCTGCATCTAGTCACATTGCTTCCTGGGGTTGTGATAAGAATACGGTAGCCACCAGCCACATGCAGCTATTTCATTTTAAATTGGTACAGATTAAATAATATTAAAAACTCATTTCCTTAGTCACAAAAGCCACATTTCAAGTGCTCAATAGACACTATATTACATAGTTCAGATAGAACATTTCCATCATCATAGGAAGTTCTGTTGGATAGCACTGTCCTAGGACACCAGTTTTGCCTTGATGATGCTGTCAATCTCTCATCCTTTACCCATAGTGTTTTAAATCAGAATTATGTCCACACAGAACATGTGGGCTGTGACGAATCTTCTCTTCCCACCATTCCCCAACCCACATACACAATCCCAGGAAAGGATTACCATCCTCTCATCTGGAGAAAATTGTTTCTATCCCACTTCTCAAAATTAAGCTGTTTTATAATAAAAAAAGATTAGGAATGAACATTAAAAATTATTATCAAGTAGAAATGTGAAGGGAACTCTGTGGGAGTAAATGTGGACTTTTCACCAAACCATCTGTATAATCTTTGACAGCTGAGAAAGAAAAGCAAGTAAGATTATTATAAACCATATTTTATGGTATTTGATGTTATTTTGGCATCACATAAAGTACTGATGAAATTTCACTAGGGAATGCCGCTATGTGCAGTTTTGCATAGAATGCTATAGGAGGACGTTCTATGTCTGAGAACACACATCAGAGAATAATCAAAATGATTCAGTGCTAAATCATGACAAAGAATTAGCCAGTCTTGGCCTGAGTCCTAAAGACAAAAAGAAGATGTTCAGGAATACCACAGAGGTAAATGAGATCCAGAAGGGAGCAGAACAGGTTATTGCCAATAATAATTTTCTCATACTGGCAATTCAATGTAATGTTAGTAAATAATGAAAATTGCTGATCATTGAACTAAGAATTAAAATGTTTGGCCATATATACCCAAAATCAATTTCAAACACAGTAAAGAAATCAATTCAGGCAGGGTTTCACTTGTGCTTTTTGAAGGTAGAAAAAGAAAGCAATAAAAAAGTCTGAAGGAAGCCGGGCGTGGGGGCTCATGCCTGCAGTCCCAGCACTTTGGGAGGCTGAGGCGGGTGAATCATTTAAGTTCAGGAGTTCGAGACCAGTCTGGCCAACATGGTGAATCCCCATCTTTACTAAAAATATAAAAATTAGCCAGGCGATAATGGCATGTGTCTGTAATCCCAGCTACTTGTGAGGCTGAGGCAGGAGAATTGCTTGAGCCTGGGAGGCGGAGGTTGCGGTGAGTGAGATCACACCACTACACTCCAGTCTGGGCGAGATTTAGGAAAATACATGAAAAACTAAATAAAGAATCAGTCTTGCTATCTAACATACAGTCTGGCTTATTTTCAGCTTTCATCCCTAAGGGAAGGTATATGTTTCTATTAAATAATATGCTACATTAATTTTACACTGTTTTTGAATACTAGCACACCTTATTGTACACATAAGAAAAAAATCTGAGAATCTTAAAATTTTCATAATGAAAGAAGCTTTGGAAATTCCTCCAGTTCAACTTCTAAATTTCACAAGTGAGGATATGGAGACCTAGAAATGGTCAATAATTTGACCAAGGTCACTCAGTCTGTTTGGCAACAGAGTTGGGACTGAAGTGACAGCACCAGACGAATAGTTATGGCCAGTTCAGTAGCCAGCAGCAACAACTCTTCCGTATGTGTCTGAGGGCCCAGGATGTTTGAATGAGATAATCTCCAGGGTCTTCTCAACTCTAACATTTTGAAAAATCTCTTTTGTCAGTAAAAATATTTTTAATTTTATTTTAGAATAAAATTTTAAAAATTAGAAAAAAAAATTTCACAGTATCCTAAAGACACCATTCAAGAAAAACTACTATATCCATCATAAACCTTGCTATGGAACATATTACATACTGAAAATCCTCTGTGCAGAACACACAGCAATCATCTCAGTAAGAATAGCATCCATGTCTCCTTCACCCTTGCAGCTATAGGCCCTAGAACAATGCCTAGAGCATAAGAAATATTGATTGAACTGAGCTGAATTCTTAATTTTAGAGATGAGGGAACTAAGGCTCAACTTAGTTAGGGGCTTCTCTCTGTCACTCAAATCCATGCAATCTCTACAGGGGCAATATTGCTCCCAAAGGGATAAAAACTGATTCTTGAGGTTAAAAGAATCTTGCTATTGTTATGTATAAAGCACAAATATATGTTGAGCACTTAAAGAGATACACAGTAGAACTGGATATTGAGATTTCATGGGGGGAGGGAAATCTAAATAAATCTAAAAAGGCTCTTAGGGGAACGGTAATGAAAATATAAGGTTGAGATGGTCTAAACCTATAGAAATTCCATGAAGTAAAATAATTAAATGTCATAAAATTAGAAGAGAGATACCACATTTATAGACAGATCTTATTTAAGACTCAAAAAGATAAAAGTATTTCACATTCTGTTTCTGGGCTCCAAGATGGCATAAATACAATTTAGCAAGCTCCTCTTTTCCCCTGAGCAGGGAGTTCTACTAATAAATCTATCCAACCTCATGGAGAGTTATTAAAACAGCCTTTTTAAAAACTTTTATGTTTGGGGGTACATGTAAAGTTTGTTACATAGGTAAACTCATGTCATGGGGGTTTGCTGTACAGATTATTTCATCACCCAGTTATTAAGCCCAGTACCCAGTAGTTATCTTTTCTTCTCCCCTCCTTTCTCCCCCTCCTCTACCCTCAAGTAGACTCCACTGTCTGTTGTTTCCTTCTTTGTGTTCTTAAGTTCTTATCATTTGGCTCCCACTTATAAGTGAGAACACGCAGTATTTGCTTTTCTGTTCCTGCATTAGTTTGCTAAAGATAATAGCCTCCAGCCCCATCCATGTTCCCACAAAGACATGATCTCATTCTTTTTATGGCTGCATAGTATTCTAGAGCGTATATGTGCCACATTTTCTTTATCCAATCTGTCATTTACGGGCATTTACATCATTCCATATCTTTGCTATTGTGAATAGTACTGCAATGAATATTCACATGCATGTGTCCTTATGGTAGAACAATTTATATATTTTGGGTATATACCCAGTAGTGGGATTGCTGGGTCAAATGGTAGTTCTGCTTTTAGCTCTTTGAGGAATTGCCATACTGCTTTCCAGAAAGATTGAACTAATTTACACTTCTACCAACAGTGTACAAGTGTTTCCTTTTGTGGGCAACCTTGCCAGCATCTGTTATTTTTTGACTTTTTAATAATACCCATTCTGACTGGTGTGAGATGGTATCTCATTGTGGCTTTGATTTGCATTTTTCTAATAATCATTGATGTTGAACATTTTTAATATGCTGTTGGCCCACATGTATGTCTTCTTTTGAGAAGTGTCTGTTCATGTCCTTTGCCCACTTTTTAATGGGGTTGTTTGTTTTTCTCTTGTAAATTTAAGTTTCTTACAGATGCTGGATATTAAACCTTTGTCATAGTTTGCAAATATTTTCTCCCTTTCCATAGGTTGTCTGTTCACTTTGTTGATAGCTTTTTTTACTGTGCAGAAGCTGTTAAGTTTAATTAGATCCCACTTGTCAATTGTTGTTTTTGTTATGATTGCTTTTGGTGTCTTTGTCATGAAATCTTTGTCCATTCCTATGTCCAGGATGGTATTGCTTATGTTGTCTTCCAGGGATTTTATAGTGTTGGGTTTTACATTTAAGGCTTCAATCCATCTTGAGTTGATGTTTGTATATGGTATAAGGAAGGGTTCCAAATTCAATCTTCTGCATATGGCTAGCCAGTTATCTCAGCACCATTTATTAAATAGGGTGTCTTCTCCCCATTGCTTGTTTTTGTCAGTTTTGTCAAAGATCACATGATTGTAGGTGTGCAGCTTTATTTCTGGGCTCTTTCTTCTGTTCCTTTGGTTTATGTGCCTGTTTTTGTGCCTGTACCATGCTGTTTTGGTTATCGCAGCCCTGTAGTATAGTTTAAAATCAGGTAGAGTGGTATCTCCAGCTTTGTTCTTTTTGCTCAGGATTGCCTTGGCTATTTGGGCTCTTTTTTGGTTCCCATATGAATATTAAAATGGTTTTTTTCTAGTTCTGTGAAGAATGTCTTTGGTATTTTAATAGGAATAGCATTGAATTTGTAAATTGCTTTGGGCAGTATAGACATTTTAATGATATTGATTCTTTCCATGAGCATGGGATATTTTTCAATTTGTTTGTGTCTTCTCTGATTTCTTTGATCAGTATTTTATCATTCTCATTTATAGAGATCTTTCACCCTGGCTGCATTCCTAGGTATTTTATTTTATGTGTGTGTGGCAATTGTGAATCAGATTGCCTTCCTGATTTGGGTCTTGGCCTGGCTGTAATTTTTGCACACTGATTTTGTATCCTGAGACTTTGCTGAAGTCGTTTATCAGCTGAAGGAGGTTTTGGGTCAAGACCATGGGCTTTCTAGATATAGAATCATGTTTCAGCAAAAAGAGATCATTTGACTTCCCCTCTTATTACTTGGATGCCGTTTATTTATTTCTCTTTCCTGATGCCGTTTATTTATTTCTCTTCCCCTCTTATTATTTGGATGCCGTTTATTTATTTCTCTTTCCTGATGCCGTTTATTTATTTCTCTTCCCCTCTTATTATTTGGATGCCGTTTATTTATTTCTCTTTCTCTTTCTGGCTAGGACTTCCAATATTATATTGAACAGAAGTAATGCGAGATGGCATCCTTGTCTTTTGCTGGTTTTCAAGGGGAATGCTTCCAGCTTTTGCCCATTGAGTATAATGATGGCTGTGGGTTTGTCATAGATGGCTCATATTATTTTGAAGTATGTTTCTTCAACACCTAGTTTATTGAGAGTTTTTAACATGAAGAGGTGTTGAATTATATCAAAAGTCTGTACTGCATTTATTGACATAATCATGTGATTTTTGTCTTTAGTTCTGTTTACATGATGAATCAAATTTATTGATTTGCATATGTTGAACCAACCTTGCATCCCAGGGATGAAGCCTACTTGATTGTGGTGGATTCACTTTTTGACGTGCTGCTGGATTCAGTTTGCTAGTATTTCCTTGAGGAGATTTGCATCAATGTTCATCAAGGATATTGGCCTGAAATTTTCTTTTTTGTTGTGTCTCTGCAAGGTTTTGGTCTCAGGATGCTGCTGGCCTCATAGAATACGTTGAGTGGGAGTCTCTCCTCCTCAATGTTTGGGAATAGTTTCAGTACAAATGCTCCCAACTCTTCCTTGTACATCTGGTAGAATTTGGCTGTGAATCCATCAGGTCCTTAGTTTTTTTTGGCTGGTAGGCTATTTATTACTGACTCAATTTCGGAGCTCATTATTAGTGTGTTTGGGATTCAATTTGTTCCTCGTTCATTCTTAAGACATTTTATGTGTCCAGGAATTTATCCATCTCTTCTAGGTTTTCTAGTTTGTGTGCATAGCAGTGTTAGTAGTAGTGTCTGATGGTTGTTTTTATTTTTGTGAGGTCAGTGGTAACATTCTCTTTGTCATTTCTGATTGTGTTTACTTGGATCTTCTCTCTTTTCTTTATTAGTCTAGCTAGCAGCCTACCTATCTTATTAATTTTTTCAAAAAACCTACTCCTGAACTTGTTGATTTCTTGAATGGTTTTTTGTGTCTTGATATCCTTCAGTTCAGCTCTGATTTTGGTTATTTCTTGTCTTCTACTAGCTTTGGGGTTGATTTGTTTTTGCTTCTCTAATTCTTTCTGTTTTGATGTTAAGTTGTTAACTTGAGATCTTTCTAACTTTTTGATGTGGGCATTTAGTGCTATGAATTTCCCTTTTAACACTGCCATAGCTGTGTCCCAGAGATTCTGGTATGTCATATCTTTGTTCTCATTGGTTTCAAAGAATTCTTTTTTTTTTTACTTTTGCCCTAATCTCATTATTTACCTAAAAGTCATTCAGGAGCATGTTATTTAATTTCCATGCAACTGCATGGTTGTGAGCAATTTTCTTAGTCTTGACTTCTATTTTTATTGCACTCAAACAGCCTTATTTTGTTCTTAAGATTCAGCAGTTTATTTTAGAGCTTCACTCTCAGATTCTATTCAAAGCATCTTATTTTCAAACATTGTCAGTTCCTTGGTTTTCAAACATTGTCAGTCCCTTGGAAAACTCCCCCACTTCTCCAGGGGAACCCAATCCTTCCTATGGTCTCTCTGGCATCGCTGACCCCTTACTCTCATTTGACCCATGAGCTCCCCCTCCCACTCAGGGTGTGATGTGTGGCTCCCAAGGAATCCTTCTTCCACACTCTGGAAACCTCATTATCTCTCTCCAGTACTATTTCATCTGTGTCAGAAGGCAAGAGTAGGTAAGCAATCTAAGTAGCTAGACAGAAGACCAGTGGGGTATGATACTGCAGCCTCTCCAAATCTTGAGTTTTTTCCCATTTGGCTTCAACAAGAGGAAGTATTCC
>NW_012108897.1:731424-731956 GCF_000951045.1 Mandrillus leucophaeus
TGACATTTGGGGGCCACCATAACAGAATCAGAGCAATGCATCATTTCTGGTTAATGGATGAACAATTTGTTGTAAGGCTGGCCAACAATTCCAGACCCTTGTGCCATCTCTGATTCATCTCTGTCACCAAGGCCTGAATCACAGCTGTGTGACCTCAATGGATTGATGAAAAACAGAGGAGAGGAAAAAAAAAAGGAATAGTTTTGAAGGCCATATGACTTATAAATTTGTATGCTTTATTTCTTGTCTACATATCCTTGTAATTATATCTATATGTGTATAGTGTCTAAAATTTATTATTAATCTCACAAATGTTTATACACAAACATTGTAGATATTCTTGTTAATCTCTGCAAAATATCAGCCTTGGGGATATTTTTTTCTCTATCTCTTCCCCATTGATCATTTATGAGCTGATCAGTTGACTCTAGTGATCTAATTCAATGTGGTTCTAACTGGGGCTATAGGAAAGTCTGAGGATTTGCTTGACTATGTCACTAAAATCTCACTCCAATCTTTCTGTTGTGCCTAT
>NW_012108897.1:736706-738814 GCF_000951045.1 Mandrillus leucophaeus
TTTCCTTGAGGAGATTTGCATCAATGTTCATCAAGGATATTGGCCTGAAATTTTCTTTTTTGTTGTGTCTCTGCAAGGTTTTGGTCTCAGGATGCTGCTGGCCTCATAGAATACGTTGAGTGGGAGTCTCTCCTCCTCAATGTTTGGGAATAGTTTCAGTACAAATGCTCCCAACTCTTCCTTGTACATCTGGTAGAATTTGGCTGTGAATCCATCAGGTCCTTAGTTTTTTTTGGCTGGTAGGCTATTTATTACTGACTCAATTTCGGAGCTCATTATTAGTGTGTTTGGGATTCAATTTGTTCCTCGTTCATTCTTAAGACATTTTATGTGTCCAGGAATTTATCCATCTCTTCTAGGTTTTCTAGTTTGTGTGCATAGCAGTGTTAGTAGTAGTGTCTGATGGTTGTTTTTATTTTTGTGAGGTCAGTGGTAACATTCTCTTTGTCATTTCTGATTGTGTTTACTTGGATCTTCTCTCTTTTCTTTATTAGTCTAGCTAGCAGCCTACCTATCTTATTAATTTTTTCAAAAAACCTACTCCTGAACTTGTTGATTTCTTGAATGGTTTTTTGTGTCTTGATATCCTTCAGTTCAGCTCTGATTTTGGTTATTTCTTGTCTTCTACTAGCTTTGGGGTTGATTTGTTTTTGCTTCTCTAATTCTTTCTGTTTTGATGTTAAGTTGTTAACTTGAGATCTTTCTAACTTTTTGATGTGGGCATTTAGTGCTATGAATTTCCCTTTTAACACTGCCATAGCTGTGTCCCAGAGATTCTGGTATGTCATATCTTTGTTCTCATTGGTTTCAAAGAATTCTTTTTTTTTTTACTTTTGCCCTAATCTCATTATTTACCTAAAAGTCATTCAGGAGCATGTTATTTAATTTCCATGCAACTGCATGGTTGTGAGCAATTTTCTTAGTCTTGACTTCTATTTTTATTGCACTCAAACAGCCTTATTTTGTTCTTAAGATTCAGCAGTTTATTTTAGAGCTTCACTCTCAGATTCTATTCAAAGCATCTTATTTTCAAACATTGTCAGTTCCTTGGTTTTCAAACATTGTCAGTCCCTTGGAAAACTCCCCCACTTCTCCAGGGGAACCCAATCCTTCCTATGGTCTCTCTGGCATCGCTGACCCCTTACTCTCATTTGACCCATGAGCTCCCCCTCCCACTCAGGGTGTGATGTGTGGCTCCCAAGGAATCCTTCTTCCACACTCTGGAAACCTCATTATCTCTCTCCAGTACTATTTCATCTGTGTCAGAAGGCAAGAGTAGGTAAGCAATCTAAGTAGCTAGACAGAAGACCAGTGGGGTATGATACTGCAGCCTCTCCAAATCTTGAGTTTTTTCCCATCTGGCTTCAACAAGAGGAAGTATTCCTGTCCTCTCTCCCACAAGAAAGTCAGAATAAGGAGTAGCTTTTGCTTACCAGCACTGCACTTACATAAAACTGAGGATATTCTCCCCTTTATCAGCCCTCCTAATCCCCCCTGCTCCATTTTGAAATGAGATGGCTTCTCCTAGCAGCCATGTAGAGAGGTAGTGGACCTCTGCAAAAGATGCTTCTCTAGACCTCAAATATGGAGCACTTACTTTATTCTCAGTAATTTCCTTATTCTCACTGTAAGCCTTATTTGTTAAACCAAACCATATGCCCCTAACATCATGGTGTTAAACCAGCTGCCATTTAGCTTGTGGACTGTGCTAAGTATTTGGTATGCATTATCTCATTTATTTCTTATAAATAAAAAAAATTACCTCAACCAACCTAAGAGGTAAATATTCTCCACTTTCTTCAAGTGAGGACATTGAGACTTCAAAGTTTAAAAACTTGTCTAAAAACACATAACAAATAAGTGATTAAACTACAAATGGAATCTAGATCAGTAAGATTCTCAAACCCAAGTTCTTAACCAATAATTTTTAAGTGAAAGTTAATTAAAATTAATTTAATCTGAGGCTAGCTTGGTAGACATCATTTGAGTTACCTAGCACACAGTCCACTGAGAAACCTAAGTCTAAAATTGGAGTGCAGGAAAATAATAATTTATATAATCAACATTATTCATTTTACTCAGGTATATCAGATCTTATCTGTTCAACC
>NW_012108897.1:739254-801748 GCF_000951045.1 Mandrillus leucophaeus
AATTCAATGTGGTTCTAACTGGGGCTATAGGAAAGTCTGAGGATTTGCTTGACTATGTCACTAAAATCTCACTCCAATCTTTCTGTTGTGCCTATTAATAATGGCATTAGATGTTTTTTGTCACAAGGACTTCTCCATACTTATGCGGAGATTTCAAGGCACTCTAAGACTTTCCCAGATTACTTTTACTAAAACCCACAAGGGACTAAAAAAGGCACATTGGAGTTTTAGTTATCAGGATGATCCTCTGAGGAAGCCATTCTGGGGCCATAATTTCTTTCTCCTAAGTGAGCAGTAAGAATGGAAAAGTCAGAGTTCAAGGTCTGGGGTCCAGTGTCAGGGAATGAAAAAGCAGCAGAGAGACCTTTTTAAATTTTAACACAGCACAGAGCAGAGATGTTGGGAATGCCAAGTTCTCAAACATTTCCAGCAAATTACAGTGAATTCAAATTCTTGTTGGCAGCGTGCTACAATTAGCCTGTACAGAGACATTAGAGAGATTCTTCAGCAAACTTTTCTAATTTAGAAAGTATGACATCAAATTCGTCTCTGGGGAGAATTAACAGTTTGGTTCACTAAAGACAAAAACAAAAGCAACAATAACAACAAAAACAATTAACCTATTGAAGGAAAGTGGAATAGGGAAGGAAGAAGAGATAAGTCGGCATTCTGTGCCTATGGTTTGGGTCTTTCCCATGTACAGATAAAGTAGTCAGGCTATTGAATGTCTGATAGTTCCAGCAGTTTTGAAATAGTCAAACAGGGAGGCTTGTGGTCAACCGGTCAGAAAACCACTAATGATGTAAAGTCATCTGCACTCAGTTTTAGAACATTTTTGCTGCATCTCAGTTTCCTTATTCAAAAAATAGAGGCTATAATTGACCAGTAATATCTTAGAGACAGTGGTGTTCACTGCCTGTGTTTGGAACCAGAGCTTGAGCAAGCAATATCTGCTCCCTGCCTCTGACTCTATGGAGGAGTTCCCAGTAGTACAATTACATAGCATAATATTGTAAAAAGAATCTATACATTGAATTTTTAAAAATTTTTCAATTATTTCATAAATGTTTTTAAAATGCCTCCTATAAGTTGAGCAACTGTCCTAGACCTTTGTGAGAGATCAGTGAACAAAACAAATTTCCTTCTTTCAGAGAGTTTACTAGCTATAAAGAATATGAAACTGGCTGGGCACAATGGCTCATGCCTGTAATCCCATACTTTGGGAGGTGGAGGCAATCAGATCACCTGAGGGCAGGAGTTGAAGACCAGCATGGCCAGCATGACAAATCCTCATTTCTACTAAAAATTGAAAAAGTAGCCAGGCATGGTGGCAGTCACCTGTAATCCTAGCTACCCAGGAGGCTGAGGCAGGAGAATCACTTGAACCTAGGAGGCGGAGACTGTAGTGAGCCGAGATCATATCACTGCATTCCAGCCTGGCAACACTGTCTCAAAAATAAAATTACAAAAAAGAATATGAACCTCACATCCCGCTGTAAGGGCAACAGGCCAGTGGAGCTGCTTTGAGTTGTGAGATAATATTCATTTTATTTAAGAATAGTGTCTAATATAAAAAAAATTTAAGGAAGAAGAGTGAAACTAAGAGGAGCAAGAGGGGAAGAGAAAATATAGTCAAGCCTTTCATAATTCCAATCTTTATTAAATTTTTAGAATAGAATCAAAGTTTTCTTCTTCATAATAGGCTACTTCAGTGTATTAGTCAATTTTCACACTTCTGATAAAGACATACCTGAGACTACGCAATTTACAAAATAAAGAGATTTATTGGACTTACAGTTCCAAGTGGTTGGGGAGGCCTCACAATCATGGCAAAAGGTGAAAGGCAAGGAGGAGCAAGTCATGTCTTACATGGATGGCAGCAGGCAAAGAGAGCTTGTGCAGGGAAACTCCTGCTTTTAAAACCATCAGATCTCCTGAGACTCATTCACTATCACAAGAACAGAGCAGGAAAGACCCACCCCCATAATTCAATCACATTCCACTGGGTCCCTCCCACAACATATAGGAATGGTGGGAGTTACAATTCAAGATGAGATTTGGGTGGGGACACAGCCAAACCATATCATTCTGCCCCTTGTCCCTCCTAAATCTCATGTTTTCACATTTCAAAACAAATCATGCCTTCCCAATAGTCCCCCCAAAGTCTTAATTCATTTCAGCATTAACTCAAATGTCCACAGTCCAAAGTCTTATCTGAGACAAGGCAAGTCTCTTCTAGCTATGAGCCTGTAAAATCAAAAGCAAGTTAGTTACTTCCTACATACAATGAAGGCACAGGTATTGGGTAAATACAATTCCCAATAGGAGAAATTGTCCAAAATAAAGGGGCTAAAGTCCCCATGAAAGTCTGAAACCCAGCAGGGCATTCAAATCTTAAAGCTCCAAAATGATCTCCTTTGACTCCATGTCTTACATTTGGGTCATGCTGATGCAAGAGGTGGGTTCCCATGGTATTAGGCAGCTCCACCTGTGTGGCTTTGCAGGGTATATCCTCGCTCCTAGCTACTTTCATGGGCTGGCATCAAGCGTTGGTGGCTTTTTCAGGCACATGGTGCAAGCTGTTGGTGGATCTACCATTCTGGGGTCTGAGCATGATGGCCCTCTTCTCACAATTTCACTAGGTGGTACCTTAGTAGGGACTCTGTGTGGGGCTGTGACCCCACATTTACCTTTTGCAATGCCCTAGCAGAAGTTCTCCATGAGGGACCCGCCCCTTCAGCAAACTTCTGCCTGGACATCCAGGTGTTTCCATACATCCTCTGGAATCTAGGCGAAGGTTCCCAAACCCTGATTCTTGACTTCTGTGCACTTGCAGGCTTAACACTACATGGAAGCTGCCAAGGCTTGGGGCTTGCACCCTCTGAAGCCATGGCCTGAGCTCTACATTGGCACCTTTCAGCAACAGCTGGAGTGGCTGGGACACAGGGCACCAAGTCCTAGGCTGCACACAGCATGGGGACACTGGGCCCTGCCCATGAAACCACTTCTTTCTCCTAGACCTCTGGGTCTGTGATGTGAGGGGCTACCGTGAAGACCTCTGATATACCCTGGGGACATTTTCCCTATTTTCTTGAATATTAATATTTGGCTTCTCATTACTTATGCAAATTTCTGCAGCCAACTTGAATTTCTCCTCAGAAAATGGGATTTTCTTTTCTATCACATTGTCAGGCTGCAAATTTTCCAAACTTTTATGCTCTGCTTCCCTTATAAAACTGAATGCCTTTAACAGCACCCAAGTCACCTCTTGAATGCTTTGCTACTTTGAAATTTCTTCCACTAGATACCCTAAATCATATCTCTCAAGTTCAAAGTTCCACAAATCTCTAGGGCAGGGGCAAAATGCTACCAATCTCTTGGCTAAAACATAACAAGAGTCACCTTTGCTCCAGTTCCCAAGTTCCTCATTTCCATCTGAGACCACCTCATCCTGGACTTTATTGTCCATATTGCTATCAGTATTTTGGTCAAAGTCATTCAACAAGTCTCTAGGAAGTTTCAAACTTTCCCACGTTTTCTCTTTTCTTCTGAGCCCTCCAAACTGTTCCAATCTCTACCTGTTACACAGTTCCAAAGTTGCTTCCACATTTTTGGGTATCTTTTCAGCAGTGTCCCACTCTACTGGTACCCATTTACTGTAATAGTCCACGTTCACACTGCTGATAAAGACATAACTGAGACTGGGCAATTTACAAAATAAAGAGGTTTGTTGGACTTACAGTTCCCCATAGCTGGGGAGGCCTCATGATCATGGCAGAAGGTGAAAGGCAAGGAGCAAATTATGTCTTACATGGATGGTGGCAGGCAAAAAGAGCTTGTGCAGGGAAACTCCTGTTTTTAAAACCATCAGATCTCCTGAGACTCGTTCACTATCATGAGAACAGCACAGGAAAGACCCACCCCCATAATTCAATCACCTCCCACTGGGTTCCTCCCACAACATTGGGAATTGTGGGATTTACAATTCAAGATGAGATTTGGGTGGGGACACAGCCAAACCATATCATTCAGTATACATCTTCATCAGTCATGTTTGAAGACAGAATGAGAATTAATATTATGTCATACTTCCCTTAACTATGCCTCATTCAACCTTTAGGAAATATTTTCAAATATATGTTTATGTTGTCCTAATTTCCATTTACCAATCCGTTTAGTGAGCACCTTCCCTAATGAAGACACTGTGCTAGGTGATTTGCATAGTACTTTCAGCATTCAATCTGAACATAATTATTATCCCCATTTCAGAGTTGAGAAAACAGATACTCAGAGACTAAATGATCTGCTTGAGATCACCAAGGTGGCAAGTGGAGGAGGCAACATTTGGATCTAACTATTTACTTCTCTAAGCCTGTGTGTTGTATTCTAGAAATAAGGGGTAATAATAATAACTTGTTTGTAAAGATGTTCTAGATATTACAAGAAATATATGAAAAGTTGTTATGACATTATCTAACACACGAAAGGCTGTACAATAGCTGTTAGCTAGAACACTACTAGATCTCATAGGTCAACCGGGGACAACTCATACCCAAAAATGTAGAGATGAATGTATCAAACTTCCTTTATTTACTCCACAGGAAACTCAATTCCCTCCCTAATATTTCTATAATTAATCAGTGGTGAATACTTCCTGCCTGTGATTTCCTGAGTGTAGTAAACCTTGGTTTTTCACACTATAGCTTGTTGTTGTTCCACTGTTGGAATAGCATAAAATTAAATGTTAAACATCCCTGATCTTAAAATCTCCTTGGCCATTTTAGCCTAATGGGCTCCAGCTCCCACCCTACAGCTCATTCTTGTCTTACATCTAACAGAGAAGCTCACTCTTCTTCTAACCATTGTCAACTCAAGGCTTCAACCTCAATCCCAAGCAGATTTTCAAGACATTTTCCTAGAAAACTTAATTTTTCCCTTAGAAACACCCTTGATATTAGCTGATCAAAGTCATTTGATTACCATGACTATTATCTGCTAAAGTATCTATACAAGCCTCATTCATATGCATGATTGGTCTGGAGTTTTAGTCTGGGTTCTGATGCTTGCTGGGTGAATGACTGTGGACGAGTCATTCTGGCATTTATTCTCTCATTTGTAAAATAAAAAAATTGGACTAGATGGTCAGCAAAGTCCTTTGGCTTGGTAATTTTGTCTATTTAGAGCTTTCAGATAATTCCTTTTCTCATAAATCTCGGCACACAGGGTGGAGTTTGGAGTGGAACTTGAGAATATTTCAAAACCAATTACAAGATGAAAGATACCTTACACACATGGAAAAATCATCAATCTTGTTTTTGCTCGTTCACCAAAAATGAAAAGAAAGCCACAATGTCTCCTTCCCCACTTTCAATCATGGGATACTATATGACCACACTAATAAAAACAGCGGCAAAGGAGATACAACATGTTTTAAATGATGGGGAAAGGCAGAAATGTAACTTTTAAGGCAGAATGTGTTACAGTAATAGTGATGAGACTAGGAAATTGTTTCCTAAAATTTAGGAAGATAAATGTTTTGTTATGCTGAAGCATTTGGTAGTGGCTACAAACACCTTGTAGCAGTAGAGTTTTCTGCAGAGAAATGCATGCTCATTGGGAAAGAAAAGGAACATTCAGAAGAATAAAATAGAAAATATAAGTTACTCACTACATTATCAGCAAGAAATAATCATGGTTAATATTTTAATTTATTTCTCTCTCCTGGAATTGAATTGAAACTGTGGTGTATACACAATTTTATATTCTGCCTTATTTTTCTTAACTTGGGTGGCAATTTTATTTTTCACATCAACCTAACTTGGTTTTATGAAGTGTTGAGTCATGACTAAGGCCATATTAATTGGAATCAGAGTGGGTTGTTGCCCAGTCCTTAGAACTGGGATTATGATTTTGTTTCCAGATGAAATGGTAAATTGAGCACTTGTTTTCAGAAATTCTGAGGGAGACTGAAATTCATCTCAATATTTGAGGGTGTTTTTGTTTGTAGTAGTCATATCTCTTAGATGTATGTCACAGGCAGTTGCTGCACTATTTCTCTGTGTGAGAGCTTCCCAGAAAGCTCCAGAGAAAAACCCACTTGTGGCTGGAAGGTAGAAGCAATGAGGTTCAGAAACAAAGTATCTAGAGGCAGTGTAACACCATGGGGAGCTCGGTCCCTCCTGGGTCTCCTCAGACATTTGTTGGTTGAAATCTTGGCTCTTAACCCTTGCTAGCTGAGTGGCTTTAACACAAGTTACCCTCTATGGGACTCAGTTCCTTAACCTGTAATAATAACAGTTCATCCCATATCTCTCTGGGATTCTGTAGGAATTGATTAATTAATATAATGCATGCAAATCACTTAGCCCAGAAGATACTTTTAAGTGTAAAATATTAGCTTTGTATGGTAATAATAATAATAATAATAATAATAATAATTTTTAAACTAGTTTTTGCCCAGTTCCAATAAGCATAACTTTCAGGGGAATAAATATAATCATGAAACACTTTAATTTTTTCTTTGGCCACAATTTTTTAAGGCTTTCTGAAATTTCCCTTTCCCATCCCTTACCATACCTTGAGTAAATTCTTTTATATTCTGGTCTCTTTGAACAATTAAAATTCAATCTTGTTTAAAATTTTCATCTCAAGTAATGTAAATTCACGCCTTATGTCCCCACCATCCTTGCTCCCAACAGCCTTGAACTGCAACTCTAAATACCTAGAGTGGGAAACAGGTGATGTGTTCTGACTCCAACAGCTATTTCCTGCTCCCTCTTGGAGACCCAGCATCCTTGATTGAGGAAGCAGGGAGCAGGAAGGGGACAAGTATTTAATACTGGCTTGTTTCTCTCCTGGCTGCTCCCATGGACCTGACCTGTTGGTTGTCACGTATCTGGATGGTCGTGCCTGGTCTTCTGTGCCTTAGCCAATGTTGGCTCCCTCATAAGACACATGCTTGAGTTCCCAGGGAGTGGTATTATGGGGCTTCCACCACAGCACAGTTGTCTAACATGCCAATCAAGGTCAGTATTTTAGTTTGCCAGGACTGCCATAGCAAAGTACCACAAACTGGGTGGCTTGAACAGAAATGTATCGTCTCACAGTACTGTAGACTAGAAGTTTGAGATGCAGGTGTCAGCAGGATTGGCTCCTTGGTTTGTGGAAACATCGGCCGAATCTCTGCCTTCATCTTCACATGGCATTCTTCCTGTGTGCATGGCTTTCAGTGTTCCAGTATCCCCTTTCTATAAGGACTCCAGTCAAATTGGATTAGGGTCCACACTAATGATCTCATCTTAACTAATTACATCTATGACAGCCCTATTTCCAAATAAGGTCATATTCTGAGATACCTGGGCTTAGGATGTCAACATATGAATTTTGAAGGGACACAATTTAATCCACAACAGTCAACAACAATCCTTCCCATGACTATCAGCCCTTCTCCAAACTCTTGCCTCTATGGGTGCACTCACTGTAGGTAGGCAATGAGGGAGTGCATTGGGTGGACCCTTCCACTGACATATGCCTTGTAACACCTATGATTATCACAAGAAATAAGTACCTAGACTCTGTGACCCACTCATCCCCCAGCCTCCATCCTCCCAGTTCAAGGAAGTACCTTATATATGCTCAGCTTGATCTCACATGCTATGTGATTCTAAGTGACTGAGTCTACACCATGCTTCCAAGCAGATATTCTAGTAGGAAGTCTACTTGAGTCCCAAACTTTGTTTATCTTTTCATAAATATGAACTCTTTTTTCTAAATCTGGTTGGCCCAATGATTGTCATGAACTAAATATTTTCTGCTCCTCTCCATAGATCTCTGTTGAGAAGGTAGTAAAAGTGTATAGAAAGAGATGTGAAGGCAGCAGGAGAGCTGAGTGATACTTTAATTAATTTCCTCAAAGGCAGCCAGGCACCGTGGCTCAGGCCTGTAATCTCAGCACTTTGGGAGGCTGAGGCAGGTGAATCACTTGAGGTCAAGAGTTTGAGACCAGCCTGGCCAACATGATGAAACCCCGTCTCTACTAAAAATACAAAAATTAGCCAGGCATGGTAGCCTGTGCCTGTAATCCCAGTTACTCGGGAGGCTGAGGCAGGAGAATTGCTTGAACCAGGGAGGCGGAAGTTGCAGTGAGCCGAGATCGCACCACTGCACTCCAGCCTGGGCGACAGAGTGAGATTCCATCTCAAAAATAAAGTAAATTTCCTCAAAGGCTAACGCAGGCTTTCATTTGCTCTCGGTTATCCATCAGAGCCCACGGACTCATAAGTCACACATTGCAGACTCTATTGTGTTTGTTCGTTTCTTCATTTTAAAATAAGACTCTCTTCAACATACTGTCTCAATGTTCTTATAATTTGAAAAATTGGTTCCAGTGTAATTGGTCATCCAGGAAAACACTGTGGCAGGTTTTGGGATGGAGGGTTAATACAGAGAGGAAACCACAACCTAAGACCCCAAATGCCTGCCCAAAATAACTGATTACTTCCGTAATAGCACTTCTAGACAAAATAATTATATTTTTCCAGTCAAAAAGGGTAGAAAAGAATAAACTCAGTGGAAGTTGATTTCTTTTCAGATTGTAGCAGATGTGATATATAATCCTGGCCAATTTCGCCATTTCTCCAAAGCAGTGGTTCTATAAATGTACTCTCTGGACCAGCAGCATCAGCATCACCTGGGATCTTGTTAGAAATGTAGATGCTTGGGCCACACTCCAGATCTACAGAATCAGACACTTAGAGAGCCGGGTCCAGCAAGCAGTATTTTAATAAGCTCCCAGGTGATTCCGATGCAGACTTAAATTTGAGAAGCATAGCTCTAAAGCAGCTCTTAACTATGGCTGCACACTGAACATCTGAGATCCTGAACAAAAACAATTGTCTGGGCCCTTCACACATATCAATTAGATCACAGTCTCCAGGGTGGGGTCTTTTTTTTTTTTTTTTAAACAGGGTTTCACTCTGTTGCCCAGGCTGGAGTGCAGTGGTGTGATCTCCGCTCACTTGCAGGTTTCACCTCCCAGGTTCAAGTGATTCTCCCTCCTCAGCCTCCCAAGTAGCTAGAAATACAGGCGCACACCACCTGGAGCAAATATATATATGTGTGTGTGTGTGTGTGTGTTGTTGTTGTGTTGTTGTTGTTGCTGTTGGTTAGAGACGAGGTTTCACCATGTTGGTCAGGTTGATCTCAAATTTCTGACCTCAAATGATCCACCCACCTCAGCCTCCCAAAGTGCTGGGATTATAGGCGTTAAGCCACCACGCCCAGTCTGGGTGTGGCATTTTTAAAAAGCTCCTCAGATGTCTCTAAAGGGAAGCCAGAATTGAGAACCATGCCTGCAAATCGGTAGACTTCACACTGCTCTGAAGAATCCCTCCAGGGCCTCCATCAGGTGGGAACCAGCCCTACTCTCAGGACTCCAGGTCCCCATCCTAATTCACCCGGAGCACCTGAACACTTATTTTTCTTCTACACTTGGGTAATGTTTTGTTCGAAACAAAGGTTTCTAGAGCTAAAAACCACAAACATAAATTCTTTGAAAGATAATAAATTTTAAAAGCCCCTTCTGTCCTTTTAAATCCTTTTTATGCAGAAGGTGAGACAGTAAAATAAATATATCTAAAGCTTATCATGAAAGTATAGTGGCAGGAGGCTTCTCGTGAGGTTATAGGGAAGCTGAGGTTTTGGAACAGACTAAAGTGCATGGAAACATTTGTGTGGGAAGTTCAGGAATGTGGCGTGCTGTTCCAGCTTCTCAATGCTTCACTAATCTGATCCTCTAAAACTTCTTGCTCGTTAGAACATAAATTATATTCTCACAGATTAAAAACATGTTCATCTTGTGAAAAATAATTCATGGTACAAAAGTGCAAAGTAGATATTTTTCTTCCTAATTTTGGTTAGCCAGTATCAAATCTATCAGCAAAGCATAAAATATAGAGATAGTTAAAATAATAAGGTTGTCAAGGAGGGGCTACATCAGCATAAACGGCCCACACTGGAATTTTTTAATGGAAAATAAGATATTGAAACTATTTTAGAATACCTATTATTTATTTATTTATTTATTTATTTATTTATTTATTGGGGGGAGTTTGTGTACATAAAGACACCAAGGTATACAAGGAAGAAGAAAAGAAGATGTGGACAGCTTTATTAATCAAGGTAGATAGTACATTAAAATACAATCGGACTGTCTCTCTTTATCACACACACACACACACACATACACACACACACACACTGCAATGAAAGACTTTGCCAACATTCATGATTGGGAGCTTTTAAATATCCACTAGGTCCCTGGAAAAGGAAGCCTTACTGAGGATAAAGTCTAGCATTTACTGTGCTGATGATGGATGTGCATTCTGAATAAGCACAAAAAGAATGAACAATATTTAAATTTGGAGAGGTATGAAAACAAATGCCTGATGAGTGTCATAAATGTCAATTGAACAGATGGAGAGAAGAATGAACCTGCTGGGTGGGAAGGCAGAGGTGGCTGTCAAAGGTGGTGAAAACAGGAAACTCCAGTTGGTGGGATACGTGGTTAGAATTATAATAATAACAGTGATCATCATAGGCACCTCCTTCCTCCCCCCAACCCAACTGTATAAATAAGGAACTAGTGTATGACACACACTCCATAAAACACTCACAAAATCTCATTGGCCCTCCAGTTCTCTTTACATGCACCCCAGCTCTAAAAACTCAACAAAAAGGCAGATATTCTCTTGGCAGCAAGAAGAGTAAACACAAGATTTTTCCTTTCCAGGGGAACAAGGAGTCAGAACTGATAGACAAAACAGAAAAAGTGCAACTCTTCTTCCATGCTGAATCTTTAATTTTGGAAGACCAGAAATACTGTGGCTCAACTTGAGAGGCTTTTGGTCATGGCTTTTAAATGACTTCAGGACAGAGACTACACCCACTCAGGCTTGCAATGCCCACTGGGAAGCATCGAACCTTTCATTTGAAATAAATTATGAAGAGAAGCCTAAATATATTTTGAATTTTCTGATAAAGTTCTGGATCATAGATACTCTGCATCCTATGTATATATTCCTATCACATTTTCAAACATTTTTTACCGGTGAATTCCTGTTTATGTATTAACTATTATCACCAAACCACGGTTTATAAAACAGATTAAAGTAGAGCTGCACTGTCCAATTCAGGGGCAGAGGAAATCAGGGAGCTAAGTCACCCCACTATCCCATGGCGACCCTTAGCATCTTCCATGAAGTATTGAGACACTTAGCGGAGTATTTTGACAGTCATTGATCTAATGTATATACTGTTATATATCATGAGTGCATAAGGAATATATGTATAAAATTAAATACAAATGACAGGTAGTTCAATAATAGCAATTATTTGCCATATAAGGCAGTTAAACTATCTATGTACCTCCTATGAGATAACTTATTTTTTCCTATCTCATTGATAGGAAAAAAATTGTCTTGCTTTAAGGCCTTCAATTACTCATCCTACTTTTCATCTCAAGCAGACATTTTTCACTTAAAAAATTGGAATCCTCACTTATTTTTCTTTTGAGCTGAGATACAACTTACAACAATGAAGTGTACAACTCTTCTAAAGTATACAGCTCCATTGCTTTAACCTATGGGCACACCTGTGTAATCCCCATGTAAATCAAGATAAAGAACATTTTAGCACATCAAAATGTTCCCTCGTGTCAATACCATCTCCAGAAGGTAACAATTCTGACTTGTAACACTAAAGACCAGTTTTGCCTGTTTTTGAACCTCATGTGAACAGAATCATATTGTGTAAAGATCTTGTGTCTGGCTTCTATCACTCAGTATGTGTGATTCATCCATGGCCCTGTGGGTGATAGGGATTCATGTCTTTTCATTGCCATGTAGAAATGTCCTTGACTTTTATTTTCCTAAGATCAAAAATTATCTGGCATATATAACTTTTACCTACCCAACTGTCATCTCACGTTTATTATTATCAGAATTTAGGGATGAAAAGGACTTTAGGACCTTAGAGATTGTCTGGCTCAGTAATATTAAGACACTGGCCTAAGGTCATGGCGGTGGTTCTTCGGAGAGGTAGAACAGAGATGCTTGGTGTCTTGACTCCCTGTCCAGTAGCCTGTCCTTTGCCTCATGCTCTTCTTCTCTATTGATAATCTCCTGAGAAACTTGGCTTTAGCTCTTTCTCACTTTTCCAGGGTTGATCCGTCCCTCTCTATGTCCCCTTCTTCCTCTCTTTCCAGCCCATACTCATCTGCAATATTCTCATAAAGTTGCCACTCCCATTCCTTTTTGTTCCATATTTCTGCTGCCACCTCCCCCTACATTCAGCTCGTCCTTGGTACTTTGAAATCCCTCCTCCTATATCACTCTAGGAAGATTTCCATCACCATGCTGATCATTGATAGTTTTCTAGCTATCTTTTTTAACACATCTTATTACATCTTTCTAGCTACCTCTTCTCAGATTTTTGAGACTTTTTATTTTTATCTATTGGAATTATTGTCCTATCTAACCTTCCATAATTTTCCAATTTCATCATAGTTTTTTTCATTGTTTCTCTGGATCTGTGTTCTATACTTGTTCCCTCTGCTGTTTGGTTTTACTTCATATCATCTAATTTATTAGAATGGTAACATTATGAATAAATTTAATAGCACAACAATTGAAAATGAGATTATAAAAAAATAGTCATCATGATGGCAATCATTTATGTACATAGACTATGTGCCAACCACTACTCTAAACATTTTCCACGTTAACTCTAACCATTCCAACTACTCTCTACAGTAGTTGCTACCTTTAAGAACCCTGATTTACGGATGAGGAAACTGAAGTACTAACAAGAAGTACCTTGCCTAAGGTCATAAAGCCTATTAGGGGTTGAATTCGGGGGTCTGGATCCAGAATCTTTTATCTTAACTGCCTCCTAAAGATGAAGATGGTAGAGTACAGAATGTAAGTAGGAGAAAAAGAAGCCAAGTTACAGTATTTGAGATAAATTTTTAGAAAACATTTGGAAGGAATTTGGGGATGGGCAGCAAAATAGCAGACATGGGAATACACTACATGGCATGTAAATAAAATGGAGGTTTCCAAACGGCTCAGAAACAGCTGCCTTCGTGTCAGGAATGGAAGAAATGATATTCAGCATCTAACCAGTGTTGCAAGGACAAATTGCTGGTGTAAACATGATGACTCATCTAGAAAAAGGAATAGTGTTTGGGGTTAGTCCAGAATAATTACTTAGATCAAGTTTACTCTTATAGATTAAAATGTAGTGACAGCCTATACATTATAAAAAATGAAAATGCTAGCTCATTGCTTTCTATAATATGTCAAATTGGATAAATTAAATGGGCAAAATAATTAAGTTGGCAGAAATTAAACCACATGTAATTTCTTCAAGACAGTATTTAATTATTTTCTGTAGCATCCATGGTGTCCAGAATAGTATTTTCACATCTTCCATAACAAAATTTCATATGGACTCGGTAGTGGGATGTAAAAAGTGATGGATGGTTGCAGCTGATTAGGAAATAATAAATAGCCAATATTCATTAAACCTTTATTGTGTCCTAAGCCCTATCCTAAGCACTTTATTGAATTCAGTTCTCAAAAGAATCTTATATGGAAAGTGCTAGTCCCATTTTCAAATAATAACATTAAGCCTTAGAGAGGTTATGTAGCAGGCTCAAGGTGGCACAATTAAGTGGTGAAGCTGGGGATCAAGTTATGTTTTATTCACAGAGAGATAACTGAACATTTGTGCCTATATATAGAAGTCATATTAATTCAATTGATGCTGCCGAAAAGGAAATAAAGACGAGAAAAAAAATGTTTTATCTGAGGCTCCCAGAACATAATTCTGCTTTCCCCTGACACATCTTCTACTGTGAGGCTCAAGGTCTGCAAGAAAGGATCTTTGGTCAATGGTTACACCTACAACAAATCCACAAGAAATGAATAATACCAAATATATTTAGTATCATTTGTGCTTTGCAAACTACTTTATCTTACTTAATTTCACTTTTTTCTCACAATCATGAGAGGTACTCTAGAGAGCATTATGCAGAAACCTAGTCATGGGAAGAGAAAACGACTTGCTCACATCTCACAGCAAGACAGTGACAGCAGGTCCCTCCAATAGAATCCAAATCTGTTCATCCTTACTCTTGACCCAGGGTCTGTTCCTTTGTTTCTCTTAAATTGGATCCCTTTTCCTTATTGCCTTCCTTGAACATTTGCTCATCTCTGTGCCTGGTGTGAAGAAAATCCACAGCAAATGTAAACTGAAGAAAGACAAGTTATTATGTCTGAACGTGCTGATGCTTTACCGAAATTTAGATGAGTTTCATCATCTAATGATGATCTCATTAACCTAACTCTACAGTCATGGTGAGGGTACCATACTGAAATTACAATACTTTCCAAATGCAGGCTTTTAGGCAAAAATGAATGTAAGTTGGTGTTTTTTACATTGATTCTCTGTATTGTTAAGCAACTCTTAACAGATCAAGCTTTGGCACCATGCATACCTGCATTCAAAACCTAACATTTAAAATTAGTGGCATGGGAAAGTATACTCAAATTATCCAGGCTTTACTTTCGTCATCTGTAAAAATTATCTAACAATATTTACTTTGTAGGGTAGTTGTAAATATTAAATAAGGTATGCAAGGTGCTTCAAACAGCGCCTGAGACCACATTAGCAATAAATGGTAGTTATCATCACATCCTGTATTTCATGTGAGATAACATTAGTTTTAAGACTCCACATTATTTTAACCTCAAATTAAAAAAAAAAAAAACACTGCCAATTCAACTATGTCTTGCCATTGATTGTAAGATGAATCTAATTTTAATGTTAGAAATGTGAAAAAGCTTCATCTTAAATATATGTGTAAATATATATTTCATCTTAAATATATATATGTTAAGTGTGTATGTGTGCATTGTGTGTGTGTTCAAAGATTTAAACTGCAAAGTCTGCTGAATGAAGTTTGAGTGGAAAGTTTTAACTAAATTTCCCCAAAGACAGTTTAAAAGCAGTTCTCTCTCCAACCAAGTAAGATTCAACAGTATAATGAAAATGGTCTGAGGTAGACAGCACTACAGATGCTTCTCTAGTTGGTATATTTTTAAACATATAAAGGATGTTTTAATTACGTGCATGCGTTTACAGATTTTTGTGATGGGCCAATAATGTACATTGCAAATATAAATAAATACTTCTGATAGATGACTTGAAAAAATAAGAAATATTTTTGTTTATAACCAGATAAATACACTTGCAGATGTTTTCCTGTAAAAGAAGTGATATCCAGTGAATTTCAGGAACTTTATTGGAATGACAAAGTTCAAACTGCTGCCAAAGCCAACACATGAGGTTTATATATAGAGAGAAGAACGGATTTTGCTGTGTTGATGAGATTTTTATTTCGTGGTTCCCATTTTCCATTACGGCTTGGTCAGTAGCCATGAAGGATTCAGGATGGTTATGCTCAATAAACATCTAAAGTCTTACATCCTTCTTTCCCAAGTTTACTCAAAACCAAACACAGATATTAACAAATATTAAATATGGAGGGACCCTAGCAAACAATAGAGAGCTATGCTAAGATCTCTGTGAACATTTGAAGATAATCTAGTGTATAAGCTATCTTTGGAACAATGACTTGTTTAATGGTATCACGAGTCTAGTATAACTAAGTCACGGCACAGCTGATTCAGAATTTCAGACACTTTTACTATTGCAATAATTGATCACATCAAATGCATGAATCCAATTCGGGAGGTGTTGTTTCTTGGAAGTGAAGATTAATGATACTTCAGCAGCTTTTCTACTACCATGGCTTAGTATTTGCAAATGGAGACCTCATTTATTACAGACACTTGAAGTAAGCTTAAAAGAAAAAAGAGCTCTCAGACCAACAGCTCATCATAAATGAAAATAAATTGAAATGTTATCTTTTTGAAATATTTGTGTTTTTCCTTAATTGGTTTATTTTAAGATCATTTTACTTCTTTCTCACCTTTTTTTTTTTTTTTCTTTGGAGAACAGAATACAGAGACAGCCTGCCAGGACTGTGCTTCCTATTGAATTCCAGATTTGCAAAGTAAGAGCTCTTTGAAGGTGCTCTTACAAAAGTGTATTGTAACTTTTGGAATCTAAGATGACTTTGATTGTAAACTGGAACACTGATTTGATGTACTATTAAGAACAAGAAAATACTGGCAATCAAACTGTAATGTACCAATCAGACACTTTCCAATTTCAGAGAGGTTAAAATACGAAAATACAGATGTATTAGAATTGATAAGATATGAGTTTTCATGCCAAAATGTAGCCAGGACATCTCAAGAATATTCAAAGAAGACAACATTTTATGTTACAGAGAAAATCAGGAAACTTGATAACTTTAGGAGGCATCATGGAACTCCTACATCACTCTGAATGCTTTGGACTTACCCAATGGAATAGATTTCTAATTCTGCATTCTAAAACTCAAGGGATCTCCGCTACCTACCAGCTCCCCATGAGCCAGCACAAATCCCAGAGCAAAGGAAAGATTCACAGCTTTCATGACAGTTATTGGAATGTTCCTTGCCAGTTTTGTACAAAGGAGGGAACTCAAGAAAGAATTACAATTCTCTATTATTCTGCCATAAGAAAGAATGAAATCGTGTCATCTGCAATAGCATGGATGGAACCAGAACATTATGTTAAGTGAAATAAGCCAAGCAAAGAAAGACAAATTTCACATATTCTCACTTATTTGTGGAAGCTAAAATTTTAAAAAATTGAACTTATGGAAATAGAGAGTAGAATGATGGTTACCAGAGGATGGAAAGGGTAGTGGGAAGGGGGAGAAAAAGAGAGGATGGTTAATGGGTATAAAAATACAGTTAGATAGACTAAATAAGATGTAGTATTTGGTAACACAATAGGGTAACTACAAGTAACAATAATTTATTGTATATTTTAAAATAACTAAATGAGTAGAATTGGGATGTTCCTAACACAAAGAAATGATAAATGCTTGAGGTGATAAATGCTTTGATCACCCTGATTTGATCATTACACATTGTATGCCTGTATCAAGACATCACATGTATCTCATAAATATATACAGCTATTATGTACTCATAATAATTTTTTTAAATCCCAATTCTTACTAAAAGTAAATTGCTGATAAATGTGTTTCAATGGAAGTCCTGGGAACCAAGAAATTGCTGAAGTCTCAGAATTACCCACAGCATATGGATTCTCATACTGTGAGACAATATGAGAGGTTTATTCCTCCAAGGTAAGTGAATGCTTCACACTCTCTTCTCTCCACTGGACTCATTTTAATTCAGTAAGCCACATTATGATAAATATGACGTACTAGTGGGGACACAGAGATGAAGGACAAGTACTGGAAGCCATATTCCAAAGGGTTACTGAGGTTAAATCATACTAGCAAGTCCCAGCAGTCAAGGGCTAGACTGAGAATAGTTATAAAACCCAAAGGAAAAAAAAAGTCATGAAAATTATCACGCAGTGATAAAGAAAGCAAATTAAGTTTATCTGAATGGAATTAAGAGATGAAATGCAAATATCTCAGAGCTTTTCACATATTTCTAGCATATTGGGGTGAATTAGCCCTGTTCTTTTACAGGATGAAACAGGGAGCAATCAGCAGCAGCATCTCTGACTAGATCTTTCTTAACTCCTAGTGATAAATGTGGTCCTCCACTACGGTTTCCAAAGGGAAGGAAATTCTAGGAGCATTATCTCCCCCAGCGTCTCCCAGAAAAAATATACATATATTCTAAATTGGACAGACATTATAGAGATGATGTCCATGCCTAGACATTTTTATATTTGGATGCTTCAATTAAGGAGAAAGAAAGACTTGAAAATGAAATCTAATCTCATATTTGTATAGTCTGCCAAGTCTCTGTAAAACTATTTTAGCAGAAAATCAAAAAGTTGCCCCCAAACTGTGCAAGATCCTTTTCTATTTATTTTTTATTCTCATTAAACATTGTTCTCTCTTTTAGAAGAGAGAAAGAAATCAAGAGAACATGTGCAGAAATGGTATGCCTACATGACAACCTACATAACAACAAATCACAATGAAGCCCAACTTCAAGGGCGCCAAACTACACAAAACTGTGAAGTCACTGAAGCCAAACTGGGAGGCAAAAATGTTTAGGTTGCATTTAAGTTGAATCTTTAGGGAGTGCATGAACACAGGAAAAGAACAAAATAAAGTGTGTGCAATTTACTTTTTTTTTTCAATTTACTTTTAAGCTGTTTTTAAATTCCAAAATTGACGTGTACTTTATACACATGATTCTATCATTTTTGATAGAGTTCAGGAAATTAATTAGGCTTTGGACCCTGAGGATTTCCCATGTATGTGGAGTGTCTGTCCTTTAACTCAGTGGGTGCTCCATAGAGCAGAGCAGCTGCAACAACTTGAAAGGCATTTCTATTGTGCATTGCTCACTGTGGTCCTGAGAACCGGAACTGAGGGAGGTTTACCAACGCTGCTCTCTGCCTTTATTGCTGTGCGGGTGCACCTTCCTTTATGGCAGGAGTATGCTCTCTAAATAGTAACTGAAAGCAAATTCCTCCTTATTGCTTTTCATTTTGTAGTAATAAAATTAGGGCTTTGTTCCCATGTAAAAATTTGAGTTCAGATATAAAACTAACATTCCTCATAAGATGGAAGCAACTCTTTAAAAAAAAAAATCACATGATGAAAGGGAAAATATTTTTTTCAATTCCCTAATGACAATTCTCCTATGAAATGTCTGCGCAGACTAAAATGAAACTGATGATTCTAAGAAATAGAGCCCTCCTGGGGCTTGTTTCACATAAAAGCAATTGCCTAATCTTTAAGTATAAAGATATTCTTTTAAGTACAGTTTGTAACTCATTGCATTCCATGAGGAGCGGAGATTGTCTGACATTCCTTTAACTGTAATGGTTCTTCTGCAAAAGTTTCCTTAACAGTGATAGGAAACTTCCTGTCATCGGTCAGGGTTTGCTCATGTTTGTTTTACGTTTAGTGAGTACTTACTATGCACCAGATGCTTTCTCATACCTCTGTTTTCTTTGATCCTTTCAACCCAAAAATGTACCTATTAATACCACAATTTTTAAAAACAAGGAAACAAAGCTTCAGAGAGGTTAAATGAACTGTTTAGTGAAAAATTTTAAGTGAAAGAATTAGTATTTGGACCCAATTTTATCTAACTTCATAATCTATTTTCATAGGCTACTGCTAAATGAGTATACTGGTTCTGACATTCTTTGTTAGCATTTCCTTTATTAAACATGCTTCAGCAGAATTTTACTCAGAACCATGGGCACAACCATCTTTGCACAGCCCCAATTCAACCCTTTAAGAAAGACGTATAGGGGCCGGGCATGGTGGCTTACACATGTAATCCCAGCACTTTGGGAGCAGAGGCAGGTGGATCACAAGGTCAGGAGCTCAAGACCAGCCTAGCCAATGTAGCGAAGCCCCATCTCTACCAAAAATACAAAAAAAAAAAAAAATGCCAGGCATGGTGGCAGGCACCTGTAATCCCAGCTACTTGGGAGGCTGAGGCAGGAGAACTGCTTGAACCTGGGAGGCAGTGGTTACAGTGAACCATGATCACACCACTGCACTCCAGTCCAGGTGGCAGTGTGAGAATCTGTCTCAAAACAACAACAACAACAACAACAAACATATAGGAATAAAAAATAGACAGAGTGAGAAAGAATAGTATCTATTGGTCCACACTAGAGACAAACTCACAGCCAGCCCTCAGAGTTAACCTCTAGGTAATATACTTGACAAAGAAGGGCAGAAGAGTACTGAAGACCAGTCCCATCCTGGGATGCATGAGGTCTCTAAAGCAATAGATTACATTCAAATGAATCTCCATCCTTTCACTTGGTAGAGGTTTGATTAGGCAGTGGTGTGTTCTGCAGCCCTGTGCATAGGAATCATCAGGGAATCTTGTTCAAATGTAGATTCTGAGTCTCTGGGTCTGGAGTGGGCTCAAGATTTTGCATTTCTGACGTGTTTCCAGGTAAGGCTGAGGCTGCTGGTTCAGTGACCACACTTTGAATAACAAAGGTGTAGAGGACATCACTAACTAGGGCTTCAGACAGATCAGTACTAAAAGTTCAGCTCTACCACTTAATATGTATATAAACTAAGGCAATTGTCTTTATATTTGAGCTTCTGTTTACCAATCAGTAAAGTGGAAATGATAACATTCAATTCGAACTATATGCCAGGCACTGCTGCAAATGCATTGTAGAAATTCACCCATTTTATATTTACAATAACCCTATTTTACTATTTATAATGATGAAAGAGATAGCAAAGACAGTTTAAATAACCTGCACCAAGCTACATGGCTAGTAAGTAGCCAAGTGGGAATTCAGACCCTAGGCAACCCAGCTCAGGTACCCACTCTTAATCACCATACCCTTGAGAAGTACACTGTATAAGGTTTTGCTATCACGCATGTAAAATACCACAGTTTGTGCTCAATAAATCTGAATACCATTTCCCTTCTTCTATACCAAGATTGGTTGTCTTTAAGCAGAATCTACTTATATACTTTTAACATAAAATTTAGAAACTGATGGCACTTTGTGGGATGTGATTTTCACAATGATCCTCTCTTGTGGTCTTTTCTTTAGCTATAGAAAGCCTTTGGTGTTTAGAGATTTGCATGAATTGCTACTGTTGACAGAAGGAATTGCTTTGATCTCTCTTGCATTATTGCTTGATCCATTTGTTTCTTTTCTTTCTAGAAGTGCCAAAAAAAAGCCTACAATAAATAGAAAAGAACATTTGCTACAGCTATGATCTTATAACTGTACCTTGCCTTTAGCAAAACAAAAAATCTAGATTTCTCAGTATAAAATGGTGGTAGCTTATTTAACAAACAGATTTACCAAAATCTTTTTTAAAATTGTAAACTCCGATGTTTTTTCTAATTTTGACTAAAGGTTATTTTTTATTAAAAATATTTTTTAAAAACTATAACTGTTATGTTAAAAATTGGAAACAATTGAAAAAAATACTTTACATATACTAATAAGTTTGCAGATAAACTTAACCTATCATAAAAAACTACTTTATATTCTGTACTGGCAAAAAAGTGTGCATGAAAAAGTAGCTTCAAAGTTTTACAATTTAAATGTAATTATTAACATACTCCAAAGCATGAAAATTCTTTCCCCTTTTATTTTATTTCTACCTATCATAGTTCTCCTCCTGAATCTGTGCTGAGGAATGATAGGGCACTTCTGGTAGAAAAACTTTCTGGAATTCAGATTCTATGTCTCTGGAAATACTTCCCTCAAGTTGTAGAGCTGTTTGGGGCTTTTATGTGTTTTTTTGTGTTTTTCTTGTTGTTGTTGTTTTTATTGTTTTCATAGCAGATTTGCCTCTTGCCATATCTGTCATTTGGTAAGGCACACTGCAGAAATTCTCAATTTTTAGGGTAGCTATGTTCTAGGTTAACGTTAATGTAGGGGAGAGATGATGAGTATGAATCAGTCTATCTATTATCTGATCAGCTCTAGGGAAAAAGATAAAAAATAATTTTAAAAAATTGCCTTTCAAGAGTAGGAAATGATGGGGATAGGCAAGGGACTAGCAATACCAGATTGAAAACATATATATTTTATAGTCTCAGTGATTAAATAGCACATGATTCAACAATGGGATAGTGAATCCAGAATTTGAATTTGAAATAAATTCAAATACATAAAAGAATTTAGAATATAAAAGGGGAGCACCTCAATCCAGCTGAGAAAATACATATCATGCAAAAAATAATATCAAAACAACTGGGTCCAAAAATCAGTTGGATCCATAGAGGATGTGTTATACCAAGTGTAAATGTTTAATAAATTGAATATTTAAATGTGAAAAAATAAACCACAAAATGTAAGAAGAAAGCAATGGGGAAATCACAGATAAGCTTGATATAGGAATAATCTGCTCCCTTCCCATAAATCTTCAAGAGGTCACATGGAACAGATTATTCCTCTTTATACTCTCAGCCTTACCACTTTCCCACTCTTGCTTTCACTATGCCAGTGGGACAAAGACTTCAGTGGCAGATATTGAAGTCTCTGAAGTCTTTTACGTCAGTCACGACCTCCCTAGTTCCTGAGCCAATCTTGACTAGAGTAGAGAGTCCACTAAAAATGCTTGTTCTTGACTCAGTCTTCAGTCCTAACTGGCTATATCTGGAGTAAACACTAATTACCCCATGCCCACCAAAATACAGCCTCTCTTTTAACTTTGCTGTGTTTGATAACTACATGCATTTCTTCTCTTACTCTTCCAAGGTGGAGTCCTTTATTAGTTTGTTTTTCTTTTTAAAATAACCAGACATTTTTCACTATCATTAGCGCATATAAACAGAATAAGAACTTGAACTCAGATCTGATCTTCTAGGTCAATATCACTCTTACTCATCTTTGTTCCTGGAGGAGAATGACTTTATCGCAACAACAACAAAATAATTGTCCATTTAATAAATTGAATCTGAAGACCACAAAATACATCTGGCTGATTACTGGTTCATACAAATGATGTTTGTGCAAATACCTGGTTGATTACAACATAGATCATTTGGTCATAATACATAGATAGCTGTAAGATAAGGTTGCCCATAGATTTGCCTACTCTCTTGTCTTCTTGAAAATAAAACTTCTGCCAAATGAACCCTGATTTTGCTTAATCAGTTCCCTATGAGAGTCACTGTGGCCTGCAGTTGTTTGATTAGAAGAGCATAAATTGGGGTGCTTAACAGTTCAGAGGCATTTCCTATTGTAATTTAAATAAAGCAGTTGGGGTAGCAGACAATCCTGATGGAAGGTTATAATAGGAATAATAAAGGTTTCGTTGAGAGAACCCAAATTCACCAAATATCCACAGTGTTTAAATATCACTAAAAACCATGGATAAATGTACTTTTTCCCTAAGAATAAACATATAGAGGTTGGAGAGTGCTTGAAAATAAGAAAAGCTTATGCAAAATTAAAATTTAGAACGACAGTAAAAGAAGTTATTGGTTAGGAAAAAAATCACAGTGCACATTTAAAAAAGAAAGAAAAAAAAAAAAACTACAGTTCATGGTAAGTCTAAATTATAGTTGGAAGAGTGCCAGCTAGTTACAGCACACAGAAAAGGTGAAAATCTCCAAACTAGAGTACAATTAATGCTGCCTGGGCTCTCTGGAATCCTTTCCAAATGTATTTCCAAATAAAAGTACTCTGCTTCTCTGTTGGATGCCAATAAACGGTAAAACTTAAACTTGGGAACTTACAACCCAGCAATAGCCAAGAGCTCATTTACAAAACACCGTGGAAGGATTCGTTTCTCCATGTGACATAAGGGAGAAAAAGTTCTCTTTCTTAAAAGGGTCCTTCCACGTATTAGACATTCTATCCGTTACTATCAGCATTTTGTCTTCATCCCATGGTAACAGAATAAACAATAGGAATTTGGTTATGAAACTACATGGTGAAGTTTCCACATTGCCTGACTACATTGTTTTTCCCTTGGTGGGTTTTGGGCTTTTTTTCTTTCCCCAAACCACTGCAGCATGCTCAGGGATAAGTGATAGGCATAGCCGGGAATCACTGAACTTCAAAGCCACAAGCCAACTTATAGACTCTAACATACCTCCCTCCTTTAACACATGGAAAATGAGGCCCAGAAAGTTGAATGCCTTAACCAAGAACACACAGGTAGCTAGTGGAAAAAGTAAGCCTTAATTTCCAATTAAGCAACATATCCAGTTACTAATAACAACTCGCATTTATTGGACTGAGTGACACTACACTAAGTTCTTTACATAAATTTGCACATTCTATTTACACGTGCACACACACATGCACAGCCCTCAAGGCAGTTATTCGTACAAACCTTCGTGGACCAATGAAGAAACTGAGATCACATAACTTTCCAAAAGTCGTATCAATCCTGCAGAGTAGAGAAAAGATTTGAACCCAGGCCTTGTGAGAGATACAACAATAAAATTGACAACATTTCTGTCCTCATGGAAAAATCTCGAAAAAGAACTAAGACATGCTTACTAATTATTCTAGCTAAAATTATACAGGACTATATACAGGACTATTTTGTCTCTTACTCTGGACTGGAATTAACCCATAATTGGGAATGTACCTGCAGGGAAGGAAAAATACATCTTCTTCACTCATCCTAGGTTCATGGCTGAGACCCGTATAACAAAAGGCAGATTAACAAGAGAAAAACATGCCAATCTGTTTAAGGGTTATGTGACAAAGGAGCCTTCATAAGGAAATGGAGACCTAAAGAATCCGTTAAATTAGTGTGGTTTTTTGTTTTGTTTTTTATTTTATTTTTATTGAGATGGAGTCTCACTCTGTCACCCAGGCTGGAGTGCAGTGGTGCGATCTCGCCTCACTGCAACCTCTGCCTCCCGGGTTCATGCCATTCTCCTGCCTCAGCCTCCCGAGCAGCTGGGACTACAGGCTTCTGCCACCATGCCCAGCTAATTTTTTGTATTTTTAGTGGAGACAGGGTTTCACTGTGTTAGCCAGGATGGTCTCGATCTCATGACCTCATGATCTCCTTGCCTTGGCCTCCCAAAGTGCTGCAATTACAGGTGTGAGCCACTGTGCCCAGCCACATTTGTGTATCTTAATGCTGGGTTTGATGAAGAAGTGGAGAAACAGGATTGAGCAAAGTGGGTATGATCTAATGGTAATAAACTGGGTGGAACTTAGCAGGGTCTGTTTCTTCAGATTCTGTGTCCCCATGTCTTCAGAAAGAAGGATGCACCTTCCCTATGTTTAGAGGGAATGTACCTCTCACATGAGGTCTTACGATCTGCTTCAGGTGAAGGCCAGAAAATCTTCTTAGGTTTTATGACCTGCTTCAGGGGAGACGGGGTGGAAGAAGGTGAGAGTGCCCCTCCTGCTTCTGTGTTTTGTAAAATTCCTTCACCTTAAAATATTTTGGAGTAGTATGTTCTGAACCCCATCGCATCTATGGACTTCATTAATATTGAGCATACAAGATCCTAGAAACATACACAGAAGCTCTGTGGGCAATAGTAACCCTTACCACACAAATGCAACAAAATTGACCACACCATTCTGCTGTAGTGTCTGTTACAGCCACCTAATTCTTCAGCTGATATTTAAGATTTTGTCTCAATGTCAAATATATTAAACTGATAATCCATTGCCCTTGATATAAAAGAGTAATAGACCAGGCACAGTGGGTCAAGCCTGTAATCCCAACACTTTGGGAGACCAAGACAAGCCAATCACTTGAGCCCAGGAGTTCAAGATCAGTCTGAGCAACATAGTGAAACCCTGTCTCTATCAAAAATACAAAAAATTAGCCAGGTATGGCGGTGCACGCCTTTAGTCCCAACTACCTGGGAGGCTGAGGCAGGAGGAGTGCTTGAGCCCAGGAGGCAGAGGTTGCAGTGAGCCAAGATCAAGCCACTGCAGTCCAGCCTGGCCAACACGGTGAGACTTAATCCAAAATAAATAAAGTTACAAATGTTTATCCAAGTCTTGGTTACCTATAGCAGGCTTAGCAAAAGAAATAAGTTGGAAATAACTTGATCTAGAATTTACCTAGGTAACATTAAGTGGTATATATAATTTACACTTATGTAATTAAATAAACTTATTTTAAATCACTTTCATGAAAAACATGAAGGTTTATTCATCATATCAGTAAGGTGGTCTTTCCTTTGGAACATGTTTCTTAATTGGTTTCTAAAAGCATTTATAGGGTCTCATAGGCTGTAGGTTACCTAATCAACAGTCAGTTTCCATATAGATGTACAATACAGTGAAAATATCAGATACCCATTTTCCCAATCTCTTTGCAGTGAGGGGTAGCCATATGATTTCTGGCTAATAAGACAAGGCCAGATGACAAAGGATTGATCCAGGTTAAAAGGTTGGTAAGAAGAATGATTTGGACTTGGTTCAAGGTGGCTTTCACTTTGGCTTACTACTGAATCAACAAACAAGTGGTACAAATGATATGTACCAGATAAGCATGAAAGAGAATGAATACATGCAGCTTTCTGGAGCCTGCCTGAATTTCAATGCTCAGTGCAATCCACATAGGATGAGAACCTAACAGTTTTTGGGAGCCAAGACACTGTAGGCTGAAGCCCTTTATAAGATGACACTAGGAGAGAGATCATGTTGGTCCTAGAGGGTCTACCTACTACTTTATACAGCAATTCTCTGCTGCATTATAATGACATACCACCAGGTTGCATTTTTATCAGTATCATATAAACTATAAACACTCTGGCCATAACCTTCCATAGAAGGGGAAATACTCTTAGGGTTAGGGTAGAGAATGAGCTGCTTCTGGGAATGTTCATTAAATTTTCCTAGTAAAAACAGAGATACATGTTAAGCAAACAACTCCCTATTTCTTTCCTAGCTTTGGAAGCAGATCATGAGTCCTAAGTTCAAGCAGAAATCTCATGACCTTACAGATTGGAACAGAACGGCCAACCTGCTGAGGATGGTTGAGAAGGATAAAAACATTCTAGATCTTTGGCAACTTTATTAAATGATTATAATCATCAATCCTAAGACTCTTACCGTTAAACTTTTTCTTAAGAGAATAAAAGTTACATTTGCTTAGATTTATTTTGTTACTTCTCTTTGAACCATCTTAAGTGATGCAATTGGCATGCTAATTCATTAAAGAAATCAGCCCTCAGAGAGGAAGAAATATTTTAGGGGAAATATTCTTGGAGAAGAATGTTCACTAAAGAAAACTCTATTTTTTTTTTTTTTTTTTTTGCTTCATGCTTTGGCTTTCAACATAAACAGTATATCTTCCAAAACTCTTCTCTGATTTTTAATTAAGGCCCTATTTGCACACTTGTCCTTTTAGTGCTCATTTAATTTATAATTATTTCCTAAATGTCTGTTCTCCTTGACAAGCAGTATAATAGCAAGCGCGCCAGAAAAGCAGGGACTAGAACTTACATAATCTATACTTCATCTGTCCCACCATGCCTGACATTTCTAATTGCATATTTGTACCCCTTTACTAACTTCTCTTCATTCCCCTACCCCCACAAAAATTTTGTTTTTGTGGGATAGAACTGGTTAGCACATTAGTATACATTCATTTGTTATATTAATTAAACAGTATCTTGGTCTCTGAAGGAACAAGATAGGTTAGCCTAGGAGAGCAATTTTGTCACTGGAAGGGAGCTTTAAGAATCTTACGTTCCAATTTCTTTGATTTATACTCATTTTAGTAAACTCCGGAATTTCAACCCAGGCATACTAGTTTTCTATCGCTGCTATAACGATTTAGCTTCTTGGCCAACACAAATTTATTATCTTACATTGGTGTAGGTCAGAAGTCTGACAAAGATATCACTGAACTAAAATCAAGGGGTCAGCTGGGCTTTATTTCCTCCTAGAGGCTCTGGGGAGGAATCTACTTTCTTGCTATTCAGGCGTTTAGAAGTCACATTCATCCTGGAAGCCTTCCTCTCTCTTTAAGCCAGCAATGTCACATCTCTCCGACCCTTTTCTGTCATCTTATCAGATTTGCAGCTGGAAAAAAAATCCTTCACTTTTTAGTACCCATGTAATTAGACCGGGCCCACTCAGGTAATCCAACATAATCTCTCCATCTCAAAGGCCTTAGTCTTAATCACATCTGTGAAGTCCCTTTTGCAATATAAGGCAACATAGTCACAGTTTCCAGAGATTAGGACTTGGACATCATTGTGAGACTATTATTCTGTGTACCACACCAGGATTCCTAGCAAATACATTAATTTGTGTGCATGAATTGTTTGCAGAGTGATCGAATTTATTGTTGAAAGGGCACTGGATCAGAATTTGAAGACTTGGGTTCAAATCTCAGAGAACTGTTTCAGAAATGGCATTGCAGGCAGAGGAAATTGTTAACCAAGAGGCATAAAAGCATAGAGTATATTTAGAAAACATTAAATTATCCAATTTTACTGGAATATGGCATAGAAAAGTCTTTAGGTGAAATAGGCAGAGGGACTTAATGTTAGGCTAAGTATCAGTGCCACCATCAAAAAGCAACTGGGAGTCATTGAAAGTAGTGACAATGGCCACATTTGCATCATATTTTTTATTATTTATTTATTTATTTCGATATGGAGTCTCGCTCTGTCACCAGGCTGGAGTGCAGTGGGGCAATCTTGGCTCACTGCAACCTCCACCTCCCAGGTGGTTCAAGCAATTCTCCTGCCTCAGCCTCCCGAGTAGCTGCACACATGCCAACACACCCAGCTAATTTTTGTATTTTTAGTAGAGATGGGCTTTCACCATGTTGGCCAGGATGGTCCTGATCTCTTGACCTTGTGATCCACCCACCTCATCCTTCCAAAGTACTGGGATTACAGGCGTGAGCCAGTGTGCCCAGCCCACATTTGTATCTTCCAATGGTTCACCTGGCAGCAGCATTCAGGGAGAAATGGAAAGGAAACATTGGAGATAGACAAACAATCAAAAGGCTATGGCCAGACATGGTGGCTCACACCTGTAATCCCAGCACTTTGGGAGGCCGAGGCAGGCAGATCACTTGAGGTCTAGAGTTCGAGACCAGACTGACCAACACGGTGAAACCCCGTTTCTACTGAAAATACAAAAATTATCCGGATATGGTGGCACTCATCTGTAACCCCAGCTATTCAGGAGGCAGAGGCAGGAGAATCACTTGAACCTGGAGGCGGAGGTTGCAGTGAGCCAAGACTGCACCATTGCACTCCAGCCTGGGCAACAGAGCGAGACTCCATCTCAAAAATAAATAAATAAATAAATAATAAGGCTGTTGCTGCCTTCTGGGAAAGAGGTGCAAACATGGGGCAATGGTGGTGAAAATGGCAGGAAAGGGATGGCTGATGAATAGAGCTAAGTGGTTCTTTCAGTTAGGTTTAATGCAGCTAAATTTGTGAAAACTCTGAAGTCCTAAGTAATATTGACAACTCACATCTGAATGTAATTTTTTTACATACTATTTTTAGGAATAATCTAAAATTTGTAAGTATCATGTTTATTCACTTCTGGATAATTTTGGATTGGGGATCTTGCATTAATAACCGAAGAAATGAGGTCCAGCTAACTATAGGTAAGAAACTGAGCCTCGGGGAGAGTTTTAGAGCTAGATGTATCGATGTCAAAGTTTGTCTAGAAGGAGTATCATGAGATATTTGGGGGTAATAGCATGGTTTAGGGTAAGGGATAAAATAAATATTATAGAAGGAAGAAGAGATGAAACATTGGTAGACTAGTTAAGCAAACACAAATTCCAATTTCTAAAATGTAAGAAAGGTTCTTAAGAGCAACCTGCATGGAGAGTCACAAAGCACAAATTAAAGATGTCCCTGTTGAAAGATGTTACATGAATTAGTCTGCAAAAAATAGCTTAGCAAAACCATGGCCACTGTGGCACCCCTTCAGACAAGGACCCTAGAATCTGATTATATATTAGAGTCTTCAGCTCTCTAAAATGTATTTATTCTTGCATCCTGTTACTTTCTTGACTTGATGTTTCAGAGTTAATTTATCCAGAGAAAAGCTGGCCTGACTCTTCTTTGTGAGCCCTGGCAAGTGTTTAGTCTGTTGGTGGTATGGCTGTAGGCCCAATTCTCATCTAGTGAATGTAGTCAGTGACTACATGTTTTTGGTATGCAGGCCTGTTTATGTATACCAGAAAAAGAACTTCAACATAAAGGAAAAGGCCTTTAAGGTATTTGAGCCTTACAACTACTGTTAAGTGTGAGGTGGGCTACCTCCTTTTTACCACACAAGGTTCTCTAATTTTGTTAATAAAAGCCAGATTCCCATTCAATAGCTGTGTTGTGGCAATGATGAGTAAGAAAGCGAAGAGAGCAGATGTACAGAAATTCAAAAACGAACAATAGTATTTAACCTTCAGTACCAGTGTCAGATATTTGCTATTAAAAGATAATGAAAAGTGGCTGACATTTTTTCTAAGTTGTTAATCCTGTGTGGCTTGGGTAAACTGTATTCCTTAGAGATCAGTTAGCACTAACATTCCACCTTTCTGGAATTAAATCAGAAGTTCAGATGCAGACAGTATCTTCAAAAAATTAAACACCTTTGAAAACTAAAAAAAAATAGCTTAAATATCCAGATGTTTGGCCATCTGGTGCCAAACATCTGCATATTCATTCTACATTGACGCAACAAGCTTTTAACAAAACATTTGAAAAATTATGTATAGGTGAACAAACTCAGAGAATATCAGGCCTGGAAGGTGGCCTAAAGATCATCTAGTTTCAACATTTTAGAGCTGACAGTGGAGTGAAGATAGCACGGTCCAGTGGTGGAAAAAAGAGAAAGGGAGTAGGGGAATGATTAGGGCCCCAAGAAGTAATGTAATTTTTATTTAATTTTGTTCATTTTAACTGTATTGGCTGTAAGATAGATATAGTTATGTTACTTTTAATTTTTAATAATCAATTGGCTAAGTCTTTGGGGTGTGGCAAGAGAGAAAAAGGCACTAACCTAAGTTCTCAGAGTCACTGGTTTGCCTCAAAAAAGAAAAACATGAAGCCTTTTCTTATTTACCACTAAAACTCTCTCAATTTCCAAGGACAAATGTTCATCACCGTAGCATACATATGAAAGCGATTTAGAGTGCCTATCAATGGAAAATGTATTAGCTACGTTCCTTGGACTTGGAATTAATAGGAGAGCTTTAAGATTAATGGGTCTAGAAATATCATTGCTTTCCCTTGGCATGAAGTTTGTGGCATCTTTATTTTGTTAAAATACAGTGTATTGCTATGAATCTACTGTCTTTTCCCTTCTAATGATTTTGTGAATTCTTAAGACCATGAAAACAGCAAAACCAAAAATCAAGGAATTATTCTTGTCCTCTGTGCCACACAAATCAAATCATACCTAATCCTGTTTACTTAAATACCCTTAGAGACTAAGTAATGTAAAGCTTATGGAAGTCAGATATAGTCATGTTCCTTAAAATTCCAAAACTGAATCAAATAGTCTAGGGAAATACAAACTGTTTGTCTAAAAACACTGTCAGGGTCAGGTGCCGTGGCTCACGCCTATAATCCCAGCACTCTCGGAGGCCAAGGCCGGTGGACCACCTGAGGTCAGGAGTTCAAGACCAACCTGACCAACATGGCAAAACTCTGTTTCTAATAAAAATACAAAAATTAGCAGGACATGGTGGTGGGTACCTGTAATCCCAACTACTTGGGAGGCTGCGGAAGAAGAATCGCTTGTACCCAGGAGGCAGAGGTTGCAGTGAGCCAAGATCGCACCATTGCACTGCACCTTGGGTGACAAGAGCAAAATTTCATCTCAAAAAATAATGATTAAATAATAAATAATAATAAATAAAAATAACACTGTCAGCCTGAATGCTATTCTTTTAATATTATGGGTTTAATAATTACATTTTTATATAATCAGCCATTAGGTATTTATTGAGAATATAGGTATAACCATAAGTCCAAAAATTCAGAGATCTCTTTGAAAGATGTTAGAGAAAACATATTGTTTTCTCCCTTTCTCTGACATTACAGTCTAGATAGAAGAACTAGAGCCAGATAAAAATGATTAGAGAGCAATAAAATAAACTTATAATTAAGTTTTTAATTATACATTTTGAACTTTGGAAACTTTAGATTTTGAAGTAAATTAAAATAGTTTTGAGAGTTTTTAGATTCCAAGTTGATGTGTGTCTCTCAACATACAGTGCTTAATCTACATACAATATGGAGAATGATAAAATAGCCAGCTAGGTTTGACTCCTGACACTCTACTTGCATCAATGTAATCTTACAAAATGACAAGTCTCAATTAAAAATGATAAAGTTCACTGTGGCAGTTTTCCTTAAGAAAGTAGGAGGAAAAGAATTACCATTTCTTTAGCATTTAAAGTTGCCAGGCATTTCCCATAACTTTTCTCATTTGCTTCTCATAATGACCTTATGAAAAGATAACTGAGATCCAGAGAAATACAGTAATTTTCTCAAGATTACACATCTAGTAAGTGGAAGAACAAAATTTAAAATCAAATATATCTAATTCCAGATTTAGTACTCGATTATAGCTAATAGTCAATTTTCATGGATCAGGTTGTAGATACACGAGTATATAAAAATATAACTATCACATAGTGAAATGAAATTGTGATGAGATGAATGGAAGCTTCATTTTGCCAGTGATTTAGTGAATAATTGTATCTCAGTCACTTCAATAGACTGGACTCTGCTTTCTCATTTATGAAAGCAACTAAACAGAAAATTGAGGTTTGTCATTTGGAAAATGCATGGCTTCCAAATCAAATGATTGCTAGTATTTCTTGTAATGACTTAACCCATCCATATGTTAAAGGGATAAACATATTTCAAGCCAAAATTCAAATTTAAAATAACATATTTTAGCCTACCAACTAAAATAATATGTTTCTTCTATATCCATTTGATAACTAAGTCTAAATGACAAAATGACAAATTTGTACTTTGTGCTACCATCCATTTTGGACAGTACTACATCTATGAAGTTAAAGAAGTGGGAACATATTACTTCAGAAGAAATCCCCAAATTTGCACATGTAACAATCTTTTACTTACAGTTTTAGAATTTAATGTGAGGTTTTTTTTAAGTGCTTGTTTTAAAAAGTTTTATCTTTTAAAAAGAAGTCAATGCAGGCTGGGTTGAAAAGATTTCAGTGAATTTATGAAATAAAAAGAATAAAAACTGATCATATGAAATTATTAAGACTTGAAAAAAATATGTAAGTCCTTATTTGGAATCCTTCTATCATTCAGTCGTCCAGTGTGTCAATGGAGCAATAAATATTGAATGAGGATTCAATTTTAAGAGCACTTACCTACCCCGTCATTGTTACTACTCATTCAATCACTAAAATATATATTTTACTTCTATGTTCACAATATGTTTCCATTTCCAAAACTATCCAAGTGCTCTGTAAATGAAGACTAATATCCTGTCTCAGCTTTAGTACATTTTGCCAAAATACTCTGAGTCCAAAATCAAATAGCAAAACCATAATGCTGAAAAAGACCTCAATGAGTCATTCTTCCCTAGTTGAACTCTGTCTAGTCATTCTCCTCCACCCAAACCAACCTTCATCTCGTCTATTCAGCTGCTTCTCCCCATCCACCCGCAAGACATATTCTGAGCCTAGAAAGGTAACTCCTTTCTGGCTCAATATTCTTTGTTTTATAATTCAAAGATGCTGGCCCCATGAGGTGGCTCACACCAGCACTTTGGGAGGCTGAGGTGGGTGGATTACTTGAGGTCAGGAGTTCAAGACCAGCTTGGCCAACATGGCGAAACCCCATCTCTACCAAAAAATACAAAAATTAGCCAGGCATGGTGGCATGTGCCTGTAGTCCCAGCTACTCAGGAGGCTGAGGATGGAGAGTTGCTTGAACCCAGGAGGCAGACGTTGCAGTGAGCTGAGATTGCGCCACTGCACTCCAGCCTGGGCAACAAGAGTGAGACTGTCAAAATAAATAAATAATAAAACCAAAATCAGAAAACAAAGGTGCTCTGAATTCCCATCACATTCATCATTTATTTTTGTTCATTGGCCTCATAATAGTTTAAGATATCTATGTCTATTCTGGAACACCAACGATGGATTATTATTTCTCACCTTAAAGAGCTTCTTTTCTAGTTGAACAGATTCTCTTGCTTCAAATCAAAAAGTTCCTAAGACCATGTCTTTCAAATTACCTAGAAAAATATAATTACTGTATGAGTGTCACCACCCCAGAAGACCAACAAACTCAATTCTTAGTATGTTACACAGAATAAAAACGTAAGTATTGTGGTGGGATCTCAGTGTTGTTTATTTTTCCTTCTCATACCTTTACTGTAAACTAGAGGTGTTTGGATATGGTTAGCTATGTGAATTTTAAGTACAATATAGGTCTTTCCTGAAATTCTGTTCTATTTATTTTGGTTGTATTTTACTTTATACTTCTCCTCACATTGTCCTCCAAAGTCCTAGAGCCTAAAAGAATACATAACACAAAGCAATATGGGAGTAAAAGTGAGTGAGAAAGATGAAAACAAACCATGGTTTCTTAGTAATGAGGTTATTATAAAAATGTAAACCATAAAAACCATTACTTGCTGTAGGACCATAGTTTGGGTTCTATACTTTCTTAAGAGCCAAAGTTTGGGGATGTGGGGGAAGAGAGAAATCTGGTTATTAAACATCTCAGTGTATATAAAACTAAATAAAAATAATTATAAATAGCTCAGGAGAAGCAAGCCAGTATTGATGTGAAGACCGAAAGTTGAAGCGCCATGAAACATAATCATTATTCTTAACAACATCCTTACTTTCAACACATTAAATTTCTAAAAAACTATTTCCAACGCTGTCTCTCAATAAAAGCCAAAGGCATTCCAACAAAATGAATTAAAGTAAAAAGAGTAGTATTAGTTGCCACAATTATGTGACTGAAGTAGATTAATTTATGAAGTCCAATTTAATACAGGTGTAAGTTTTAGGATATCTGGAAGACGGGACTTGACAATGACTGTGCTTCAAACTTTACATATGAGTGCTACTCTAAACACTATGAATACAATGATGTGTGTGTCATGCAGTTGGTTGACATGCATTTTTTTCCATCAGTTGTACCTCCATTGTAAGATCTATAATGTAGGTTTAAATTGTAGGCTTCTTAGAGAGCAGTGTCTATATGTTATAATTAACACAGCATATTGTTATATGTTAAGAAGGTACACATATTTGATAGTGCTAAGTATTTTCCAGTGATGTAGATTTTTAGTGCATAATATTATGTCTTTCAGAGAAATCCTGTTCAAATTATGCTAGCCTAGGAATCTAACAGGTTGAAAAGATTCTCATAGATTGGTCTACACAGAGAGGCAAATGCCAAGGGCTCACAAAATTCCTGTTGGTATACATAGAAAAGAAAGCAATATGGTGTTCCTAAAATACTTTAGATGTTACAGGGACATGTTAAAACACAGAGTGTCTAGAAACGTCTATCCTGGTAAAATCAATGGAGTTAAGCCAGGGCAGAGAACACTTATGGCCTGCAGATATGTAATTTATGCTGTTTCTGATTTGAAAACTGGAGTAGATTTTTAATTTACGATTGAAAATATTGAGTTCACCTTTGAACAGCTAGGTAAATTAGATTGCCCTCAAGTCACCCTTGAAAAGTGCCACAACCACCACTATCAGTTTCAATTTGTAAAATGGAACCAATGAAAGAGTCGCTAGGGGCACTTCCACACACCTAGCCCTTAAATTATGCATAAATAAGAACCACCAACACCTGCAACAGGCAAATCAATTTTAAAGTGCAAGCGTTTCTATTGAGAATACTCTGTTCAAAAGTTCAGCTCAGCAATGCCAGCAGGATTGCACAAATGAATCAATTCTAAAACCACAGCAGAAAGGGAACCAAGATCACTATTTTTTAATGGCCAATATTTCTCTGTATAAGATGCTAGGATGCCACTAAATTATGTTTCTCTAAAAGAGCTTAGTGAATTTAACTTCCTGATACTAGATACTGTATGTTTAAAAGGCCAGAGAAACTCAAAAGAGGGTATCTACTGTAATTCCAGTTAAAGTTCTTAATTTCCTTCCCTTCTCTAACAAAACTTACAAGAATGTAGCATATAAGGAAAAAACGTCAATTTTGCGAAGATTTAGAAGGTAGCAATTGAATCTATGAATTCTCATTAAATTAGTCCTGTAAATCAGATTCTATGGAATAACTCTAAAAAGCAAACCTTATCTTATCCAGGAAAACCCACTGTATATATTTAAAACCTCATAAGAGACTATTACTTATGCTGTATATTGTATTAAGTAAGCCCATTTAAAGCATACACTTTAGCTTCCTTAAGCCAATGTTTTTACAAGTTCATGACCATGATAAAATATATTGCTTTTCAGAATAAATATCCTTTATATGCCTATCATAACTATGTTATACCAATTAAATTACACCAACATTTATGGGACAAATTTCCCTAGAAACAGACTGTGTTTAATGCCTGCAGTGACACCTACTGGTAATGAAGCACACCTAATTCTAAAAGATATTTAAAAATAATAGTATCCTAGGTTCGTATTTTTATTCTCAGCTCTTTAATTCACTAGTCACACAAAATTCTTTCTTTTCATCAGCTAACTTATTTCAGTAGCTTTTTGGTAACATAAATATACATACAAGTAACATTTTCTTTTAGAGAATAAGGATTTGTCATGAAGTCATTTTTGTTATCTTTGTTGAGTATGATGAAGAAATGTACTTTTTGTTGATAACAGATTTTCACAAATCATTTAATTTACTCTTATGCAAAACCAGATGTCTCTTCTTCTCCAAGATGCCTGTGAGAGATGGTATTTCTAACAAATTGGGGAGAAAATAAAGGGGATAGAAGCCTTTTGCATGAATTGCAGATCTATGAGATGGTCACCTCTACCGTCACCTGAGGGCCCCCTGGATATGATCTGTATATTCCCTGTTGATAATATGGTCTTTTCTCAGTGTCCTTGCTCATGTTGCAAACTCCTTTTGTTAATGCTCAAGACTGCCCTACTCAAATATGACCCAACTTCCTTCTCTCTGACCTTATTTAAAGCCAGCTAGACGTGGCACATCTCTCCATTTCATGTCTTCTCCAAACACACAAGTCAGTTGTGTCCTTCTCGCCCTCATTTCTCCATACAAAGTTATATACATTATTAAAAATCCTAAGAAGCCTTTCCTGCCCACTCTATTACCAGGGCTTTCTCTACCTTTGAATTCTCACTATTTTTTGGTCTATATTACACCACTAAAAAAAACTCTTTACATACTCTTCTTTTGTTATTACTACTAATTATTACAATAGAGTCCATTTATATATCACCCATAAAATGCTGGGAATATGCTAGGCTGGATATAAGGACTTTGATCCTTATAATGACCCTTCAAGTTAGCTACTACCATCTCTATTTCTCAGGTAAAGAATCTGAGCTGGGCACGGTGGCTCATACCTGTAATCTCTGCATTGGGAAGCTGAGGCGGGTAGATCACGAGGTCAGGAGGTCGAGACCATCCTGACTAACACGGTGAAATCTCATCTCTACTAAAAATACAAAAATTAGCCTGGTGTGGTGGCACATGCCTATAGTCCCAGCTACTCAGGAGGCTGAGGCAGGAGAATAGCCTGAACTCAGGAGGTGGAACTTGCAGTGAGCCAAGATAGATAGCCCCACTGCACTCCAGCCTGGGCAACAGAGCGAGACCCTGTCACAAAAAAAAAAAAAAAAAAAAAAAAATCTGAGCTTCAGATTTTGAGAAATGGAGAATTCAGATGCTTTGTTCAAGGTAATAGTCTTGACAAACTTAGGATTCTAAACCAAATCTGTCTTGAGTCCCAAGCATCCGCTCCTTCCATTATGACACAAAATGGAAGTGTGTTATTAATACGTTATTTCCAGCCAAGTTCTGGCCCTGAGGCTGTTGGGAACATTTCAGCCTCTGTAGGTTGCCCCCATTCCTGCCCACAAACAGTGACATCTTTGTAGCAAGTTAGTGCTTCCTCTACTCATCAGCAGAGTTTCAGAAATATTCTTTTGCTTTTGTCTAAATATGAAAGTTCCTGAGGGGTGAGGGATCCGGGGTAATTTTATGGGCAGTATCGTAGAGCAACTTCTGGATACCATGCCTCTGTGGCTCCTTGCTGCTGGTGCAGTGGTTCACCAAGGGAGCCTTTTTAAAAACTGCCAATCTGGCCAGGCGTAGTGGCTCACACCTGTAATCGTAGCACTTTGGGAGGCCAAGGCAGGCAGATCACTTGAGGTCAGGAGTTCGAGACCAGCCTGATCAACATGGTGAAACCCAATCTCTACTAAAAATACCAAAATTAGCCTGGCGTGGTAGCACACACCTGTAATCCTAGCTACTCAGGAGGCTGAGACAGGAGAATCACTTGAACCCAGGAAGCAGAGGTTGCAGGGAACCGAGATCATGCCACTGCACTCCAGCCTGGGGGACAAGAGCAAAACGCCATCTCAAAAATAAATAAATAAATAAGTACTGCCAATTGGTACAATACTATGATAGTGAATTTATGTTATTATACATTTGTCCAAACCCATAGAATATACATCACCAAGAGTGAGCCCTCATATAAACTATGGGCCTCAAGTGATAATGGTATGTCAATGTAGGTTTATTGATCATAACAAATGTACCATGGGTGCAGGATGTTGACAGGGGAAGGCTGTGCATGTGTGGGGACAGGGGATATATGGGAATGCTCTGTTTCTTGTACTCGATCTGGCTATGAACCTAAAACTGCTCTAAAAAAATAAAATTTATTTATTTTTATAAAACTGCCAATGTCTAGGCCCCATCCCAAACTCAGAATCTCTGGGGAATAGACCTTTATATTGGTATGTGTCTAAAGTTCCCCCAGGTGACACTTAGGTGAAGTTAGGGTTGAAAATGACTAGGCTAGTGTCTCCTGTGTATGTTGAGTGCCTCTGGCCCTCAGGATGCCTGGTGAGAGAAGGGGGCATGATTTGTAGCTAAGTTGGTCAGCTGAGTTTGCACTATCTGCAAACAGTCTGGAGACATCTGCATGGTGATTTCTTGGCTCCAGTTTCCTTTGAATGATAATAATTATAATATCACATATTATATAGTATCATATAGTATCATATATTATAATAACACAATAAATCCATGTTCCTGATAGGAGACCACAAGTGCACCTAACATAGCATACCACCACCCATCTAATTTCTGAGTCTTTGTCCCAGAACCTCCAACATCTGATTTTTTTCTGTGCCCACTGAGAGATTAGAATTGCCAACAGCTCCACCATTGGTTTGATTTCTGTCCTTTGATTTGTCCCTGAACTCGTATAGCTCTCTTCTCCTCTTGTCATTATCTTTCATCAAGTTTATATCCAGAGGTACTTTTTGAGATCATGAACTTCCTCCAGTGTTAGTTATCTGCCTGTTGGCAGCCCTGGCATGTTGCTGCTTCTACTGTTAACCTAGTAAATGTTAAATCCAGCTTTAGCATTCACGAAAACTTTTACAGACTCCAGTGCCAAAGGCATCATAAGATCTCTAAGTGCATCCTCCATCCATATATACCTAGCTCCTGGGCATAAGTGAGCATCTTCAGTCCCACTTCATTTTACTAGAATGCAGTCTTTGAGGGCAGACAAGTTACCTTATTCATCCCTACCACCTACACCAAGCACAGTGTGGTTTATCTATTCATAGTTCATCTACTCGTAAATGAATAGTGTTTATTTATAAATTAATCATGTAATCTTTCACTTACATAATAACTATTAAAATATGCAGGACTATTTTTTCCATTTGTGGCAATGAGAGTTTCTACGAAGTTATTCAGGTGCTTCACTGGAACACTCTGAACCAAAGTAAAATTGTGAAAGAATTACATAAACTATTTAGTAGATTTGAAGTTATTTGCACCTCATTCTCAGCTTTCAAAAGTTGTCTATGGGTCATAACATGCCATTTTATTAAGTACTTTGTTTAATTTTAAAATATAAATCATCATTTCCCTATCAGAAAAAGAGGTCCTCCTCCTCCTCCACCACCACCACCACTTCTACTTCTCCTTCTCCTCCTTCTTCCTCTTCTATTTATTAATTTTTTTTTTTCAGAAAGGGTTTTGCTCTGGCTGGAGTGCAGTGGCCCAATCATAGCTCACTACAGCCTCAAATTCCTGAGTTCAAGCAATCATCTCACCTCAGCCCCTGAGTAGCTGGGACTACAAATGTGCACCACCACACCCAGGTAATTGTTTTTTATTTTTTGTAGAGACAGGGTTTCACTATATTGCCCAGGATAGTCTCAAACTCCTGGCCTCACATAAGCCTCCTGCCTTGGTCTCCCACAATGCTGGGATTATAGGTATAAGCCACCATACCCAGAATTTTTTTAAGGCAGAACATGGGACCTGCTATTAAGTCCCATCTTAGCCACTACTTAACTCTCCAACCCGCTCCAAGTCACTTAATGATGAAACTACTTGAGGGGCTTATTATATTTTATAATGTATTTTTGTAATATATATGTATTTTTTATAATAAGATATATGTGAATTACAGGGCACATAATAATGATAATCATTATAGTTATTGTTACTATTGACATTCTCTTTACTTATCCATAAAAATATTCAATGATGATTTATAATTCAAATATGAAATCTGTCCTCAATCTACATTGTATTTGGAAAAGTTTGCAATTTGATAGACCAGCCAATAGTCTAAGAATACAGTCTTTGTTTCCCAGGAATTCATTATTTAGAAACGAATTGGCCATCATAGCTCAGAAAATATTTTGATTTTGTCAGGAAAGCTTTAATAAAGTAAATTATATATGTTTATCATCTATGCCAATCAAGTAATATCCAAATGTTCTACAGATGTTTTATGAGGAAGGGACAATCTTAGTTCAACTCAACTACCAGGTCCCTATAGTTTACCCCAACATCCTAGTTCTAAGAAAGCCTTGTAATATGTGCTTCAGCAGTCGAGAAAAAAAACATCAGATCAGTTCTACTTCATATAGAACAGTCAGACTTTGGATCAGATACTGGCGTATTTAATCTGTCCAAGTTTGTTTTGATGTCCTCTAAGTAGAAGATTAATATTTTGGAATAGGAATGATACAGCCAGACAGACCAGATGTTTATTTCTGTCTGCCTTTGGCTGCGATTGTTTAAATACAACCTAAAGAAAGGTCTAATGAATACTTGCTGTGGTGATGAAAGTTCCTGCAGCGCTTCCAGGGTTGCATTATTTGATTTGCATTTCGGCCTGATGTCAGGATGCCGGGGGGGTCTATTATAATAGATTTTCTAATACATTTTCTATGTGCCTAATTTGGTATACATTTAAATGTATATATGTACACACGTACATGTTTGTGCTTGTTATTTAAGGTATTCCAAGTAAGGTTTAACGCATTGAAACCATCTGATTTGCATTTTTCAACAAGAACCAACATTTGTATTTATTTACGGGAACATTTTTGGAGGAAGACTTTTTACTAAATTATAATAAAAAGCTTTCCATATCATCCTGGGGAATCTGGCAATCAGCCTACCTCCTACCCAGATCAGTCTTCCCCACCTACTCTTGCCTTCTCCCATCCGTTATATGCTTAACTTAAATCTGTGGTCTTGCCTGGAGCTGGTGTTGAGGAGAAAGAGAAAGTTAAATAAGGCAGTATGTAGTAACATGACTGTGATTCCCTTGATCTCTGACGTACCCTAGGAACCCATAGATTGACCATCTATTATTTAGGCAGCTCTATTTTCTTTTTCTGTAAAATGGACACAAACATATTTTACATTTTTAAAGTGTAATAACACCCAAGAAACTAATTGAATATAAATATTCCTATGGCCTAAGGCTAGGAGAGTCACATTCCTGTCAATTTTTAAAATTTCTTGTCTACATCCAACCTATCTTTCCAGTCTAAACTGAATCAATTACTGGCCCTCCCAAAGAAATACAATTTTAAAAGTATTTCCTTAATTACTACCACAATAAGATAATAATAATATACATATTGAGTGCTTATTATATTCCAGACAATACTATGATTTAGATGTATACATTGTTTATATCCATTATTTCATTTAATTGACAATATTCTAATAGTTAAGTATGATTATGAGGCCTGTATTATAAGGAGGTAAATCTGAACATTCTAGAGGTTAAAATGACTTGTCCAACATCACACAGTTAAAAAATGGCAACAGAGTGACTCTAATCTGGGAGTGTCTTATTTTTTATTTATTTTATTGTAATATCTATTTGTTTTATTAATTAAATAAATGAATTTCCATAAGTAAGTCTGTATTCTTAGTTACTATCCAGCCTCAAATGTCATTAATAAATAATAAACACAAGTATGTTTGTAGTTTTCCAATTGGCTGAGCATTTATCATGCCCCAGTGATCATAAGTGCTTTAATGTCTCAGTTAATCTTGACATCCCTGCAAGTTGGTCGTTATTAACTGCACATAGAGTCTTTCTCTGCTCATATTGACATGTGTTTGAGAGTTTTATTGGAACATATTTTCTTGCTTAACTACCTCCTTCTATTCAAGAAATTGACAAGATTGGGACCTCCAGAGGAGAAGGGAACTGAAGAGCTAAAAGAATGATAGAGAAATTTACCATAGACCCTCTTGTACATTTTGAATTTTGAAATAGATGTAAAAATCACAAAATTAAAGCTCTAAAATAATAGAGAAAATACAAGAAAAAGGTAATTATTTACTATAAAATAAAAATATTATGGGGGCAGTAAAATACAAAGTGAAAAATATTAATGGAGAAGCTGGGTAGAAAAAAGCATGTGGTCATTATTGCAATTAAATGATAAATAATTTTTAAATGTCAAACATACTGTTTAGAAACTATAAATCTCATCCACAAATCACATATATGTTAAAATGGAAATTAAAAACTATATAAAAAAATAGAAAAAACCCTGATAAGAACTAGAAAGGAAAACTATGGAAAATATAAGAAAGGTGCTATAAGGAACAGAGCAAAGATTAATTAACTAATAATGAATACACAAGTAAATATATATTAGAGTAATTTATTAATAAAAGCCAATGCAACAAAAAAATTAGTAAAGTTAACAAAAAAAAATGTTTGCAAAAACAAAAAATTTTCATAGCGTGCAACTATAGTACAATGAACAATTTTATGTCAATATACTTGCAAAAATCATGGAAAGTGTTTTTTAAAACAAATTATGTTGACTTAAGAAATAAGTACATGATATACGTGATAAGCCACTTGATTTCCCAATATTACAGAATAGCAATTTTAAATGCAATAAAAATATACAAAATTAAAAAAAAAAAAGTTTCCCTATTTTCTCATTTACTAAGAGTTTTGGACACATTTCCTCCTGCTGGTTTGCCTACTTCTATAGCCACACTACTTTTATTCTGTTAGGGGCTAAGTACAATTGTGGTACAATTGTAAGAAATGTATGTAAAATAAGAGTTCATTTGTTCCATGCTGGGTGTAATTAATAAAATATAAAAATATATAATAAATATATTGCTTTACTTTTTGAAAATATTAAAGGAAGTTGCCAAAACCTAAAAAAAAAGAAGAAAGAAATTTAGGAAACCTCAATACCAATAACAAATAATCAATGTAATAACAGTCAAATTCTCTCACTCCTACCAAGTATCAGGGCATGATACTCACTGATACGGTTTGGCTTTGTGTCCCCACCCAAATCTTATCTTGTACTGTAATCTCCATGGGTCAAGGGAGAGACCTGCTGGGAGGTGAGTGGATCATGGTGGCGGTTTTTCCCATGCTGTCCTCATGATGGTGAGTGAGTTCTCATGAGATCTGATGGTTTTATAAGGGGCTCTTCCCTCTTCACTTGTTCATTCTTTCTATTGCCTGCCAGCATGTAAGAAGTGCCTTTGCTACTCCTTTGCCTTCTGCCATGATTGTAAGTTTCCTGAGTACTCCCCAGACATGCAGAAATGTGAGTCAATTAAACTACTTTCCTTTATAAGTTACCCAGTCTTGGGTGGTATCTTTATAGCAGTGTGAGAATGGACTAATAAACTCACTATTTTATGGAAACTGTCTCAGAATTTTAAAAAATTTAAAGAAAGAAGGAAAAAACGCATAAAAGCTACCTAATTCCTTTTATAGGACTAGTATATAAAACAGACAACCATTATAAAATAAAATTATAAGCTAACTTCACTTATAAATACAGATGTAAAAACACCAATAGAATAGTAAATAGGATTCAATAGTGTATTCACATAATAATGGTAATATATCATCATCAAGTAGGGTCTATTTCAGCAAGCAAAGATAATATTAGAAAATCAACAGATACGATTTACAATATAGCTATATTAATGGTGAATAGGAACACCTAACTTTATTGTGTTTAGCTTTATGGCACTTGACAGACAATAGTATTTTGTTACAAACTAAAGGTTTGTGGCAACCCTGTGTCAATCCACGTCTATTGGGGCCATTTTTTCAAAAGCATATGCTCACTTCATGTCTCTGTATCACATTTTGGTAATTCTCACAATGTTTCAAACTTTTATTAATATCATATGTGTTATAGTGATGTGTGGTCAGTGATCTTTGAGGTTACTATTGTTAATTGTTTGGGGATGCCATGAACCATGCCCATATAAGAGGGCAAACTGCATAAATAAATGGTGTGTCTGCGTTTGGACTGCTCCACTGATTGGCAGTTCCCCCTTTCCTCTCCCCTTCCACTGATTGGCAATTCCCCATTTCTTTCCCCTTCCTCTGGCCTCCCTATTCTCTCAGACATAACAATATTGAAATTAGGCCATTCCATAATCCTAGAATGGCCTCTACGTATTTATGTGAAAGGAAGATTTGAATGTCTTTCACTTTAAATCAAAAGCTATAAATGATTAAGCTTAGAGAGGAAGGTATGTCAAAAGCATAGATAGGCGGAAGGCTAGGCCTTATGTACCAAACAGCCAAGTTCTGAATGCAAAGGAAAAGTTCTTGAAAGAAATTAGTCCAGGTGCGCTGGCTCACAGGTATAATCCCAGCACTGTGGGAGTTGAGGCAGGCAGATCCCTTGAGCCTAGGAGTTTGAGACCAGCCTGGGCAACATGGCAAAACACTGCCTCTACTAAAAATACAAAAAAACTAGCTGGGTGTGGTGGCATGAACCTGTAGTCCCATCTAAACGGGAGGCTGAGGTAAGAGGATCACCTGAGTCCAGGAGGCAGAGGTTGCAGTGAGCTGAGATTAAAAGTGCTATTCCAGTTGGGCATGGTGGCTCACACCTGTAATCTCAGCACTTTGGGAGGCCAAGGCGGGTGGATTACCTGAGGTCAGGAATTCAAGAGCAGCCTGAGCAACATGGTGAAACCCTGTCTCTACTAAAAATACAAAATTAGCTGGGTGTGGTGGCACATGCCTGTAGTCCCAGCTACTTGGGAGGCTGAGGCAGGAGAATCACTTGAACCCAGGAGAGCACACTGTTGCACTCCAGCCTGGGCAACAAGAGTGAAACTCCATTTCAAAAAAAAAGAAAGAAAGAAAGGAAAAGAAAAAAAGTGCTACTCCAGTGCTCCAGTGAACATACAAATGACAAATGATAAGAAAACAAAATAGCCTTATAGCTGATATGGAAAGAGTTTCAGTGTTCTGGATAGAGGATCACAACAGCCATAATATTCTGTTAAGCCAAAGCCTAATTCAGAGCAAGACTCTAACTCTTCAATTCTATGAAGGTTGAAAGAGATAAGGAAGCTGCAGGAAAAAAAGGCAGGCAGATCCCTTAGAAGCTAGCAGAGGCTGGTACATGAGGTTTAAGGAAAGAAGCCATCTGTGTAACATAAAAGTGAAAGGTGAAGCAGCAAGTACTAATGTAGAGGCTTCAGCAAGTTATCCAGAAGACCCAGCCAAGATCATTAATAAATGTGGCTGCACTAAGCAACAGATTTTTAATGTAGATGAAACAGCTTTATGTTGAAATAAGAAGCCATCAAGGACTTTCATAGCTACAGAGGAGAAGTCAATGCCTGGTTTCAAAGCTTCGAAGAACAGGTTGACTCTCTTATTAGGGACTAATATATCTGGTGACTCTAAATTGAAGCCAATGCTAATTCTTAAGGATCCTAGGATTTTGAGAATCACAAGATCATGGGCGGATCACAAGATCAGGAGATCCAGACCATCCTGGCTAACACGGTGAAACCCTGTCTCCACTAAAAATACAAAAAAAATAGCCAGGAGTGGTGATGGGCGCCTGTAGTCCCAGCTACTGGGGAGGCTGAGGCAGGAGAATGGTGTGAATGCGGGAGGCGCAGCTTGCAGTGAGCCAAGATCCCGGCACTGCACTCCAGCCTGGGTAACAGAGCAAGACTCCATCTCACACACACAAAGGATTTTGAGAATCCTAGGATCCTTAAGAATTATACTCAATCTACCCTGCCCTTATTCTCTATAAATGGAACAAGAAAGCCTGGATGACAACACCTTTATTTACAGCGTAGTTTCCTGAATCATTTAACCCACTCTTGAGATTTACTCCTTAGAAAAAAAAAAAGATTTCTTTCAAAATTTGAAAATATTACTACTCACTGACAATGCACCTGGTTACCAAAGAGGTCTGATAGAGATGTATAAGGAGATGAATGTTGTTGTCATGCCTGCTAATACAACATTCTTTCTGCAGCCCATGGATCAAGGAGTAATTTTGACTTTCTACTATCATTATATAAAAAATACATTTCATAAGGCTATAGGTGCCATAGATAATGGTTCCTCTGCTGGTTTAGGGCAAAGTAAATGGAATATCTCTGAAAAGGATTCACCAATCTAGACACCATTAAGAACAATTGTATTTCATGTGTGGAAGCCAAAATATCAACATAACAGGAGTTTGGAAGAAGTTGATTCCAACTCTCATGATGATTTTGACAGGTTCAAGACTTCAGTAAAGGAAGCAATTCTAGACACGGTGGAAGTAGCAAAAGGACTAGAATTAGAAGTGGAGTCTGAAGATATGCCTGAATTGCTGCAATCTCAAGATGAATGTTGAATTGATGAGGAGTTGCTTCCCATGGATGAGCAAAGAAAATGATTTCTTGAGATGGAATCTACTCCTGGTGAAGATGCTATGAGCATTGTTGAAGTGAAAGCAAAGGACTTGGCATATTATATAAACTTAATTGATAAAATATCAGCAGGATTTGAGAGGATTGATTGAAAGAAGTTGTACTGTGGGTTAAATTCTATCAAAGGGCATTGCATGCTACAGAGAAGTCTTTTGTGAAAGCAAGAGTCAATTGATGCAAGCAAACTTCATTGTTGTCTTCTTTGCAAAAATCCACACAGCCATCCCAACCTTCAGCAACTACCACCCTGATCAGTCAGCAGCAATCAACATAGAGGCAAGACCCACCGTCAGCAAAAAGATGATGACTCACTGAAGGTTCAGATGATTGTTAATATTTTAAGCAATTAAATACTCTTTAATTAAGTATGTTCATTGTTTACTTAGACATAATTCTATTGTAAAATTAATGGACTATGTATAGTATAAACATAGCTTGCATATGCACTGGGAAACAAAAAAAAATTGTATGATTCACTTTATTGAGTCTGGAACAGAGTCTACAATATCTGTGAGGTATGCCTTGAAATGAGAAAATTATCAAATAATTATCTCTATTGATTTAAAATATCATCATAAAGTTTTACACTTTTTACACATTTTATTCACAGTAAAAATTCATAGCAACCTAAGAATAGACTTTCTCAATCTAATAGAGGATATTATTTTTAAAGTATGGTAAACATCATACTTAATAAAGCAGCCACTATAAATCAGGAAAAGTGAAAATGTTCCCAGTGCTATTCCATATTATACTGGAGTCTCTAACCAATACAAAAAGATAATAAACAGAAAGGTATCCATACCTATGAAAGGAATAGAAAAATGAACAAAAAAAATGAAAAAATAAATTTTAAAAATAGAAGAAAAAATACACAGAAAGATAAAGGGGAAATTGATTATTTCATCAACCAAAAAGCAAGATAAGAAAGAGTGTATAAAGCGCGTTAGTATTTATGCAAAATGATCATAAACACTTGTTTAAATATACGTATCTTCTTACCTATTTCTAGAAAGGTACATAGGATCAAGAGCAGGAGTTTCCTCTGAGATGAACAATCACATGAATAGGAACCAAAGGTGAGAGGAAAACGCACTTTTAATTTTATAACCTTTTTGCACCGTTTTAGTTTTTACCATGTTCATGTAAACAAACTTTTGACTTTTTTTAAAAAATTAAATTTTTAAAGAAATGATTGGCCGGGCGCGGTGACTCACGCCTGTAATCCCAGCACTTTGGGAGGCCGAGGCGGGCGGATCACGAGATCAGGAGATCCAGACCATCCTGGCTAACACGGTGAAACCCTGTCTCCACTAAAAATACAAAAAAAAAAATAGCCAGGAGTGGTGATGGGCGCCTGTAGTCCCAGCTACTGGGGAGGCTGAGGCAGGAGAATGGTGTGAATGCAGGAGGCGGAGCTGACAGTGAGCCAAGATCCCGGCACTGCACTCCAGCCTGGGCGACAGAGCAAGACTCCATCTCACACACACAAAAAAATGATTACATAGAATATCACCTTTTAAAATGCTATACATGGAAATACCATGTATCTAAAGACAGCATCATCTCTATTACTTGCTTTCCCAAACTAAAACAAGGTCAGGGAAAACCTTGACAAGGAAGTGAAATTGTCTAGAAGGAGGCTGGGGGCAACTGGAGCTGGGATGACAGGGGAGGGAGGAGCAAAAAGAGACAAAGAAGGCAAAAGGGGACCCGTGGAAGAGAAGATGTGAGTGAGGGAACACGGAAATAATCCTAGGAGTTCAATCTCAATCCCAGCTCAGAGTCTCGATGCCTAAAAGACAGCAGCGTAGATGACATTAGAACTTGCAACTGAAAGGGCAGCAGACGTGGAAATAGCATTTGCGTAAAAACGAATGGGGTGGAGATGTCCACACGGAGAGCTGTCTCTCATACGTTGAAGCAGGCCTTTGTATTTACGTTTCCAGATGGTTTCCACAAAAATACCAGACATACTTGATACCTCTATACCTGGGAGCTCAAAAACCAGATGGCTTGAAACAGTATTATTTGCAACATCTGATATGGAAAAGAAAATCAAAGGTCAAGGAGAATTTTGTGAGCATCTCTTCTCCCTTGAGTCTTCTGCTTGAGGTGAAAGTACAGTGATGAGGATGGGATGGGTGTGGAGCTGACGTTTCAGGATCCCAGTTTGTGGAGCCCAGCCAAGTAGGTGTATTTGATATCATTTGACACCTACACTGAGGTAACTTAAGGAAACAGTGGCTTCAGTAATAAAATTATATTCCCTAACATAAAGCATGTAAACTGATAATGAATTTTTTCTTATTATTTTTTAAATTTGCTAACACATGAAGATATTAAGAATTTCTAGGGCAAGGGACAGAAATCACACCTTAATTTGGAGGCTATAGAGAGAACAAGGACAAATAATTATAATAGGAGAGTTGAGAATTTGTCTATTCTTAGACAATAAGAGCACTATTTTTTTCTTTTTGAGACAAGGTCTTGCTCTGTCACCCAGGCTGGCATGCAGTGGCATGATAATGGCTCACTGAATCCCCCACCTGCTGGATTTAAGTGATTCTGCCACCTCAGCCACCCAAGTAGCTAGGACTACAGGCATGTGCCACCATGCCTGGGTAATTTTTTATAGAGATGAGTTCTCACTATGGTGCCCAAGATGGTCTCAATCTCCTGTGCTCAAGCAATCCTCCTGCCTTGGCTTCCTGAAGTGCTAGGATTATAAGCATGAGGCACTGTACCTGGCCTAACTGTAATACTTACAGCAACACTGAAATATGTGACGCCTTTTGCAAGTATATGACACATATTCTATAGAAACTTGACTTTTTCACAAATACTACAAACATTTTATTTTGCCATTGTGAGACAAAGCCAATTGCGAAAGCATAAAAAAAAGAAAAAAGGGAAGAATGAAAAACAACTTCATAAGGCCTATTTTTTGATACATTATAGTTTATAGTTCTACATATTTATGGCATACATGTTAGATGCATACAATGTGTAATGATCAAGTCAGGGTAAGACCTCTTCTTAGAGAAGGAAAATGTACTTCATAAGAAATAAAGCTTAAGTAGACAATTTTAAATAAAATTTAAAACAACTTTTAACTTTTCTGATAAAATATGTGCTGATAAAATACATGCCAGTTGACTTTCCTTTCTTCACACATAATTCAGTTGTTTTTATTCATTTTCTATCTCATATACTGTTAGTAAATGTAATTCCTCAGTTTCATTTTATTGTTGCTTAGGAATTTTCCTGCTTTACATTTACTTTTCAAAAGAAATTACAGAAACTTTGCAAGAATTGTCTCAGTTCCTAACTTATTGAACCATCTGCCAAATTAATTTTACTTATTTAGCTTCTTTGTTTATTCTTTTCAGATGTTATACCGAGAGTTGATCAGATTTATTATTTTTCTCAAAGAAGAAACACAGATTGAGTTTTAACAGATGTTCGGATGTTTTAATTTTTGGAGTTTGCAATTCCCCCTTGGCTTTAATGAGTTCATTCAGTAATGCTGGCTTTTACTAGATATTGTATGTTCTCACACTTGATTTTGCAGTTCTAAACCACAAAAGAATACTAGAAAAGAGAGCCCATAAAGCAAGTTTATTGTGGGAATGGAATTCTCACACGCCAGTGGGTTCAGAGTAAGGGAATATCCTTAGCTAGGGAGTGGGAAGTGACAAAGGATGATAAATAAGAAAACACATCAAAAAGGAAACTCTCCACTATGCAATTTAGCAACCTGCCTCTTCTCCAAACAAATTCTAATTCTTCTTTGTTATTTGTAACTCTTTGATTACAAATAGAAACATTTTGTCATTACTAGATACTGCCTGACAAAATTGTGGGTGAAAATGTAAAGTTTCTTCCTTCCTTCCTTCCTTCCTTCCTTCCTTCCTTCCTTCCTTCCTACCTTCCTTCCTTCCTTCCTACCTTCCTTCCTTCCTTTCTCTCTCTCTCTCCCTCTCTCTCTCTCTCTCTTTCTTTTTCTTTCTTTCTTTCTCTCTTTCTTTTTTTTGACAGAGTCTTGCTCTGTCACTGAAGCTGAAGGGCAGTGGCGGAATCTCTGCTCACTGCAACCTCTGCCTCCGGGGTTCAAGCAATTCTCCTGCCTCAGCCTCCTGAGTAGCTGAGACTACAGGCACGTGCCACTAAGCCTGGCTTTTTTTTATTTTTAATAGAAATGAGGTCTCGCTATGTTGCTCAGGCTGGCCTCAAAACTCCTGGCCTCAAGTGATCCACCCACCTTGGCCTCCCAAAGTACTGGGATTACAAGGTATGAGCCACCATGCCCGGCCTGTAAAGTTTCATATTTGCAGATTCTGTCCTTAGATTAAGTCACATGAAATCAAGCAGAATCTCATTTAAATGTTCCAATACAACCTTTGTAGTCTTACTTCTGTTTCAATGCCAGACTCTTTGGGGACAGAACAAAATAGCGTCAGTTTCTTTATGCCAATGGTTCAGCAATTATATGTTATGATTTCAGTGTTTCAAGAGCTTGACACCAAATGTGTAATCACTCATAAAAATATTAAATACGATTATTTTTATCTCTAGGGGATATTGTGCTCAGGATCCTGCTGTGATGGAATTAACTCATGGGAACCAAAATTAAAATTCCATGATTGAAATAAAATGGTATTGCATGGTGTAACATGTATAAAATATTGGAATTACCAAGTGCTATAAACTTAAGTCCTAAGTTCTAAACCCAATAGAAAACATGATAGAAAAAACAGAGTGGTTTTTTTTAATACAGAAAAAAAGGGAGGAGGAAAACAGTTATTTTACACTCCCTTCACTCTAGTTTACTCACAATTCCTAGACATTATGCTGTGGTCTGTCTCCTTCACTCCCACACCACCTTCCTCAAATATGCCTTCTTAACACTTGCATAAGCCAATTGCTTCTGGACTACAAACTATAGGAAACAGCACAAAAAGGAATTTGGGGTGAAAAAAGGCTATTAAAATTTCCAGTTATTCAAAGTAATGCATGTTTAAACAAAGGTCAGTTTAAGGATATTAATTTTCCTAAGTCTGTTGTTTTAGATGGCCTCAACATATCTAGCATTCAGTTGAGATGATTTTTAGAAATCTGAAATAAAATATTAGCAAAGTAAATTTCATTTGGATTATTCCAAGATGAATGAAAGAATGGTTTATTGATAGAAAACTTCAAAATTTAAAGTAACATATTAATAAGTCCAATTTAAAAACAACCTATATATATGAAAATTCAGAGGATAAAATTCAACAATCTTTCCTTATAAAACTCAAAAAATCACAACAAGAATGATACTTCCTGAACATACTGTAGAATTCCTATCTTACATTGATTGCCAAAATTATAATCATAATGGCAGCCAAGAGTCATTCCCAATGATACGAGAAAAATGACAAGGATATGTCATTTTTCTATTCCTGTGTGCTATTTGCTTTTAGTCAAGATCCTGGTGGGAACCAGATGACACACTCAAGCTGGATAATGGGGACATTACCCAGGCATGGGCCATGTGTTAGAAAAGCCCCAGAGGATCTTGTAGCACCCTAGGTTAGCAACAGCAGGGAAATGTGGCCGGAAGGGTAGCTATGCAGAGAGGCCTTCTGATAAGAGCTGTAGCCTTTGGCAGGACACAGCCTCTGGCACCAATTAAGCAGGGAGGAAATCTTGGAAACAAGTACTTTTCCCTCACTTTCCTCCCACTCTGATTTCCTGCCAATGCCCTCATTGGCTGAACCTAACTGGAAGCCAGAAGGTAAGGAAGCCCCAGCGAGGGGAACCTTAGGGACACAGAGCAGGATGCAGAGCAGGGAGAGGACTCTGGAGGGGAGAAAGGGAAGTATCCAGCATGGCCAGCTTGCCCAAGTCAGGTGGTAAGAGGTGAATTCAGGTACAGATGGGAAAGCCTGGCTACAGGATCCGAGCTTTTAATTACATTATACTGTTTCTCCCTAATCTTGAAATTACAATTTAGATGATTCAAAGGGAAAAAGGATGTTAGTCTCAATGGCAGCAAAAATCATTAAATGTCCCAATTCATTAAAATACCAAAATCATAAAAGACATAGGAATAATCCTTAAAAATATACAGGGACTAGCTAAAGAAAACATTTACTAAGTAATATAAATTTTCAATAAATAGCAAAGGGTAACATGCTCCTTTGTGAAAAGATGAAATATCATCAAGATGTCATTTCTTCCTGAATCAATTTTAGGTTTAACCTAAGCTCAATTAAGTTCTTCATACTATTTTTTAAATAATAGAAATTTTTTTAAAGCTATTTTAAAAGAAAGCTGGCAAAAGAATAAAAAGCTAAGATTTTTTTTTCCCTAAAGATTATTGAGGTTGTACATGCCTATTCAATTCAGGAACTTAACAAAATAATATTTTAATTGTCAAATATATTTTTTACCAGTCAAATTGGAAGGATTCCCCCCAGTCCCTGTTTTGTCTTAAACATCCAGTACAGAGCAAGATGTGGTGAAAAAGACATTAACACTGTTGCTGAGGGCATTAATTGATGCAAACTTCATGTGATACAATCTGGCATTATGGATAAGAACCTTAAATATGTTCACACCCTTTGGCCTACCAGTTCGATTTTTAGTAATTTATCTTTAGAAGTTAATTAGACTGGCCAGGGGCAGTGGCTCACGCCTGTAATCCCAGCACTTTGGGAGGCCGAGACGGTCAGATCACGAGTTCAGGAGATCAAGACCATCCCGGCCAACACGGTGAAACCCCGTCTCTACTAAAAAAAAAATACAAAAAATTAGCCGGGCATGGTGGCGGGCGCCTGTAGTCCCAGCTGCTCGGGAGGCTGAGGCAGGAGAATGGCTTGAACCTGGGAGGCAGAGCTTGCAGTGAGCCGAGATCACGCCACTGCACTCCAGCCTGGGCCACAGAGCAAAACTCTGTCTCAAAAAAAAAAAAAAAAAAAAAAAAGTTAATTAGACTGCATAATGATCTAGACAAGTATTCATACCATCATAATAGCTTTTTAAAGTAAACAACATTGGCCAGGCACAGTGGTTCACCTCTGTAATCTCAGCACTTTGGAAGGCTGAGGCAGGTGGATCACCTGAGATCAGGAGTTCCAGATCAGCCTGGGCAACATGGAGAAACCCTGTCTCTACTAAAAATACAACAATTAGCCAGGCGTGGTGGCACGCACCTGTAATTCCAACTATTCGGGAGGCTGAAGCAGGAGAATCGCTTGAACCCAGGAGGCAGAGGTTGCAGAGAGCTGAGATTGTGCCACTGCACTCCAACCTGGGCGACAGAGTGAGAATCCATCTCAAAATAAAATTAGATAAATAAATAAATACTAAAAAAACATATAAATGTTCAATATGTAGAATTAAATTATGGAAAAGTCCTATGCTAAAGCGCCACACAAACTCTAAGGACAATATGTTTTAAAATATTATATAGTATAAAAATACTCCATATGTGTATGTATTTAACAGAAAAAAATGCCAAACTATATAAGACTTATTTCCAAAAATTGTTTCTTTTCTTATGCATGCACAGGGAAATAGGGGGAGATACACCAAATGTTAACATGCTTTCTCTGAACATCAGTTTTGAATGATGTTAATTTTTTTTCTTTTATGTTTCTCTGTATTTCTCAGATTTCTTGCAATCAAGAATTACTAATTGCCAAAGCAGTCTTGAGCAAAAAGAACAAAGCCGGAGGATTCACACTACTTGATTTCAAAATGTACTACAAAGCTTTAATGAAAACAGCATGCCACTGGCCTAATAACAGACACATGGACCAACGGAACCAAGTAGAGAGCTCAGAAATAAATCCACATATTCACGATCCCTTGATTTTCCACAGAAATGCCAAGAGCTAATTTTACGTTTTTTTCTCCATTTTTGTAAAAAATGTCATTGAGATTTTGATACGATTGCATCGAATCTGTAGATCACTTTGAGTAGCATGGACATTTTAACAATATTACTTATTCTAATCCGTGAATACAGGGTATTTTTCCATTTATTTGTGTCTTCTTCAATTTCCTTCATCAATGTTTTGTAGTTTTCAGGATACAGATCTTGTACTTTCTTGGTTAAATTTACTTTAAGCATGTTTTTGTGGCTGTTGTAAATGGGACGATTTTCTTGGCTTTTCAAATAATTCATTGATAGTATATAGAAACCTTACCAATTTTTTTGTATATTGGTTTTGTGTCCTGCAACTTTACTGAATTTGTTTATGAGTTCTAAGTTTAGGTAGTCTTTAAATTTTTGTATATATAAGATCATGTCATCTGCAAATAAAGACAGTTTAACTTCTTCCTTTCCAGTTTGGATGCCTTTTATTTCTTTCTCCTGCCTAACTGCTCTGGCTAGGACTTCCAGTAGTATGTAGAATAGAAAAGGTGAGAGTGGGCATCCTTGTCTTGTTCTTAATCTTATAAGAAAGACTTTCAATTTTCATTATTGAGTGTGATATTAGTTCTAAGCTTGCCACATATGGCCTTCATTCTGTTGAGGAACATTCCTTGTATGTCTAATTTGGTAAGAGCTTTTATCATGGGAGGATTTTTAATTTTGTCAAAAGCTTTTTCTACATCTCTTGAGATAAACATTTTTTTTCCCTTCATTCTGTTAATGTCTTGTTTCACAATTATTGATTTGTGTGTGCTGAACCCTCCTTCATCCCAGGGATAAATTTTGCTTGATTATGATGAATAATCCTTTTAATGTACTGTTGAGTTCAGTTTGCTAGTACTTTGTTGAGTGTTTTTGCATCTATGTTCATTGGGGATATTGACCTGGATTTTCTTTTCTTGTATTGTGCCTGTTTGGCTTTGATAGCAGCATAATGCTATCCTCATAAAATAAGTTAGGAAGTGTTCCCTCTTCCTCGATTTGTTGAAATGGTTTGAGAAGGACTCACATTAATATTTCTTTAAACGTTTGGTAGAATTCAGAAGTGAAGGCATCAAACCCTGGTCTTTTCTTTGATTGGAGATTTTAAAATATTGATTTGATCTGCTTACTTATCATTGGTCTGTTCAGATTTTCTGTTTCTTCATGATTCACTCTGGGTAGGTTTTATGTCTCTAGGAATTTATCCACCACTTCTAGGTTACCCAATTTGTAGGCATATAGTTGTTCATAACAGTTTCTTAATCTCCTTTGTATTTCTGTAGTATCAGTTTCATCTATCTATCTATTTATTTGAGACAGGGTGTTGCTCTGCTGCCCAGGCTGGAGTGTAGTAGCACTATCACAGCTCACTGCAGCCTCAACTTCCCTAGTCTCAAGCAATCCTCCTGCCTCAGCCTCCCAAGTAGCTGAGAGTAATGACACACACCACCACACCTGACTAATTTTTGTATTTTTTTGTAGAGACAGGGTTTCATCATATTGCCCAGGCTCATCTTGAACTCTTGGACTCAAGTCATCTGCCCACCTCGGCCTCCCAAAGTGCTGGGATTACAGGCATGAGCCACCACACCCGGCCTGCAGTATTAGTTGTAATGTTTCTTTTTTCATTTCTGATTTTATTTATTGGATACTTCTCTTTTTTTCCTTAGTATAGCTAATTTTTTTTCAATTTCATATTCACAAAAAACACCTTATTAATCTTTCCTATTGTTTTTCTAGTCTCTATTTATTTCTGCTCTGATCTTAATTATTTCCTTCCTTCTGTTAAATATCAGCTTAGTTTGTTTTTCTTTCTCTGGTTCCTCGAGGTATAACATTAGCTTGTTTGTTTGAGGTCTTTCTTCTTTTTTGATGTAGATGTAGATTGCTACAAACTTCTCTTTCAGAACTGCTTTGGTTGCACACCACAAGTTTTGATCTGTTGTGTTTCCAGTTTTGTTTGTCCCAACTTATTTTTGAATTTATCTTTTAAGTTCTTCTTTGACCTATTGGCCATTCAAGAGTATGTTGTTTAATCCCATGTTTTTGTGACTGTTTCAAAATTACTTCTGTTATTCATTTTTATTTTGATACCATTGTAGTCAGAAAAGATACTTGATATAATGTCAATCTTCTTAAATTGCTTAATACATGTTCTGTGACCTAATTAATCTATTTTGAAAACAATACAATGTTACGTATTCACCAAACCTAATTTCACATGCTTAGAATTAAATCTCTAACAAATAAAATAATAAACTAGAAAAAAACTATAACTAAATGGGTAAACAATCTTATGGGAGTCGGAGTATTTCACCACAAAAGATATGGAAAAACCATGAGGATTATATTTTTGAGTTATAAATGTAAAGCCTATACTTAAAAAAAATTGTCAAATGCCAAATTGTCAAATAAATGTCAAATGCTAAATTAGGGGGGAAAATCGTTTTGTAAAAAATCTAGTAGCCTAGGGATTGTTATGCTTCATATGTTTTCAAAATAGTAAAACAAATCTCTAATACTATGATAGTAAATAGTATAAAATGACATGTGAAACCTTGTTAGTAGTCACACTGCAAATTAAGACAAACATAAGACTATTTGTCTCATGTCAAAGAGTCAAAGTTTAAAATTATGTAATATTAAATCTATTGTGTCAGATGCAAATTTTAAGAGAAAATGTGAATTGGAAATATATTTCTGAAAAGAAATTTGACAAGACATAAAAATTTTAAGAATGTTCATTCTTTGAATATCTCCTTAGGAGGCTAATCATAAAAAAATTATTTAACATGCGTTGAGGCTGGGCATTGTGGCTCATGCCTATAATCCCAGCACATTGGGAGGGTGAGGAGGGAGGATTGCCTGAGCCCAGAAGTTCAAGACCAGCCTGAGCAACATGGTGAGAACCTATCTCTAAAATTATTTTTATAAAATTAAAAAAACTCTTTTAAATGCATTGAAAACATGAATATTCACTCAGTTTTACTCATCAGACTGAAATTAGAAACAATCCATAATATATACAATACTGTAACAGCTAAATAAATTCTATTTCTTCATTATAGATCATTGTATAGGCATAAAATTAGGATTCCAAGAAATTTTAATGTAAACAATCATAATACGATGTTAAGCTAAAATTCACGATACAAAATGTGTATTCAGTAGAGGCAATCCAAGTTTTACACATCTGTGTGCATATGTGACTGAAATAGTCTAAGCTAATAGTTCTTGAGCACTGACTATATGTCAGGCATTGTTCTAAGTGTTTTAAAATAACTACCAATTATCAATTTATTTTCTCTCAGTTCCAAATTCATCCTTTTTGCCTGTTCTGTGAAAACTGAACTAGGCTCTTTAGATGTTTTTCCTTTACCATCTGATTCAGTGCTAAGCTTTGTCAGTGGAGGATGCTGGAGAGACACAGTGGAAGGAAAGGGTTTTACTTCCTGTTTCTGTGGCTTCTCCAGGATAGAATACAATACAATACTTCCGAAATACAGTGCCAACAGCAGCTTCCCTTGGCATCTGTCCTTCTCTGACAAGCAGTTGTGTAGTAGAGCCTCCTATGAAACACTTCCTCATGAAAGATTTCCCTGGCACTCTACAGGTCAGATTTCTGGCAAGTTCTGCCAGTGTGTCATCACAGCAAGTTCTTTTCCATTGAATGAGCCACAGTCAGGCCCTCTTCAAGAAACTTTGGATGTGTGGAGGAGAAGGAACCCTTCCTTGGGTGCTCTAATGAGAATTACATCATTGAATGTCCCAAAAAACCCTAGGTAATTATGATCACTATGTTACAAATGAGGAAACTGAGAAATCATATAGATAAGAGCTGCTGAAGCCAAAATTTAATCCAAGCAATTTGGCTCCAAAGTATGTGAAGTCATCCCTCAGTATCCATGGGGGATCAGTTCTAGGATCCTCACTGATACCAGAGTCCGTGGATGCTCCAGTCTCTTATATAAAATGGCAGAGTATTTGCATAACACCTATGCATGTCCCCTTGTACACTTTAAGTCATTTCAAGATTACTTATAATACTTGATACAATATAAATACTAGGTAAATAGTTGTTAAACTGTTTTGGGGCTTTGTTTGTATTATTTTTTATTGTTGTATTATTTCTATCGTACTTTTTAAAAATATTTTTGATCTGTAGTTGATTGACTCTACAAATGTGGAACCCACAGATATGGAGAGCCAACTGCCCTTTCAACCACTATGCTATATAGACTTCTGAAATACTGATTATATATACACAAATACATAAAAGACATTGGAAGGTAAAGCAAGTAGATGTAAATGGTAGCTATCTCCAAGTAGTGAAATTACAGGTGTCTTATATTACTGTTGTGCAATTTCTGGATTTCCTCCAGTATGCAAAAATTAATTTTATATTCATAAATATATATGTATAATATATTTATACATATATATTTATATTTAAGAAGGAAATTCAGAGGAGTCTTCTATGGAACAAAGAGATTTCCATCTTTACATGAAGCCACAGTATCAATTCAATAAAGTACAGACTCACCAAAGCCATATTTTATGTCTACAGTTTTTATTCCATGCCTTTTCCTGATGTACAGGTGCAATGTGCACTGAAAGCATAATTCCAGTTTCCATGAGAGCTATGCTTACAATCCATTCAGCACTGAGGCAAGAGCAACTAAAGCTAAATTTTAATTTGCATAATTACAATCCCACACAAATAAAAAGCATTCATAGTAATTATGCCTGGCCTGGCTCCAGTTTGTATCATATCCCAGGCCATACAACTAATATTTTTAACAGTGCAGAGCAAATTTATCATTACATTTCATGAAGCTAAACTATGAGTATTATCTCCCAATTTCAAGTTACATAAAGTTATCCATCATTTCTCAGGAAACTCTCTTTTTTAAAATCTATTTGTCCTGAATTATTTATATCATACTTGATAACTTGCTCTGCTCTTCCACTGACTATTACAAGCCGTAATCTTTTCCTTCTTATTCCTGAAACATAATTCCTTCAAGAGGCGCCTGCTAATCTGGGAGACCAAATTTTCTAACATGCCTATCTTTACCATCAAAGGGTTCAGTGTCAGTAGCAAGACTATAATTTTTTTCTTTTATAATAAAAAAGATGGCCAGGGAAGTGTGAGTGACCGTAGGGATTGTGCCCACGCTCAGGGCCCCAGGCTTGGAGACGTTTTTGGAAGGTAATGTCTTCGGGACAGCATGAGCCCGACAAGCCTGGGCTGGCCCTGCAGAAAATCCTGAAGGAGTTGGATGGCTATATTACTTATCACATAAATCTCTCATAATAACGTGAGACAGAAGGAGGGTACCCAGAAAAGGAGAGTGTTGCCGTGCATGCAGAGAGCCCTGACTCGGAGCCAGGAGCTGGGTGGTGAGAAGATCCAGAATGAGTCCCTATAATGGAGCTCGTGGAAAGCAGGACCAGACAGGTGGGTGGTCTCCCCGAGCTCCCTGGGGCGCAACCAGAGATCAGGGTCCCTGCTAGCTGCAGAGCCCACCACAATGCGGGGAACAACCATAATCATGCAGGGAGAAACACCGGATAACAAGAATTCTCCGTGACAGTGCAACGATGAGAATCGAGAGGATGCATCCAATGATCACGACCACGACGAGATCACCACAGGAACGGCCAAGGCAAGAAAGCAAAGACCTTGAAGAAAAAGAACCACTCCAAGGCTAAAGCAGAGAACCCCGCAGACCTTGCCATGGACCCCAAGGAGACAACCAGCGTGCTGGTCAGTCTACAGAGAAAAGAGCGGCTGTAATAACCATGAGTGCCCCAGGGAGTGGCCTCCACTTCCCTTTGGTTTATGATTTTAAGTCTAGTGAGCATGGGACTCAGTCATAAACCACACGGCAAGTGGTACTGTCCCGAATGTCCCAGGGAAAACAAGAAAACAATGAAAAAGCACTGGGAAGAAAAGAGAGGGCTTTTATGACAGGTAGTTTGTGGATATCCATTTAATTGTGAGAACAACATAAACCAGGGTATTTACTCCATTGCCACTTTTGTTGAGGTGTAAGGATTGTAAAATACATATTTTCAAAGAATTTTAGGAAAGGAGCCATTCCTTTGATGGGGATGACAGTGATTCTCTTTGACCTTTTTTTTTCTTTTTTCCATTGATGCACATGTGTGACAAGAAAACGCTGGATGGATCAATAGTTTAGAAACTACAAATATAGCGTTGAAGTACACACTTAAAAAAAAAAAAAAGAAATCTGTACTATTCCTGTATACGTCTATACACATTTCACATCACCCTTGGAGTAATTATCTCTAAATTAGAAACAAAATATAAGCATACCATTTTAAAGAAATTTGCTGTCACTTGAAATAACTTCAGGTCAAAATCCATTATCTTAAAATACTGGGCATCTTTAAAGTTGTTTATTAGGTATGCAGAAATAGAGGTTCTAGCTTTTTCTATTCTAATTCATTATATTGTTTTCAACTATCACACAGATTGTGAAGTTTCTGAGAATCTTATGTCGTTATAGGGGATAGTGGTATTACTCTCAACTATGCATTCCTTATTATTCTTTTATTTATACCTTCATCATGTATTTAATTAGCCAATCAACAAATATTTACTGAGTCAGAAATAATGCCTGAGAAGATAAAAATATTTTCAGCTAGATGGTGAATATAAGCAGACTATGAAAATAAATATAATAGGATTTTTACAGTAAAAGCTTAATCCTCCATGCTAGGAAACCACCCAAATCACATAGTCATCTTTGGCTAAAAGGATGCACTTAATTCTTGCCAGATCCGTAATTCTCTTTTTTCATTGTCCAGGTTCTAGTTTTGTTGGTTTCTTGTTGTTCTTGTATTTCACCACATGAACTGAGAAGTTTTTCACATATAAAATGTAGCACTATTTTCAGAAAATTTTTACTATTGATTACCAGAAAATTCTTACTATTGATTACATCTGCAAATTACTTATTTTAAATGTAAAGTATTTTTCAGTTATATTGGTACAGAGGTTTTGCCTCTTCTGATATGCTCTGCTAAATCACTACATCAGATTCTTATTACCAATAAAGGCTTTGTTTTCTAATTATTGAAGTTGCCTCAATTATGGGTCTCTGTATCTTGCTCATGTCTTCTTTATTGTTCCATCTTCTAAGGATCTGAGTGGCATACTATTTGTCTACCTTTTGGGGTGTCTTACTCTGTTGCCTAGGCTGGAGTGCAGTGGCACTATCATGGCTCAATGCAACCTCAAGCTCTCAGGCTACCTCAGCCTTCTGAGTAGCTGGGATGACAGTTGTGCACTACCACACTTGGGTAATTTTTTTCCTTTTTTTTGTAGAGCTCAGGTCTTTCCATGTTTCCCTGGCTGGTCCCAAACTCCTGTGCTCAAGTGATCCAACCCCTTCGGCCTCACAAAGTGTTGGGATCACAGGCGTGAGCCACTGCCTGAACTCTTCTACATTTTTGTAGGAAGAATAACTTCTAGATTGATGGTAGGTAGTAAGGGACTTTCCAGTTCCCAGAAATGTGAGTGTAGTGATACTTTCTGTGGTAGGTTAAAAGAGGCCACAAATTTTTTGCTGATCTTTTCATTAAGAAGCAATGAGTCTAATTCCCCTCCCCTTGAATTAATGACTTCCTTGGCCAATAGAACGTAACAAAAGAGATATTCTGGATCTTCTGTGCCTAAGGTCAGGGCTTTAAATTTTCAGCCCAGATCTCTTGGAACATTTCTTCC
>NW_012108897.1:801798-814422 GCF_000951045.1 Mandrillus leucophaeus
GCTGTAATAACCATGAGTGCCCCAGGGAGTGGCCTCCACTTCCCTTTGGTTTATGATTTTAAGTCTAGTGAGCATGGGACTCAGTCATAAACCACACGGCAAGTGGTACTGTCCCGAATGTCCCAGGGAAAACAAGAAAACAATGAAAAAGCACCGGGAAGAAAAGAGAGGGCTTTTATGACAGGTAGTTTGTGGATATCCATTTAATTGTGAGAACAACATAAACCAGGGTATTTACTCCATTGCCACTTTTGTTGAGGTGTAAGGATTGTAAAATACATATTTTCAAAGAATTTTAGGAAAGGAGCCATTCCTTTGATGGGGATGACAGTGATTCTCTTTGACCTTTTTTTTTCTTTTTTCCATTGATGCACATGTGTGACAAGAAAACGCTGGATGGATCAATAGTTTAGAAACTACAAATATAGCGTTGAAGTACACACTTAAAAAAAAAAAAAAGAAATCTGTACTATTCCTGTATACGTCTATACACATTTCACATCACCCTTGGAGTAATTATCTCTAAATTAGAAACAAAATATAAGCATACCATTTTAAAGAAATTTGCTGTCACTTGAAATAACTTCAGGTCAAAATCCATTATCTTAAAATACTGGGCATCTTTAAAGTTGTTTATTAGGTATGCAGAAATAGAGGTTCTAGCTTTTTCTATTCTAATTCATTATATTGTTTTCAACTATCACACAGATTGTGAAGTTTCTGAGAATCTTATGTCGTTATAGGGGATAGTGGTATTACTCTCAACTATGCATTCCTTATTATTCTTTTATTTATACCTTCATCATGTATTTAATTAGCCAATCAACAAATATTTACTGAGTCAGAAATAATGCCTGAGAAGATAAAAATATTTTCAGCTAGATGGTGAATATAAGCAGACTATGAAAATAAATATAATAGGATTTTTACAGTAAAAGCTTAATCCTCCATGCTAGGAAACCACCCAAATCACATAGTCATCTTTGGCTAAAAGGATGCACTTAATTCTTGCCAGATCCGTAATTCTCTTTTTTCATTGTCCAGGTTCTAGTTTTGTTGGTTTCTTGTTGTTCTTGTATTTCACCACATGAACTGAGAAGTTTTTCACATATAAAATGTAGCACTATTTTCAGAAAATTTTTACTATTGATTACCAGAAAATTCTTACTATTGATTACATCTGCAAATTACTTATTTTAAATGTAAAGTATTTTTCAGTTATATTGGTACAGAGGTTTTGCCTCTTCTGATATGCTCTGCTAAATCACTACATCAGATTCTTATTACCAATAAAGGCTTTGTTTTCTAATTATTGAAGTTGCCTCAATTATGGGTCTCTGTATCTTGCTCATGTCTTCTTTATTGTTCCATCTTCTAAGGATCTGAGTGGCATACTATTTGTCTACCTTTTGGGGTGTCTTACTCTGTTGCCTAGGCTGGAGTGCAGTGGCACTATCATGGCTCAATGCAACCTCAAGCTCTCAGGCTACCTCAGCCTTCTGAGTAGCTGGGATGACAGTTGTGCACTACCACACTTGGGTAATTTTTTTCCTTTTTTTTGTAGAGCTCAGGTCTTTCCATGTTTCCCTGGCTGGTCCCAAACTCCTGTGCTCAAGTGATCCAACCCCTTCGGCCTCACAAAGTGTTGGGATCACAGGCGTGAGCCACTGCCTGAACTCTTCTACATTTTTGTAGGAAGAATAACTTCTAGATTGATGGTAGGTAGTAAGGGACTTTCCAGTTCCCAGAAATGTGAGTGTAGTGATACTTTCTGTGGTAGGTTAAAAGAGGCCACAAATTTTTTGCTGATCTTTTCATTAAGAAGCAATGAGTCTAATTCCCCTCCCCTTGAATTAATGACTTCCTTGGCCAATAGAACGTAACAAAAGAGATATTCTGGATCTTCTGTGCCTAAGGTCAGGGCTTTAAATTTTCAGCCCAGATCTCTTGGAACATTTCTTCCGGAAGCCCTGGCCTCCAACTACCCTGAGACCATCATCCTAGAGATGCCATATATAGAGGCTGTGGTCAGCAGTCCTAGCTGAGCCCAGCCTTCCAGCTATCCTCTAACAGGCAACAGACATGCAAGCGAAGCCACCTTGGACCCTCCAGACTGGTCTACTCCTTAGCTCAGTTCCTCAGAGTGATTTATGTTCATGCCACACGGAACAGAATAATCACCCAGACCAGCACAAATTTCTGACCTACCAAATCATGAGATATTAAAAAGTGGCCATTGTTTAAGCCATTAAAATTTGAATGGTTTGTTATGCAGCAATTGATAACTGGGACTTTCTTCCCTGTCTGCAACTACTTGGTGGTTTTATTATTTAAGCATTTCAATCCCAATTTTATGTCAGTAACACTGATAGAGTAGATATTAAGAGAATTCTGCTTTCTACAGAATGGATTGGAATGGAGAGATATTTGTTCATCAGGTGAAATAGTAATAAAGAATGTCCAGTTGGCCATTTTATTAAGTGAATTTACAGATTCAGTTCAACTGGTAAAATATCTCCTGGCAGAAGAAATAGATTCTTCATAGAATGAAGGCACTACCCTTGCTCAGCTTTATTTATAAAGAATAAAGTAGTAAAACATTTTTCCAGGTTTGGGGCACAGAGGCAAGGAGCAGAGGGAGTCAGAAAGTTCAAAGAACATGAGGAAATTTATGGCTTTATCAGAAAACAAAATTCCTAATTTCTTCAAGTCCTTTGTTTTTCGTTTTGGGTTTTTTTTTTCACCCTTCAGAAAGCAATGTATTTCTTTCTCCTCCTATCATCACTATTTCATACTTGAATATATGAGATAAAATCTTGCCTCCTAAGCTGAAGATAAGAAGAAAAGTGAAGAGGTGTGCTGGAACATGAGCTATCATCTCTATCAGAATTTGAAAGATGAGTTCATTAGACTCCTTACTGAAGGAATACAGCTTATTGCTAACATCATAGTCCTTCTGAGTAGTGACGTGCAAACCAGACTATGCATCAAAATCACATGGCAAGTTTTTCAAAGTATTTCTGAAAATTCTGTAGTGGGATCTGAGAATATGTGTATATGTATTGGACAAGATTCTTTTAGTGTAGAAACAAAAACCAAAACAAAATAAACCACAACAACAGCAACAAAAACAGAAAAATCAACTCATATTGACTTTAGCAAAAAAGAGAATTTATTAATTCACAGAATTGAAGAGTCTATTCTTTTAGATGTTTCTATTGGGATATTGGTATGCTTTGGCTGTGTCCCCACCCAAATCTCATCTTGAATTGTAGTTCCCATAATCCCATGTCATGGGAGGGACCCAGTGGAAGGTAACTAAATCAAGGGGACAGGTTTTACCCATGCCGTTCTTGTGACAGTGAATAAGTCTCATGAGATCTGATGGTGTTATAAAGGGCAGTTCCCCTACAAACGCCCTCTTGCCTGCCACCATGTAAAACATGCCTTGCTCTTCCTTTGCCTTCTGTCATGATTGTGAGACCTCCCCAGTCATATGGAACTGTGAGCCAATTAAACCTCTTTCCTTTATAAATTACCCAGTCTCGAGTATGTCTTTATTAGCAGCATGAGAATGAACAAATACAGATATATTTTCTGTTTCTAAATAAAATTAGTAGTTTCAATTCTTAATATTTCAGTTATAGGACTTACCTATTTACCTCCCACTACAGGAGATGAGCATTTAGTTTTTCACTAATTCTTATTCCATGCATCCCTTTCTAAACTGCTCCCCTTCCACATTTCCTCACCTATACTTTTCAATATAGTTCAATATTCAAGGTTATATTTTTACAGCTACGTAAATGTCATTTAAATATGAACCATATGATTACTCATTTTAACTCAAATGTCAACTCTCTCTTAGAAGTGTTAATTTTCTCTCAGTTTGTTCAAATATATTAAGTCTTCAATGAATTTCATCTTTTTTCATCTGTCCTGTTTGCCCTCAAAGGCAGTTATTATCTTGCAGTATTCCTTTTTCTCTCTTTTCTAATCAATCTCTTGCTTCCTGGCTTGCACGCATTGTGCTTTCTTGATTTATTCCCTTATTTTGGTAAATAAAAGATAATATTTTGAGACTCTGCACACCTGAAAAATATTGTTACATACCCTTAGTTGTGATAGGTAGCTCATTGAGTTTAGAGCTATAAATTGGAAATCTTATTCTCTTGGAATTTGAAAACAAATCTCCTTTGTATTCTAACTCCCAGTATTTCTATTGCTAAGTCCAATGAAATTGTGATTCGTGATCTTTTAAATGAAACCATGTTTTCTCTTTAGTAGCATATAGGCCCTTATCTTTTATCCCAAATGTTTGAAATTTCATAATTATGTGACTTGGTTTAGATCTATTTTCACCCATTTTGCTATCAGGGTGACTTTGTAATCTGAAAACTTATGACCTTTATTACGGGGAAATTTCCTAACATTATTTACACAGTAATTTATCTTTCTTGGTTTTCTTTGTCCTCTATCTTTGCATCTCTGACTATTGAAAATTTGGACTTCCCAGACTGATCCTCTTATTTTCTTATCTTTTCTCCACTATTTTTCCTATTGTGCTTTATTTTCTGAAATATTTCAACTTAATATTTAACTAAACAACAGCTGATAGCAGCTGTCATATGTGGAAGAAGGTCATATATTGGATATTTTAGCCTTGGCTGAGCTCTCAGTTGAATACAGCCACCTCACTGACTCTGGCTGATGCCACAGGAGCAGAAGAATCACCATGCTGATCCCAGCCAACCTTTAAAAATATGAAAAACAACACATCAATACATATTGTGTTGACTCACTAAGCTCTGGGGTAATAGATTAACTGATGTAGGGGGTATGATATAGCCTCACTTCAGGACCTTAGGCTTAGCCATGTGGCATGCTTTAACCAATGAAATGTTAACAGAAGTGATACTTGTCACGTTTGAGCAAAAGCTTTAAGAATCAGTACATGGTATAACATGTGCTCTTCCTACATGCAAAAAGTCAGCAATGTTCCATATAGAGGCTATTTCCAAGAAGCCTTAGTCTCAGACTGAAACTGACTGAGCCATAACATTGCGTTTTTCACAGCAGCATAACCTTTCCTGCCTGATACAGACACTAGATAGCCAATGGGAAACTTATGCACATGGACAAGTGTGGGATTCACTGTGAGGTGATCTGGCAGGTGTTACCCAGTTCCCCCTTCAGAACTGAAGAACTTATTTCACCAGCTGCTAGGAGTGCTGCCACTGACAGTCCTCAGCTGTTTGGCAGCTCTGGAAGTTGCTCTCAACTAAAGAAAACTTCCTCACCGAAGTCGTACTCTTTTCTTGGGGGCAACCTGCATCCAGTGACTGGTCAGCATGAAGGTATAAAAGCCCACCATGCTTGTCATACTGCAGGACAACTTTGAAAAACCATTACTACTTCAGAACTCCCCATGGGATCAGCTTGAGGTGTGACCACAGCCCAATTACCTCTCCCCAATCCTGCTTCTTTCCTTTCCTTTCCTTCCTTCCATGAGTGTGGTTCCCATGAGTGCTCTCTAATTAACTTCCTGCAAGCTAATCTCTGTTTCAGAGTTTATTTTCTGAGGAACCTCACCTGCAATCACTTTTTCTTCTTTTTTTGCTGGTTTTGGTTTTGGTTTGGGGGAATATCTAATAGCAATCTCTTTAGGAATTTTACCTTGGATTGACTAGATTCTTCAATAAATAATTTTCTAATAGTATGCTTAAAAGAACAGGTCAGAGAATAGGTCAGGTTTAAGATAAAAATAGGTCTTACAATGCTTAAGAGAATAGGTCATGCTCTGGGAACTGAATTAAGGAGAAGACTGTTGGATATTAACAACTAATTATCCAGTCTACACTTTAATGTCCCTGTTTTCAGTACAGTATCCTGGCCCCCAATTGTGCACAATATTCTACAGGCCAAAGACGTTTGGTATCACCCTCCACAAAGAATACCCCCCCTCCCTCCAGTGTTCTGCCGTGTTAGGAAAGAGTTCACAGTCTAGCTGTGTGGAATGGGTTACGGAGTCTTGGAGCCTACTTCTGCTTAAATATACTTGCATTCAGGCTGGGCGCAGTGACTAATGCCTATAATCCCAGTACTTTGGGCGGCCGAGGCATGGTGTCATGAGCCTGTAACCCCAGCTACTTGGGAGGCTGAGGCAGGAGAATTGCTTGAACCCAGGAGGCAGAGGTTGCAGCGAGCCAAGATGGTGCCACTGCACTCCAGCCTGGGTGACAGAGCAAGACTCTGTCAAAAAACAAACAAACAAACAAACTATATATATACACACACACACACACACACACACACACACACACACACACACTTTCAGTCAATTCTACTGTTTTTGCACTACTGTTACTCCCATTTCTAGGATTTCCTGGTGCTACCAATTTCCAAGCCCAACACAAATCAAGTGGTTTTGCAGCTTTTCATCTCTAATTTTCAGAATGTTGTTATCGTAGTCTCCTCTCCCAATATTTTTACCCTTATTTATGCCTTTTGAAAATATGACCATATTCATTTACTCTCATTTTAGCAAGGAGTGAAGTAAGGAGTAAAGGGAGATATGCATGCTTTATTCAACTATCTTTAATTAGAAGCACTAAATAGTTATCCTTCTATATATGCATTATAGTTAGTGACTCAAATTCTCCTTTAAATATTTCTATGGAAATCTTTATTAGAATTACATCTAAACTCTGTTTTGTTTTGTTTTGTTTTCTTTTGTTTTGTTTTGTTTTTCTGAGACAGAGTCTTGCTCTTTTGCCCAGGCTGGAGTGCAATGGCGCGATCTCAGCTCACTGCAACCTCTTCCTCCCGGGTTCAAGTGATTCTCCTGCCTCAGCCTACTAAGTAGCTGGGATTACAGGTGTGTGCCATCATATCTGGCTAATTTTTATACTTTTAGTAGAGACAGGGTTTCACCATGTTGGTCAAGCTGGTCTTAAACTCCTGACCTCATGATCTACCCGCCTCAGCCTCCCAAAGTGACAAAATTACAGGCATGAGCCACCGCGCCTGGCATACATCTAAATTCTAAATTAATGTAAGGGAACTGATATGATGCCAAGTCTTATTTAACAACAAAGCATAGCTTTCTATTTACTCAAGTTTTCTTTTTGTATGTTAATTGAGTAATAATCTTGTATGTTCTGTTTTAACAAATTTTATTTCTAGTTTTGTTTTTACACTTTCTGTTGATTTTACCAATGGAATCTTTTCTTTCATCATATTTACTAAATATGTTTGCTTATAAAAAAGGAAGAGAGTTTGGAATATTCATTTTGCAATTGGACGTCTTACTGATCATAATTTATTCAGTAATTGGAATGTCTTCACTGGAGAAGTAGGAGGATCTTTTATCTTGGGTACAATATAGGTGACATTTGAGAAATGACATAAAAGTCACAGGAGTCACATTAGGAGTTTTCCAGCACGCCACCCATTCTAACACCTTATTTAAGTTACTAGAACACAGTCACACGTTTACACTGTGGCCTCTTGATCTTTCATGACTCTAAGGACTGTGGCTTGAGTTTTCTTGGATCTTTCTAGGGCATCTTAATGCAGCTCACGTGGAATCTTAGGAGTGCTTAATATTTCTAAAAGAAAACAAAATGATTTGCCTCCTCCTCCTAGCCAACCCATGAGAGACTTCTAATTCTGCGATGTAAACCAATCGGGACAAACAGACAAAAAGGGAGTGTAGTAGATTGTTTCAAAAGATGGTCACAGACTTTCCTCCCATATCACACGACTTAATGCCATGTGACTTTGCCACTCCTTCCATAAAGAGGAATCTCATCTCCCTCCTCTCCCTAGTGTCTATCCCTCCCTAATTGTTAAACATTTTGAATAGATCCCTACTCAAACCGCTATTCAGCCTCAATTGGTTGTTGATTCTGGATCCCTGTGCTACATAATCTTCCTTTACTGGAAGGAAATGAAACCATAGTGAATGGTTCATTGAAGCATTTTTTTCTGGCTATCTACATAAGAAATAGCATTATTGCTACTGAAGGATTTTAGTAGACCAACTTTTACATTATTATAATTTTGAAAAACATCTATTACCCGGAAAACACCTTGGTGTTTAAACTTGGAGTTTAAACTCAACACTAATTAGCACATGTACTGCTTAACAACTATCATTATTATTATACATGTTATTAGATCTGAATTCAAAGGAAATATACATATATGACTACTTAAGAATAAAATAGAACCAAATCAGATTTTACTTCAGATAGTTAGCATCTAAAAAACTTATGTTTGTTTCACTCTCTATGTATTTTATCAGAAGTTTTTCTGTGTTTACTATGGTAAAAGCTAAAGCAGTTGTTATAATTTTTGCACAACAGTAAAAGCATTTTAATGAGTTGTAATTGCATCATCCTTTTAGTAGTTGTTTTAAAAATCTTAAAAAATAATATTGTAATCCCTGGTTCTACATTAAGGGGCATATTCTTCCCAAGATACTAATACATAAAGTAGAATAGTAATAATGGGTACTCACAAATGGGTACTCAGGGAAGAATATAACCTTTTAAAATTACTTACTAACAGAAAAGCCATGTTCTGGTACTGCCAAAATGCATTTCATCACAACTAAAACTAATTTTCCATTCTTGCAAATACAATTACAAAGATAGCAAATGAATTCCAAGTAATAAACTTAAGATAAAGTTTCCTAATTTCAAGTTCACATAATAACATAGATGGTGTTTCATAAACTATTTCTCTAACACAGTAGTTTTCAAACTTTCTTACAGAGGTGGGGCCCTTCCTCAAATGAAATCTTAACCAGAAGACCAATTAATACAAAGCATATTTTAAAAAAATAAGCCTTCTCTAGTGAAGGTTGGTGGGAGAAGGGTACAGAGGCCTGACCGACAGACCCTCTGAACCCCAATATATCAATCAGTTTTTCAGAAGGTTCCATAGGGTACTTCTTATAAATTACTAATACTTTGGAAACATTTAAAACTACTAATATCAGGCCAGGCACAGTGGCTTATGCCTGTAATCTGAGCACTTTGGGAGACATAGGCTGGAGGATCACTTGAGCCCAGGAATTAAAAAACAGACTAGGAAACATAGGGAGACCCTGTCTCTACAGAAAATTTTTTTAAATAGCCAGGCATGGTGATGCACACTTGCAGTCCTAGCTGTTCAAGAGGCTGAGGTGGGAGGATTGCCTGAGCCCAGGAGGTCAAGGCTGCAATGAGCTATGATCACACCACTGTACTCCAGCCTGTGCAAAAGAGTAAGACTCTGTCTCTAAAATAAATGAATTAGTCTAGTGATATTATGTTTAATAGGTATTTATACTATATAAAAATTATTTGACCACCCTGGGGAACATAGCAAAAACCTGTCTCTACAAAAAATACAAAAATTGGCCAGGCATGGTGACTTGCACCTGTAGTCCCAGCTACTTGGGAGGCCAAGGTGAGAGGATCACTTGAGCCCTGGAGGTCAAGGTTCCAGCTACTAAGGAGGTTGAGGTGGGAAGAAAGATTGCTTGAACCCAGGAGGGTTGAGGCTGCAGTGAGCCATGTTCTCACCACCACACTCCACCTGAGTGACAGAGCGAGACTCTGTCTAAATATAAAAAATTTTAAAAAATTAAAAATATAAAGACATAACAGTTTATTCTCTCGCCAAAAATAATTACATAGAGCCAGGCAAGAAGTAGGCCAAAACAGTATTAAAACTCCACAAAATTCAGCAGGGACTTAAGCTTCTTCTGTATTTCTATTCTACCATCTTGATGTAGGATTTCATCTTCAAAATCATCACATAGTCCATAATGGCTACTAGAGATAAGTCAATCTTACTTTTATTCCAACAACATAAAAAAGGAGAATAAATGGGACAAAAGAGAAAGTACAGCCCAGCCACCCCTTCCCTTTTAAGAAGTCTTCACACAGGTTCCATCGAGTAACTTCTTACCGTCCTTGGCCAGAACTTACATACTCACATATAGCTATAATATAATTTCCTACAAGCTGAGTCTGGAGTTTGATTTTACCTAACTTACAAGCTACTAAGTTACTGTTATATGGATGCTGACTGAAGACAAGAGACATTTGGATCTTTACCTATCATGGCACAGTAAGCCAAATGAGCTCCAGCATGTTTGTGTAGGTTGCCTTGGCCCCCAAATTCCACAGGAATGATATCATGGGCCCAGATGAAAGCCTGCACATGCAATGAAGTATGTTACAGAAGAGCACTGAGTTTGGGGAAACCCAACATTTTATAGCAAGCAGTAAGCAAACATGCTTTTGGTTCTGAAAGCAATACTTCATCCCTCAAGGTTGCATGCTATGAAAACAACCCTGAAAAATGGCCTGGATCAAGAGCAGTTGAGACCTTGCATTCTTGACATACCTAGCAAGATCCTGAAGGTATGCTCAAGGCTCTTGGTATATTGCCTCTGCCAACACACATTACCACCCTGAAAAAATTCAGGGTCCTGTCACCAAGGAAGAAGAAAAGAACGAAATTGAATATAAATGTCATAGACTATATCACACCAGCTTACTGTATTTTCTGGTATTTCTATGTTATATATAATAATTTTTATTTTAATGAAGCTTTAAATAATCCAATGTATTTTAAAGCATTACAATAATATACTTTAATATAATCTAGCATTCTAGCTCGGTTGCATTTAGAACTTGGATATTTATAGTAAGTATGGAAAGATACTTATTTCCTAAAGAACCTTTGATTCATGAAGTCTTTGATTTGGTGCAAGAAGAAGTATTTTTTATGTTCATTTTTCCTTTATTTTGTGGGAAGGGATTGTTTTAATGATGTCTTTGAAACAAACAGATAAGAGATGAGTATCATGGAAAAACTGGGATGGCATCTCCTCACATATGCAGTCTCACTAATTAGTGTCTCCATAAAACAGATTAGAAGAAACTCAAGGATCTAAGTTCTTCAAAGATTTTCTTATCCAGCAGTCCCCAGTATACGTCATACAATTACCACACAGAAAGGAATAATATTTGAATATTCTGGAGAGACAGGGTATGATGGAACATACCTGTAATCCCAGTACTTTGGGAGGTCGAGGTGCACACATCACCTGAGGTCAGGAGTTCAAGATCAGCCTGACCAACATAGTGAAACCCCATGTCTAACAAAAATACAAAAATTAGCCAGGCATGGTAGTGTGCACCTATAGACCCAGCTACTCAGGAGGCTGAGGCAGGAGAATCACTTAAACCTGGGAGGCGGAGGTTGCAGTGAGCCGAGATCATGCCACTGTACTCCACTCTTGGCAACAGAGCAAAACTGTCTTAAGAAAAAAAAAAAATTGAATGCTCTAGAGGAAATAGATGAAACTATTAATGACCATGGAAACTATCTTAGGGGCTCTCGCTGCCCCCAGGTCATTCCCAGAACCCAAAGCCATGAGGGAATAAATTTATCATTATATGCAGTGTATCTTCCATTGGGAAACTCCCTTTTAGACCAAGGGCAATAAGTAGTACTGGCAGGAAGACCTAGGATGAAGGTCATTCTTTCTATTTACACAGAGCAACCACTCAAGGTGCCCTAAAGGTTCAGGTGGTCACAGCAGAGAATATCTACGTCCAGCAGAGTAGCATTCTCACATAGAACACCATCAGCAGGAGGTACCCATGACCACTGACAAGAAGTTCTGAAAGAAGATCACACACAATTACATACCTGAACACAAATGGCTCACAACTAGGCTGGGGACAACTCAAAATAGTGGGAAAGGCTGTGGTCTTACATAAGTAGGTGAGTTCTAAGGGCCATTGAATTTGATAGTATTGTTTGTGTGTCAGCATATACTCACATGCTGGTGAAGTATCAGACAGCTTATTCCATCACAGTTCCTATATCAGTGGTGTCACAGCAAAAGGGTTGGATTAATATTTGCACTATATGTTGGGACTCACATGTGGTTACATTGTTTTAGTATATTTGTGACAGTTCTACTGATGTGCACTAACAGACATACATAGAAGATCTAGGAGAAAGTATTTTTGACTTTAAACTTAGCTCATATTTAGGCATCTTTGTAGGCCTCTTTAAAATGAGGAATAAAGTCCCTTAATAGTCTGCTACAACTTTAAGAAGCTTAACTTGGAAGAACCATGGATGCAAATTCAATTTGCCTTTCACCTGAAATTTCTGTAGAACCATTTGATGTGAAATAGATTAGGGCATTAAAAAATAAAAAGTGGGCAAGGTGTGGTGGCTCATGCCTTTAATCCCGGCACTTTGGGAGGCTGAAGCAGGTAGATCACCTGTGGTCAGGAATTAGAGACCAGCCTAGCCAACATGGCGAAACCCCATCTCTACTAAAAATACAAAAATTAGCAGGGCGTGGTGGTGGGTGCCTGTAATCCCAGTTACTCAGGAGGCTGAGGCAGGAGAATCACTTGAACCTGGGAGGCAGAGGTTGCAGTGAGCCAAGATTGCACCATTGCACTCCAGCATGGGCAGCAAGAGTGAAACTCCGTTGAGAGACAGTGAGAGAGAGAAGGAAGGAAGGAGGGAAGGAGGGAGGGAAGAAGCAGAAGGAGAAAAGAAAAGAGAAAAAGAGAAGAGAAGGAGAGAGAGACA
>NW_012108897.1:814532-822131 GCF_000951045.1 Mandrillus leucophaeus
AAAGAAAGAAAGAAAGAAAGAAAGAAAGAAAGAAAGAAAGAAAGAAAGAAAGAAAGAAAGAAAGAAAGAAAGAGAGAGAAAGAGAAAGAAAGAAAAAGAAAGAAAGAGTACGTGCTTTGTAGATTTTGTAGATGTCACTTCAGGACTAATAATATTAAATTAACCATTAAGTACCAAATATAATTATTCAATTCAATGAAATAACTCAAGGAAATATCTCTAATTTGCAGAATACTGAGTTTTCCAAACATGATAACATATTAACCCAAGAAATAGTCAATGTTAGAGATCAAAAATTAGAAAGTGTCCTCTGGGAAACCATAAAGCTTTCATTTCCCATTTTATAATTATACATTCTCTTAAAGAAACCTATCTAGATTATTCTCACTTTTGGAAAATCATTTGCTCGGTTCAATAAAACTGAGGAGGAAAAAAAGAAAACCAGCTACTCAACAAAGTAAGAAATACATTACTCAGTTTGAATCTACGTGAACTAAGATAAGTAGTTTCATTTCTTCAAAACAGTTTCTTTATCCATGAATGTAGGTAATAATGACTACTACTAGAGTTGTTAAAAGATTAAGGATGTTCACTGGGATCTGCTGATTCTTTATGACTTATATAAGATTATCTCAAATCCTCAATTTCATAGCATGTCAAGGTTCAAAGCCCTCCTGAGGAGGTCTGCAATTTCTTTGGTGGAATTTGATTTCGGTCACCCCTGTCTTTAAATCTCTGCTTATTTTGCACGTGCTGGTCACTCTTCCACATCATGATGGTTCATCTGTGAAAACCATCCCCATTCACAGTGTGCATATGTGCACATACACACAACATCTGTGACTATAGGTGCACCAGAGATTTGTTGTTGGGGAGAAGGTGGAGAAAAAGACTACATCACAATAAGGCAAGTAATTCAAAATGACCATTAACCATCTGATATGGTTTGGCTCTGTGTCCCCACTCAAATCTCATATCAAATTGTAATTCCCAGTGTTGGGAGAGGGACCTGGTGGGAGGTGACTGGATCATGAGGGTGGATTTCCCACCTTTTAGTCTCATGATACTGAGTTCTCACAAGATCTGACGGCCTAAAAGTGTGTGGCACTTACCATTTTGCTTTCTCTCCTGCCACCATGTGAAGACATGCTTGCTTCCCCTTCGCCCTTCCATTGTTGTAAGTTTCCTGAGGTCTTCCTGGATATGCTTTCTGTACAACCTGTGGAACTGTGAGTCAATTAAACCTCTTTTCTTCATAAGTTACCCAGTCTCAGGTAGTTCTTTATAGCAGTGTGAGAATGGACTAATACATGTGTTCCACGGAACAGATGTTCCTTGAAACTTCCACAACAAGGAAATTTCTCCTACTTCTTGCCCTGTCTTTTTCCTCAATAACACTATCTTATTGCTTATTTTCATCTGTTCTTTCTCTATTCTGCTTTCTCCCCTTCACCTCCCTCCCTGCAGTAATGGGAAGGATGGACAGGAACACTGAGAGAAGGTACATGAGGTCTGCGTTTCTGTGCCTCCACTGAAGTCCTCGGCTGCCGCCAGGCATCTCATTCTACATGTCTCTCTGTCTGCAAGATCTGGAAACTTCTCCCTTCTCTTGCCCCTTCAGAACTAAGGGTTGCAAAAAAACCCCACAGTTACTAACCCAAATGTATCATACTATCTTCAAAGTACCCCTACTCATTGCCTACATTTTTTTTTTTTTTTTTTTTTTTAGATGGAGTCTAGCTCTGTCACAAGGATGGAGTGCAGTGGTGCAATCTCCACTCACTGCAACCTCTGCCTCCCAGGTTCAAGTGATTCTCCTGTCTCGGCCTCCTGAGTAGCTGGGACTACAGGCGACAGCACGCGCCACCACGCCCAGCTAATTTTTGTATTTTTAGTAGAGAGAGGGTTTCATCATGATTGCTGGGCGTGGTGGCTCATGTTTGTAATCCCAGCACTTTGGGAGGCCAAGGCAGTGGATCATGAGGTCCCTGCCTACTTTTTATGATGTTGTCTGTTTCACTGAAACTGTGACTGACACACATGTCAAATACATCTTTGCTTCAGAGCCTTGGCCTCCCAGTCGGGATATCTGCAATATTTATTTCGTTTCTTCATTCAGGCCTTTGCTAAAAGTTACTTCATCCAAAAGGTCTTCCAGACCAGACTATCAAAAAAGAAACCTCACCATGTGCAGAGCCTCCTTTTCTTCTTATCCTGCTTTATTTTTCTTCATTGCACTTATTACCATCTGACATCTTCTTATAATTGTTGCTCTTTATCTATCTTCCAACACACAAATGACCAACTCATCCCAATTTGCCTGGGACTTTCCTGGTTTTAGTACCAAAAATCCTATGTCCAGAGAGTCCCCTCAGTCCTAGTCAGACTGAGACAGTTGCTTTTTCTACCACACAGTAGGATACAAGCTCTATGAGAGCAAGACTGGTTTTTTCACTGTTATATGCTGGCTAGCCCTTGGGAACAGTGCAGTAAATGTTTGTTGAATGCATGAATGAATAGGTATAAGATCATAGAGAAAGTGGCAGGAAGCAGTCTACAATACAAGAGCTGAAAGGAACCTTAGAATTCCATATGATTCTCATTGTGTGCAAGGGGACACAAGTGAGTGGGTATATAAGGGTCTGGGCAGAAAAACAGAGCCTGTGTCAGCTAATTTAACAGAAGGAGTTTAGTATGAGGAACTAGCTACAAAGGTATTAGAAAAACAGGGAAATCAAAGAAGGAATGGTGAGACCTCCCAGATACAGCTACTGCAGGAAGCCGCTAGTGCTCCCAGGGAGGAAGTGACAAAGGGTAAAGTAGGTTTACCAGAGCTCAAAAGCAGGGTCAAGGAGATCTATTTAGTGGGAGCAAGAGTCATGAAGGAGACAAGATACTGCAAAGGCTGCCCAAAGTTAAAAGAAAGAGGGCAAAAACTAGTTTCACTCTTTTTTCTACCCATCCATTGGTGGAACCTCACTGAAAGCCAGTTGGCCAAGGAACCTAAAAAATGGTATTTGCAGAGATAGGTAAGAAATGCATCCCAGAGAACACAGGCAAATGGAAAAACAAACTGGTATGTTTCTCTCTATATAATTAACTAGTAAAGTTAAAAATTGTGGTTATAATTGGAGCAATATGGATCAATAATAATGTCTAGATTATTAAGGGCATTATATTCTCTAAACTCTGGCTGAAAACAAACTAGCCTCTACTCTCATCCCTCTCAAAGAAAAACTAAAAACAAACACAAAAAACTTCCCCAAACCAAAGAGTTATTTAGTAACAAAGATATTTAAACTTCAGCTATCTACACAAAATCTGTTGCCTAATCTTTAAATCAAATAGCAACAAGTTTTTGGGTCTGTCTTGTAAACTAAAATAAGAAGTGGTTTGGGTATTGTTAAATGCTAATTATTATCACTGTTGTATAGGAAAGTTAATTTATGTAATACCCACCCCCCAACTTCCTAATATATTTCTCCAGTGTGATTACAGCATATAGAATTTTTCAACCAGGGCACTAAGTCTATACATAACATGAGCCATTTAACATACCAACCTCCTTTTCCAACATTGACTATTTCTTCAGTTTCTATACTGATGAAGTGATAGGAAGATGGACACCCTAAGCAATAGGAAAACCTTTTTATTACAATGGAGTTTCACACTGATTCATAAAACTCCCACTGAGGCCAAAATATATTTTCTAAGATCGGTACGTCTTTCCTGCCCTTAGCTTGTCAACACTCTCTATCATACGATTCTGCCAGCTACAAGCCAACTTTATTTGAATGTCTCACAGAAACCTCAAACTCACCATATTATTATTATTATTATTATTATTATTATTATTTTGAGACGGAGTCTCTCTCTGCCACGCAGGCTGGAGTACAATGGCCTGATCTCAGCTCACTGCAAACTCCGTATCCCAGGTTCAAGCGATTCTCGTGTCTCGGCCTTCTGAGAAGCTGGGATTACAGCTGCACACCACCATGCCTGGCTAATTTTTTTGTATTTTTAGTAGAAATAGGGTTTCATCATGTTGGTCAGGCTGGTGTTGAACTCCTGACCTCAAGTGATCCACCTACCTCAGCCTTCCAAAGTGCTGGGATTACAGGTGTGAGCCACCACACCTGGCCCATATTCAAAATTTAATTCATTAATTTCTACCAAATCTCTCTCCTTCAACCTTTTCCTGAATGTCTGTAACATCATCTTAATCTCCCAAACCAGAAACATACACATTATCCTCTTTTCACCTTCCCTTAACTCTCACTTCCACTATTATCCTTGCCCACATTCCCCAACATCAATAACACAAGTTCTACAAATGTCACATTTCCAATGTGTCTCAGATAAATCCCCTTTCCTTTACCTTCAAACTTCAGGTTCCAATCATGTCTCACCTGATTTACTACAACAGCGTCTTAATTGAGATTCAGTAACCTATGCAGAGTTTAGCACAGTGCCTTGTATTTAGTGTAAACTCAATGAACATTCATTACAATTACCTATTTATAATGCCCTTCCTGTGTAAGTCTTCTATCCCTTTAATCCACTCTTTTTTTTTTTTTCCAAATTAATTTTTTTTTTTTTTTGTAGAGACAGTGTCTCACCCAGGCTGATCTGGAACTTATATTGCTTTATTCCTTCCTGCCAGTTTCCAGGACAGTTTATCAATTTGATCTTTCATCTCACTAATCTGTTCTCCAATTATATCCATCCTAAAATTCATTCCATCTATTCTTTTTATATCAATGTATACTTTATACCTAATATTTACATTTTTTTCTAATTTCTTATCTTTGTCACGTATTGCAAATATGTTCCTTTATCTTCTTAAATACATTCAGAGATCATTTGTTGTCTTTTTAATGTTGTTGTTGTTGTTTTAATAGGTATTTCTTTCTCCTTTGTCTAGTTATTTTGCCCTGTGAGTTTACATTCCCTTGACGCATCAATTGACTGATATCTCTACTGATAAAAATAAAGGAGAAGACCATATTCTAATCATTGTCAGTAAATTTTAAAAGAGGGAAGGGCATGATCCCCAAGGCAGAGTGCCTTAGGCACCACAGAGTCTCTGTTTCTCAATAGGCTTTGCATCCCTCTACCAACCAAAACCCTCATCAAGATTCAACACTTAACCCCTTAGGGATAAACAACACTGACAGAAACAGTCTTGCTAGGTTATAATCCCCCAGTCCAGAGGCTTTGGAGAGGGAAAAGGATTAGACATGAATGCTTGAGGGAGCCTGGACCATTCTTATCTGCTTTCATCAACTCTTTGTGCTGCTGAAATATTACCAGTAGTCCTTGGCAGGCTGAGCTTTGCTGCCAATTTCTGCAATGAAGTGGCAAGCAGACAGTGATTGTCCCTAAAACACATTGTTGAGAGACAGAATTCTCCTGCACACCTAATACCTAGACTGTTTCTAGATACCATTCCCCCATAAAAGAAAACAGGCCCCTTTGGAGAAATGGCCAATTCCAGAACTAGGACAAAGAAAGTAAAAGATAAGGCCAGGCATGGTGGCTCATGCTTGTAATTCCAGCACTTTGGGAGGATGAGGTAGGCATATTGCTTGAACCCAAGATTTTGAGACCAACCTGGGCAACATGGCAAAATTCCATCTCTACAAAAATTGGAAAAATAATGTGGGCGTGGTGGCATACACCTGTAGACTGAGCTACCTGGGAGGCTGAGGTGGGAGGAATCATTGAGACTGGGAGGTGGAGGTTGCAGTAAGTCGATATCACACTACTGGACTCCAGCCTTAACAAAAGGGCAAGACCCTGTCTTTAAAAAAAGAAAAGAAAAGAAAGAAAAAGAAAGTAAAAGATAAGCCTGGAATATCTTATTTCAGGAAATAAAAAGTGCTCAAGATTAATTGTATCATCTTAAAAAGATGCAGTCAACATCTTCAAGGGATTATCATTGGACAAATTTGAGACAACTTGACAACCAAAAAAAGAATAATGACAGTAATGGATACCAACATTTAGTTGTAAATAAATATTATATAATGCATATTAACATATAATTCTATAGAATAAATAATATAATTGATATTATAGCACTATATATACACATATAAAAATGTAAGTGAGAGTGCACAAGGAGAAAAAAGGAAAAACTCATCTTTACAAAAAAATCGAGAGGGGTGCACCCAAGATGGCCGAATAGAAACAGCTCCAGCCTCCAGCTCCCAGCATGAGCAACATAGAAGATGGGTGATTTCTGCATTTTCAACTGAGGTACCGGGTTCATCTCACTGGGGTGTGTCAAACAGTTGGCACTGGTCCACGGGTGCAGCCTGACCAGCGAGAGCTGAAGCAGAGCGAAGCATCACCTCACCTGGGAAGCGCAAGGGGGAAGGGAATTCCTTTTCCTAGCCAAAGGAAATTGAGACACACAACACTGGGAAAATTGGGTAACTCCCACCCTAATACTGCACTTTACCAAGGGTCTTAGCAAACAGCACACCAGGAGATTATATGCCACACCTGGCCCAGAGGGTCCCACGCCCATGCACCCTCCCTCATTCCTAGCACAGCAGTCTGAGATCTAACTGCAAGGCTGCAGTGAGGCGGGGGGGAGGGGCATCCACCATTGCTGAGGCTTCAGTAGGTAAACAAAGCCGCCCAGAAGCTCGAATTGAGTGGAGCCCACCACAGCTCAAGGAGGCCGGCATGCCTCTGTAGACTCCTTTGGGGACAGGGCATAGCTAAACAAAAAGCAGCAGAAACCTCAGCAGAGGTAAATGCCCCTGTCTGATATCTTTGAAGAGAGCAGTGGATCTCCCAGCATGGAGGCTGAGATCTGAAAATGGACAGACTGCCTGCTCAAGTGGGTGCCTGACCCCTGAGTAGCCTAACTAGGAGCCATCCCCCAGACCAACACCTCACACCTCACATGGCAGGTCTGAGACAAAGCTTCCAGAGCAAGAATCAGACAGCAACACTCACTGTTCAGCAATATTCTATCTTCTGCAGCCTCTGCTGCTGATACCCAGGCAAACAGGGTCTGGAGTGGACCTCAAACAAACTCCAGCAGACCTACAGCTGAGGGTCCTGACTGTTAGAAGGAAAACAAACAAACAGCAAGGACACCCACACCAAAACCCCATCAGTACGTCACCATCATCAAAGACCAAAGGCAGATAAAACCACAAAGATGGGGAAAAAGCAGGGCAGAAAAGCTGGAAATTCAAAAAATCAGAGCGCATCTCCCCCTCCAAAGGAAAGCAGCTCATCGCCAGCAACAGAACAAAGTTGGATGGAGAATGACTTTGATGAGTTGAGAGAAGGCTTCAGTCGATCAAACTTCTCAGAGCTAAAGGAGGAACTGTGCAACCAGCACAAAGAAACTAAAAACCTTGAAAAAAGAATGAATGAAAGGATTACTAGAATAATCAATGCAGAGAAGACCTTAAAAGAACTGATAGAGATGAAAACCATAACATGAGAACTACGTGACAAATGCACAAGCTTCAGTAACTGACTCGATCAACTGGAAGAAAGAGTATCAGTGATTGAAGATCAAATGAATGAAATGAAGTGAGAAGAGAAGTGTAGAGAAAAAAGAGTAAAAAG
>NW_012108897.1:828049-840848 GCF_000951045.1 Mandrillus leucophaeus
TAAAAAGGAATGAGTTCATGTCCTTTGTAGGGACATGGATGCAGCTGGAAACCATCATTCTCAGCAAACTATCGCAAGAACAGAAAACCAAATACCGTATGTTCTCACTCATAGGTGGGAATTGAACAATGAGATCACTTGGACACAGGAAGGGGATCATCACACACCAGGTCCTATTGTGGGGAGGGAACAGAGGGGAGGGATAGCATTAGGAGATATACCTAATGTAAATGACGAGTTAAGGGGTACAGCACACCAACATGGCACATGTATACATATGTAACGAACCTGCACGTTGTGCACATGTACCCTAGAACTTAAAGTATAATAAAAAAAAAAGCACTAGCTAGCACACAAATAACATAATTACAAAAAACACAATTTTTAATTTAATGGGGTACCTACAATTTAATAGTTTATTCAGTCAAGAATGACTAAACTAATAGATTGAGGTTTGTTGGGAAATAGGTTGTTCACATGGCTCCAATTATCACATCATAGATTTATCAATCATTATCAAGAGGAGAATATGCATTTGCAATGCAGATATTTGGGGTTACTCCATTATCCAAGTGGTCAAGCATGGAATTGTCAATAATGGGAGAGCCTGATGGTATTCCCTCCTTATATAATGTAGTTGAAAATATACATCATTTATAATAGTCCTACCAGAGACATTGACTTCAGTCTAATCATGAGAAAAAATCTGATAAATCTGGAATATGGGATGTTCCACAGACAATTGGCCTGGATTTCTCAAAGGATTCAATTTAATGAAAAGCTGAGAGAAATCAGGGAGTAGGATTGGTGGTGGTGGTCATGTGGATACACTACAAAGACAAAACAATCAAATGCAATGCAAATCCTGTTTGGATGCTGGAATTTTAAAACACAGCTAAAAATGACACTTTTAATATGGTTACTATATTTGATTGTGACTATCTTTTGGATACTGACATCAAATTAATGCTTAAGGTCAAGGCAGGAGAACTACTTAAGCCCAGAGTCTAAGAGTTGATTTTTTTAGGTGTGGCAATGAGGATGTTGTTGTGTAAGAGACTGTCCTTACACAGGTATTTAAGAATACAGTTTCATGACGTCTATAGTTACTTGTAGATGATTTGGCAGAAGGAAAGTGTATGTGCCCATATTGCGGGGGATGGAATGGGTGTGGCAAGGTACAAACAGTTGATAAATCAGGATGATAGGTACATGAGTACTTATTATGCTGTTTTTCTTCTCCTTTGCAGATTTACAAACAAACAAAAAATCTTCCACATTGGTCTGTAGCTAATTTACTCCAGGCTTCTGCAATTCAATTCCCATACACCAGTGGTATATCATGTCTTTGCTGCCGTTTTTGTTTGTTCTGAGACGAGGTCTCCTTATGTTGTTCAGGCTAGCCTCAAACTCTTGGGCTCAAGTAATCCTCTTGACTCAGCCTCTGGAGTAGCAGGGACCACTGGCCCCTCTACCATTGTTATTGACTTCCAATTCCATGTTTTCCTATTGTTTCTAGAGCGGAATTTTGCCAGAATGTAGCAGCCATGCTAGGTCTCCTAAGTAAGACAGATGTTGGAGTACATATTTTTAAAAAATTTTCAAATTAAAACTGGCTGTAATTCACCCTTTATTTTTCTTTCTGGGTTCCTCCAGTACATCTTAGCACTGCTACACATTAGAATCATTTGGGGGAAATTACTTAATAAAACAGAAGGAGAGATCTGAGGTGGAATTGAGAATCTGTATTTACATGAATGATTTAAAAAATCATTTATGGCATTCTGATTCACAATGAGGACTTCAAACCACTGCTGTAAGGTCAGACTGGAGGGGTTCAAACTCCTACCTTAACACTTTGTAGCTTTGAGATTTTGGTTCAGTTAATTAAACTTCTTAGGCTGTAGGTACGCAGGCATTGTGCCTGGATTTTTATCTTTATCATTATCCTAGTTGTCATATAGGAAAGGATCTGGAAGCAAATTTCCTGCTATAATAAAAATGTTTTGCTTATGAGAATTCTGCATTACAAGGTCCATTAACATTTTTAGAACCTAAATCCAGAAGAAAATGATTAGCATTTACAGGACAATAAGGTAGACAATTGGGGACAGGAGTATGTTACAGGTGCCATTCAAATTACTCTAGGCCCAGTGTGGTGCCTCATGCCTGTAATTCTGGTACTTTGGGAGGCTGAGGCAGGAGGACTGCTTGAGCCCAGGAGTTTGAAACCAGCCTAGGCAACATAGTGAGACCCTGTCTCTACAAAAAAAAAAAAAAAAATTAACCAGGTGTTGTGGTGCATGCAGGTAGTCCCAGCTACTCTGGAGGCTGAGCTTCTGGAGGCTACTCTGTGGGGATCACTTGAGCTTCGGAGGTCTAGGTTACAATGAGCCATAATTCTATCACTCCACTCCAGCTGAGGTGACAGAGCAAGATCCTGTCTCAAAAATAGTAATAATAATAATAATAATCACCCTGTCTTCTTCATCATCATCACCATTAGCATTATCACCATTAGCATTACCATCATCATATCAAGCTACTGATGGGCACTTATTACATACCAGGTATTGTGTTTACAGTTTACAAGGGTTAGTTCTCTGACTCTTCACAATTCTATGAGATAATGTCATTGTCATTGCAGATAGGAAACAAGTTTAGGAAAGTTAAGCAATTTGCCCAAGAGAGAGTAAGTCCTGACTCCAGCATCAAACTAAGGCTTTTTGAGTCCAGGGCTTGCTTTCTTAGATTCTATAATTGTGGCCTGTTTTACACAGAATGAATATTGGTCTGATTTCCTATTTGGCTTATACTTTTTCTCTTGAAATAACCCCAAGTATGAAAATGTTTCCTCTTTTTTATATACTTTTATGCCATGCTAGCAAGTTCATTCATCAAATATTCAAGGCTAAATGACCAATACAGGCAAACTGTGGTCACTGGGTGCTATTTGTAGCAATAGCATTGTTTGTGTCCTACTCTTCCTCTGCCCTAGTTTCTTCCCCACTCCAGTTTCTGTCTTGCTCCTGACATCCAACTACCTTTCCTGTTGATTACCCTCTTTGTACCTTTGGACTTGATCTTTTTGTTTTCCTAGCCTTGAATCAGTCATCCTTTTGTCTCCTTCCACTTGAAAACACTTCTATGAGTTGACTGTACCCTAATCTTGCTGTACTCAGGATTGCAACATTTAACCAATGTTCTGACTGGATTTGCCCTAGCGCATTGTGCATAGAAAGGAGGGAAAGTTGGCAGAACCTGTTACTGGTGGAAGGTATCTGAGTTACCACTGGTGAATTTGTACAGATCTGCAAGAACCAATTCTTGCCTCCTCAGAAGAAAGAATTAAACTTAGGGGCATACAGCAGAAAAACAGATCAAGGCAAATTTTAGAGCACGTGTATTCAAATCTTCAGAGCAGGAAGAGTATTTGAAAAGGTTTTAAAACAGGAAAGAAAGGAAAGTATACTTGGAAGAGACTCAAGCGGGCACCTGAAGATTAAATGTGATGTTTAACCCTTATCCTAGGACTTGATAGGATTCTTTCACATGATTCTTTCCTTAGGGTGGGCTGCCTGCATGCGCAGTGCCCTCCTTACCCTTGGGAAGTGAGCATGCACAGTGTGTTTAGGAAGTTGTATGCATGCCCCTCTGAGGCTTTCTTCCCTTTTCTGCTGGAGTATTCCTGGAAAGTCATTATTCTGCCATTTTGTCTCTTAATGCATACGCCTGGGAAGTTGCTTCCACCTGGCATCTGCAATCAATGAACGCTCTAGTGTAACAGGTGTGGACCATGAGGAAACAGCCTCTCCCTGTTGCCAATGTATCACACTTACAGAGGCAATGAAATAATTGCTGAACCATCACCCAACACTCCTAGTGGATGGAGGAAGAGGCCTCTCCTGCCCCGCTCATGCCTGTCTAACCACCTGTAACAAATCCACTCAACATAATTACATTTGAATTGAAAAACTCTTGAAAATCAACTACAGAATTAGGAAATGCAGTTTAAGCAAAGTCCGCAAAGATGTAAATAAGGATGATAATGTTGAAACAATCTTTGGGAATAATTTTTAATAAATTAGGCAATTTCTGTAGGCCTATCAAAGGCCAACCCTCATCAAGGTGGGATAACTCTAAAGGGTCCTGTTAGTTCCAGAGTATCACAAAGGATCTACTGAAGCCTTTGCCTCATACTATAACATTTGATGCCTCTCTTTGCCCAATCCTACTTTCACAATCCCCTCACCCAGTTGTTGACTCCAAGGCTATTGTCCAGTAAACTTCATGTTTCCTAGGGAATCTGAGCAATGACAAAAGGTATAAATTAAAAATTTTGCTTTGATAAAGTGGCTACAATCAAAATGTCAAGATTTCAAGGTATAACCATTTTGATAAGAAATATTTTTTTTCTTTCTCAGAAGGTTCTAAAAATAACAGTAATACCAAAGTGGAGAATAATAAAACATTTTAAAACAAATTTTAAATGCAGAAAGAAGATTGGGAGGAAATAAGCAAGAGAGAATAATTACTTGGAATCCAAGAGAAGAGTAAACATCAAGAAGAAGAAACTATGTGAGAATATTTGTTGTATCCAAACTATATCAAGTCAGGCAAACTAGTGCAAAAGTTATTTGGGTAAAGACGACCTTAGAGCTGTTGAAAAAGTGTGCTTTTGGTGGTTGGGTCAAGGTTAGTGGGTTGCTAAGTTCACAAACTACTTGCAGAAATGTTGGACCTAGAAGAAAAGCACTAAATGCAAGATGCAAAAAGCAGCAAAAAGATACGCGGAAAAGTAAGTCAGAAGCAGATCAAGTTGGAGGAGAAAGGCGGTAAAGAAACTATAGCCAATTTTACCAATTATTTTTTTCTGTTTTCACTGTGGAGAAAGGAAATTTTGAGTGCAGCTATTGAAATACAGCATGGCAGAAAGTCTTCAGAGAAAGTTGATCTGGATCCCCTAGAGTCTGGAGAGCACAAAGTTTATCACCTGACTCTATCCTAGAAAGGTTTGCATGAGAGAAGCTGCCAAGAATTGCCTAAGATGGCAAGTCCAAGAAAAATCTGTAGATTTGGGTAAGGCTGAGTCGCTGAGTTTTTCTGTGACACCTATAGGCAACTTGGAAGGTAGTGTGTCTAGACTAGCACCATTTTGAAAGGACTTCCCAGAAAAACTGCCCACTTGGATGAGTGGACTCTATCAGGAAGACTCTGTGTGGGGTGTACCAGGAAATCAGGATTTGAATGGGAGTCTTATGAGGTCATCGGGAATGTTACGTCATCCCCATAAAAGGCAGCGGTCGAAGAAGCCAGAGTGGAGAAGGTCTCCAAACAATTCACTAAATCGCCCCATAAGAGAAAGTGCCAGCCTTTGGAGATCTGCCATAGAAGACAGTTTTCAACACTCAGCCAAGTAAAAAGATAGTTTTACTCCTTTTCATCTCATCCCCAGCTCCTTACCCTAAACTTAGAAGAGTTAGAAACAGCAGTGAGTAAACTGAGAGAAGTCAGGGTGAATAAAACCAACAATCAACTAAACCTGAGGGCAAAGAGGAGCTGCTTTAAATTAAATGCAAGATACATTTTTTTTTTTCCAAAAATTTATACAGGGATATTTAACACTCAAAAATGAGGGCTATTTACTAAACCCCCCAAATGGCTATAAAAGCAATAGGGTTCATGGTGGTTTTAAAATACATCTGCAAGTTCTTTGACACTTCTCTATCAAGAGATAGGGTCTACGTCCTTTTTGTGTGTGCCTGGTGGGCCTTTGTGACTGCCTCAATAAATGAACTACAGCAGAAGCGACATTGTGTGATATCCAAGGCAAGATTAGAAAAGGCATGCAGCTGGCCTGGTGGCTTCTTTTGGCCATTTGCTCGGGAGCCTTCAGTTGCCATGAAAGAAGTTTGGCTTTCATGAGGAAGGCCACCATATGGAGAAGACCACACAAAGAGATCATATGGAGAGAATTAAAAGCTGTGGGGCTAGAACTAGGGAGAGGCAAGTGAGATGGATGAGGCCTCTTCCTGGGCACAAAATTAAAGGAGGGAATACCGAACAACTCCAGTAATCACGAGGAATTGCATTTTAATGTCATATTTAAAAAAATGTAAAAAATCCACAATGAATAAAACATCAACATCTTAAATAAAGACAGGATCAGTATTGCTGGTTGTTCCTTTTGCTTCAGATTTCAACATGGAATGGCAAGGCACTGTTACTACTCCTGGTTGATTGGGAAGGACACAAGGACACTTTCTGGGGTGATGGGACTATTCTATATTCATGGTTTGGTTACTGTCTATGGGGGAGCGTATGCAATTGTCAAAACTTATTGAATTGTGCACTTCAGATCTGCGCATTTTATTGTTTGTAATTATACTACGTGCATATATGTTTAGAACAGGCCTATGATCCAATTCAGCCTAAGGAATGCTGGAGGAATACTGCTGGAGGTTTTTGGCTGAGTTACTCTTTAAAAAGAGAGGGATTGCATTGCATGGTCTCTGGACATCACTCTCTGTGCATTTGAGAGCTGGAACTGAGATAGTTATCTAGTGATCAGCTTGGCCAAAGCTGACACATAAAGAATCAGAAGTTCTTTCTGATTATTTCAGAAAAATCAGAGCTGGGTCCTGCACCCTCACTAAACTATACCTAATCACTGCATTTACTCTGTACCTTTCCTGTGACATATGCCAACATCTTTTTAATTTTTTTTTTTTTTTTTTTTTTTTTTTTTTTCCGAAACACCGTCTTGCTCTCTCACAGAGCTTTTATATTGTTTTATTTACTCCAATTGCATTTGCAAGCTCTGCCTCCCAGATTTACGCCATTCTCCTGCCTCAGCCTCCTGAGTAGCTGGAACTACAGACGCCCGCCACCTCGCCTGGCTAGTTTTTTGTATTTTTTTAGTGGAGACGGGGTTTCACCATGTTAGCCAGGATGGTCTCGATCTCCTGACCTCGTGATCCGCCCATCTCGGCCTCCCAAAGTGCTGGAATTACAGGCTTGAGCCACCGCGCCCGGCCCACATCTTTTTAATTTTATAAGCCGGTTTGAGTTGGGCTTTCTTTTACAGACTCAGAGACATACAGAGAAAGCAATACACAGAAGCAGTTAGGCAGCAGAAGCTCAGAGTGAGCAGAATTCCTGAGGAACGCAGAAACAGAGCAGAGGCAGCATGGGGCGCCTATTACCTGCCAAGCACAGTGCTGGCACAGGGGAAAGGACAGGACACGAGACAGACAAGATCTCTGCTCTCATTGAGCTTACATTCTAGCTGGATGGTGGTAGGAGACAGGAGGGAAACTGCAACAGTTTTAAATAGTGATAAATGATGCAGAGATAATAATACAGTGCAATGTGAGGTGAGAAAGGGCTACTAACTTACTGGTGAGCCAAAGAAGTCTTCTTTACAGAGGTGACATCTGACCAGTGACTTGAATGAGGAGAAGATGCTAGCTGTCTAAAGCTCTGAAGCAAAGGCTTTCTAGGTAGAGATACAGCAGCACATTCCTGGAAGATAAAAAACAGATGGAGTGGAAACTCCCTAAAAACTTTAAAGTGCATATAAATCACCTGGGGGTCTGGTTAAAATGAAGATTCGGATTCAGTAGGTCGAGGTGATGCCGAAATTCTGCATTTTTAACAAGCGTCCGCGTGATGCATTATTTCTGTATGCATTACACCTGGAGTAATCCTCCCCACAGTGTGGTCTGAGCCTGGTCCACACACACGAAAATTAAAACTTAACCTTTAAAAATCTTTATAGCAATTGAACACTGACACAACATCCAAGCAAGTCATCACTTTTCCAGTAATTTATTTTTAGTGCATTGGTCAGCAACACATTGGAAATTAAAAAACAAATCACCCGACCCTTTGCCGTTAGAGAAGCAGTGTCCTAGGACTATGATACTACAGCAGAGGAGGGAGCTATTCTATCCACTAAAACTTCAGAGAGGCTGGTAACATTGAAATCCTAAGTACAGCGGAGAGTGGAAGTAAAATGTTAGGAGCAAAATCTGGGTATTGGAACAACCAACATTATCACCACCACCACACACATGCACAGATACACACACATAAACACCCACGTGCACACTCTAGACACACACGCATGCACACATAGCTTCCATACGTAACTCCTGGCAGCCAGGCATCTATTTCTCAGGCAAACATCCAGAAATGTCCTCTCTAAAAACATCAAATGGCTACGGAGTAAAGACTTCCTTATTCTGGAATGGAGGAGCCCCTGAGTGTAATGCTTTCTCAGAAGTGAAGTACAAGTCAACAAAGCCTTGAGGTGTGCACAGAGCCCCACACTGCTCACTGCCTCATTATTAAATATAAACAGACCATCAATGATCACCAGACTTTTAAGGACCCAATATAAACAAACATTAGAGGAAGAAGAAAAGCTAGATACATAGGGACAGAGGTACACTGGATTATAATTATGGTAGAATCACACAGACTGTAAGAAAATCTCATCTCTAGAGCTGCATCCTCTGAAATGACCTTTCGTTTCTGCGTGTTTGTGTTGTGACCAGAAAGATGTCACATTTCTCTGTGAGACCTGGCTGTTCACTAATGGAAACTCATGTTTTCTTTATATTTCTAGTTATCCTTTAATAAGCTCCAGCTAACTGAGGTAATCTCAGTGTGTTCCTTGAAACTTCAAAGTACCTGTCTAGCTGACTGTGAATGGCTTAATATGTGTATTTCATCAGTTTGAATGCTTTCAGTTACAAACAACAGAAGACTCAATTCAAACTAGTTTAAGAACTAAAGAAAATTTATTGGCTCATACAAGTGGAAAGACAAGAGATGGAGTGGGCTTCAGGTAACATGTGATCCAGTGACTCACTGGTGTTTTCAAAGCTTAATTTTTCCCCTCTATTCTTTCTGCCATCATGAAGGGGGAGTATTACCTAAAAGATACTATGCAACTTGAACAAATTCTTTTCACTACTGTTATTGTTGGTTTTTCTTGAATTTTTTTTTTTTTTTTTTTTTGGGTAACTCACTTATGCCCTCAGAGTATGCATAACAGGGAAGGTATTTTTTAAGATATTTCAAAATGTCATTCTAGCTGGCATAAACTTGAGGCACAGATTCTGGAACAGTTTGGATGTGTTTCTCCCTAAAATTAACCTGGTCCCAATGCTTACTCCTGGAATTTCCTTATAGAGTTAGAATTTTGTGGGTACAAATGCAGATGAATTCAAGGTCAGAAGGTCATGACCTCCCAATGCCCTTTCTTTCATGCTTAGAGAGATGAGGCCTAATCAGACACACTGGAGATTTCAGAGCCTTTATCTCTCTATAAACAGTTTGTTATATGAAGAGAGACAGATTACTCTGTATGTTCTCAAAAGAGAAATAATTTTTACATTTTTCTCATTCCTGGGATTCTCTCTTAGTCATTCTCTCCCCTCTAATGGCTTTCTCCTAGACACATACATATCCATTATCCTAACATTCTTCTCTTTCTTCTTTATCATCTTTTTTCAACCTTGACTTGTTTTCAATGGAGAGAAAAAATTAAGGATTTAAAATGTTTTTTAACACTGAACAAACTGAAAAAAAAATTTATCTGAACTCTTCTTTTAATTGAGACATTTGAGGCAAATTGAAACCATAAAGTCAGTCAGCCAATAGACAACACAAAAAATCTACAAACTATAATAAACTAAAACTGCACAGTTGTTATGTATTAGATATCCCTTAGGTAGAGGGACTGGCAAGCATGCCATCTAGTTTGCATTTAAATCCTGCATTATTACTAAGAGTCACTGCTGGCTAAAGGTGATGGAAATAGCCCATCATCCCACTATTAGGATTACCCCAAATCACTTAGTCCTTGGGAAAAGATTTAGTTCATACAGAGTTCTAACCCTGCAGTTCTGGAGTAACATCTCCCAGCATGGGGGTCTCACCCACGCCTTGGCTATCTGTTGTTAAAAAGCAGAATGAAGACTGTGTGCTCAGCAGGCAACTAAAAGAATCCTCTGTTATTGTGATGGATCAAAACTTCAATTTCCAGGATCTGTCTTTTCAGCAGCTGTTGAAGGTTTTGAGTAGACAACCTGGGTCTTTCACTAGTTTTAGAGTTGTAGAGGAGCCACAAATGTAAAACAATATCATATACATAGTTTATATTTGTACTTGTTCAATTATGATGAACAATAAATAATAAACCAATAATTTAAACCAATCTCAGAAGTTTCCAGGACTTTTTCCCTTATAAAAGTCCTCTGAATATAACTCAAATTTGAGAGAAACAAATTATTGTGGAGAATGCCTCACTGAGGATACAGGTGGAATGACCCCAGAGGCTATATTGACATGAAATAGAAAGCATTATTAATCCATTTACTTACGGGGTAAGTTTCAACCCATCCCACAGAGTCTATCTGCTTTACACTTTGTCTTTCTCTGCAAGATTTTATTTCAACTAATTTAATGTTTTTAACTTCTATTTTAGGTATTTTTTTTAGTGCAATATCCCTGGTGGATTTCTAGAAAATCTTAGGTTTTCTGGATTAGAACAAGTTACAGAGAATAGAGCAATAGCTCTGCAGGTTAACTTCAAAAGGAGAAACTTCTGGGTGGAATTATCCCCAAACACTGGATAATTTTATGCAAGGACTAATCTAAACAAGATGTTTTTTTATCCTCTGATACACTGTTGTTTAAAGAGGGCACATGGATTTTGCATGGCTAAAGGAGACTAGAACAATAGCACCTTTTAAACCAAGGTAAAATCCTTTGTTTTAATCTCATTTATCCACAATAAATCAGAGAGTTAAATTTCTAAAACTTTCCTCTAATTCAGTTTTATGGGCTCTTTCCCTATGGTTCAATATAAAAAAACGCCATTTAAAATTTTAGGACTCACGAAATTCCTTCAGTAGCTAGTTAAGAAATTCTTTTCCTCCTACACTATCCCAGCAGCTAACATTTCATGCACATACTTCCTTTGTATTTGAGAATGACCAGATTTGAAAACTGACAAGTAGAAGTGCTATTCAAAGAGGAGGAGCCCTTTGGAATTTCTAAGCAATAAGAAAATCCTTTCCAAATGGGATGCCTTGAGATGACTCTATGACAAGAACACAAAAGTTATATGGACAAATTGTTCATTCTTGCAGTTGTATATTCATCCTATTTCATATGAGTGCCAACCAAGTGTGAAGTTTTTACTAGGCTCTGAGGATAAAACGGTGACTTAGCCCCTGTTCTCATGGGGTTTATGGTTGAAGTGGGAAGAGACATTGCATAATTACAAAATTAAATGCATATTTACAAAATAGGATAAATATTATGAAGCAAAAGCATAGGGTACAATAAGAATGCATCACAATGGGTTTATCCTAGTTTGTGGTAATCATGTATCTATGGCAGTTCCATTCACTGGGACACTGAACTGTGGAAGATGACCAGGCTTGAGCAGAAGTATCATGGTTGCATTTTTTCTTTTTTTGCAATCTAGGTTTGAGACAAGCAAAGAGGGAAGTCAAATAAACACTTGAATATATGGATAAATCTGAAGGCATGAATGTAAGAAAGATTCCATAGCTACTAGATGATAAGCTAGAAGTGAAAACGTATTTAGAGGTAAGAGTTAAAAGGAAAAGAGGGCCCGTAACTGATTTTTAAGAAACTCCAGCATCTAAAGGTTGGGGGAGAGGTGGCAAAGAAGACTGAAGAGTGGCCTAGTGACAGGGACAGATCTACCTGGAAACTGAAGTAGTTTAACATTCTGGGTCCTTCTCTTGCCTGGGAGCAACCCTAGCAATGTGTTTACAGGGACGTTTATTTTTGGATTTTTCAAAAGAAAGTTTTTTTTTCTTTTTTTTTTTGTTAAAGCAGACCCCCAATTGTACAAGCTTCAGAGCCCATACCTCCGCCCTTGACTAAGAGGAAGGAGCAAAACCAAGAGTGTGATTGCATGGAATTACAGGAGGGGTGGGATGGGGAGGGCTCTAGGAAGAGAGAGGTCAACAGCTGTGACTGTGTTTGAAAGGCCAAGGAATACGGGAAAAGAGTATTTTTATTCAGAATAATAAAAGAAATTCTATTAAATGTTCTAAATTGGACTTCCGAGTATCCTTTGGTCCTATAATATTAGAGAGATGTTTTGAAAAAGAGTTTCTTATGCAGAAAAAATTTCGTGGGACTTCCAAATTCAGGATAACAATAAGAAAATCTTAAGTGGCACAAAATAAAAAATGAGTATCTGTTCTTCCTGGGGCCATGCAACTCTAATAACTTTTCCATGTTTACTGTTTTTGCTTTTTAATTGGATCATCAGACTAAGAATGCACCCTGATGTGCGAAAAGTTTCTTAGAAAGTGAGACGACTGCCCCCCCCCCCGCTTTCTGATTAAAGCGCTTCTCATCAGCATCCTATGCCACTTAGTAAGCTACCCATGCAGAAAGCATCCTCAGGGCAGTGCACATAAGGAAAATCTGAGGAACCAGAAACAGGCTATCAGTTTCCGCAGGTTGACAAAATCGGCAAATAAAAACTCAAGACTGCCATTAAATTTGAATTTCCGATAAACAATGAAGAACTTTTTAGTATAAGTACGTCCCAAATATTGCAAGGGATATACCTGTACTAAAATTATTCCTTTTTTGAGATTCCCATTTAACAGGCCAGTCTGTATTTTATCTGACCACCTCATAAGTCCACTACCCACACCCCAGGCCTAGAGGCCCAGGAGCGAGTTTAAAATCCCGCACCGGCCCGCTCGGCCGCGTCCCCTGATTGGCCGAGGCG
>NW_012108897.1:841258-882407 GCF_000951045.1 Mandrillus leucophaeus
CGCTTGCCCCACCCCGCGCGGCCAGGCGCTTCGCGGATGCCGCTGCTGTGGCTTTTTAAAAGGATGGGGTCTAGAAGTTTCCTTTGCTACTCGCAAGTCTCCACTCCTCCCACCCCCGCGATGGATAATCCTAGACCTTTCAGCCACCCCTACCCCTTTCTTTTGCTCTCGCTGACTCTTAAGAGGTTTAAAAGTTCTTCCTTTTCCTTGACCCAGAGGGGCACAGTCTTGGTGTCGGGGGGCGGGGGGTGGGGTGTTAGCCTGGGGTCCGGAGCGCAGACCAGGCCTCCGGGGCGCGGGAGCCTGTTGCTCTCCGCTGCCGGGGCCGCGCCCGGATGCCCTATCCGCCGTTACGCGGTGCCGGGCTGCGCGGGGTGCGGTAGAGAGTGGGCAGCAATGCTCCCGGTCTTGCGTTCCCGCCTTAGCCTCGGGGACCCCAAGGCAAGCCGCTAATTGGTACCGGTTCCCCGTCCCCCACCCCTGGCGCCCATGTCCTTTTAACCGCAGCTCCCGTTGGTGGGAGCATGTTGATCTTGTCTCTCCCTTAATCCTCCCCCCCCCCCACGCTCTGATGGGCGCCTTTGTCTGTGATTTGGCAGCCCCAGGATGCCGAATGTTCCTCGGGAAGCGATATTTGGGAGACGCTTTGTGCCTTGCGGAGTAGCGCGTTTGTCGGGTGGTGATGGTGTACATTTTTGCTTGCATTCTTTGCAGAGGCACAAAGGCCGGGCTATTCTTCCCTGCAGTCACATGGAAATCCAAGCGGAGACTGCGGGGGAGGAGAAGTGGCCAGGCGCCGGCGGGAGGTGGAGGCCACTGCGCAGTCACTGGGGGCGAGTGGGGGGTCCCCGGGGACCTCTCCTCCGCAGTGGCGCTGTTGAGGTGCTCTGCTTGGGAAGACCCCGGCAATGGGCACTGTCTTTGTGCAGTGGGGGCTGTGGTTGGAGGCTAGTGTTTGGTAGGTATCACCAGATAGATAAGAGGACTATGACTTCACCAGCCTAGAAGGAAAACTTCTCCATGTTCTTTTGATGTCATAGAGAAGGAATCTGATAAGTGACCAGACTGCCTTGACCTGCCTTGTAGATAGTTTGATGTAAACATCCCCTTCGTGTTTCCCTAGAAATTCCTGGTTTAGGTTACCTTTTATAGAATAACACCTTATCTGAAAACTAACGAGGAGGAGGTGATGGCTTCGGGCTTGGGAGTTTTACATGTTGAGTTTGGGTGTGAGTGATTACAGTGAACATCTTGTAATGTTGGAACCATCTAAATTTGTATAATGTATGCCTTAGCACTTGATGGAATTTCGGCAAACAATAGTGTTTAAAAAACCTAGCAAAACTTGGCCAGGCGCAGTGGCTCACGCCTGTAATCCCAGCACTTTGGGAGACCGAGGTGGGTGGATCACTTGAGGTCGGGAGTTCAAGACCATCCTGGCCAACATGGTGAAACCCTATCTCTACTAAAAATACAAATATTAGTGGGGCGTGATGGCACGCATCTGTAGTCCCAGCTACTAGCGAGGCTGGGGCAGGAGAATCGCTTGCACCCAGGAGGCGGCGGTTGCATTGAGCCGAGATCATGCCACTGCACTCCAGCCTGGGCGACAGAGCGAGACGACTCTGACTCAATAAATAAATAAGTAAATAAAAAACATAAATAAAAACCTAGCAAAACTTGAAGTTCTTTGACTTGATCTTCTAATACAATACCGCGCTTTGGATGGATGCACCTGTGCCCTTGTGTGCAACGTAGGCAAAACTAGTTTTGGGTACCCTTTGACTCTCCATTCCTCTTTCCTATCTCGCTTGCCAAAACGAACAAACTTAGGAAGATTATTCTCAACGCATTACTAATAGATTATGGTGTACCTTATTTCTTACATATGTTTCTTTTTTTCCCTTTGTTCCTTTCTGTGTTTATTCTTTTCACGTACCTTCTCTAGTTCTGGTTTTCTTTGTCTCTTTACCACACTTCTTTTTATTGACTGGGCCTGATGGTTGTGGCTTGGAAAGGGAGGGATCATTAGTCAGTTTTTAGTGTGCTTCAAAGTCCTATCACCTAGACATTGCTCTGGTTGGCCCTTAAAGACATCTTTCCTTTTCAGATGCATTTAAATGCACCTAACTGTGAGGAATAGAAGCTGTTCTCAGAGTTTAGTTTATTTCTACAAGTTGAAGCTATTGAGAGAGATTCTTGGAAATCCTTGAAATGTAACTTTCATGGATTTAGGCCTAGTTGACCACTTTTAGTTTTTAACTGCTAGGATGGAGAGATTTTGCTTGACAAATTATGAAGTGAATCCATTGTCTAGAATTGAGATTAAGGGGTTTAAAAGCTGGAGAAGAACAATGAATTGCCCGGAACGTAGCTATCCTGAGTTAGAGGCAGATTATTTTCTCCAGATTACATTCCAGATCCGACATAGTCTTGTCTCTCAGGTTGAGTTGCAGGTTGGCTACATTTTTAAAGTACTCTGAATTCATGAAATATTTTGAGGCACAGTTGGATCAGAATGTCCCCAAATATGGTAGAGCGAATAGCACATCTGCCAGAGAAAGATCCTACACTTTAAAGTGAAGAAGCAGACAACTTCCTGGTGAATTTAGGACTGCTTGATGGTGCCTATGAATGATGATATATGTCCGAAACAGTTACATGTACTTTTAAAAATAGTTATTTGGCTTGAAGTAGGATTTCATTTGATATTGTTACATACATTATCAACCCCATATTTATAACAATAAAGGTTTCATTTTTTTCTTGTAAATGAATGTCATACAAAGGAGGACATTTATATAAGTACAGTTCGGAAATGATATTTAGCATGGTAACATTGATATATTGTGATTAAATAATTTTAGTGGGATTCCATGTGGGATAATAAGACTAAGGAGATAAATAACTACTTCTCAATAAAGGAAACCAGTGGTGAGGAATCCATTGCCTTCCTGTGATATATTTCCAGAGAAGATCCGAGGTATTAATGTAGTAGGTAGTAATAGGTGGATTAGGAAGACTGTTGTATTGGGTTAGGCATTGAGGAGAACACAGAATAAATACGATTCTGCTCCAGAAGCGTAGGGTTTTAGTTGGAAGAATCTAATGGGAGAAATTATAGAAAGGTTTTACACATAAAAAATGTTACAGGGATTCTAGGAAAGTAGTTAAGTATAGGGATTACTTGCTCTTATCATTGTGGTTAGTAAATAACACACAGAGGGGGCTTTGGTCTTGAGATAAGAGGGTGGAAATGAAAGATTTTTGGTATGAAGTGAGCTTAAGTCAGTGGTTTTGCCTTGAAAATTGGCATGGTGTATGGAAGAGGCTGGGATGTGAGTGGGCAGTGGGTACTGAAGAGCGTATTCAATTTGTATATTTCTGGAGTGCGATAGAGGCTTTGTGCCCAGGGGAAAAGTTCGGATAGGGAAGAGCAGTTAATGGAGAGCAATGAAGTACAGGCTGAATTTTATCTCTTGAAGTTTCCACTTTCCAGTAACCCGTTTCACATTTCCTTCTGAGACTTTACCAGAAACACGTTTAGTGTCTATATTTCTAACAACCTCTTCAGTGCAATCTGGGCTTTTTCTAACATGCACCCTAAAACGTTTGTAGCCATTACCTGTTACCCAGTTCCAAAGCCACTTCCACATTTTTGGTGTTTGTTACAGCAGCACCCCATTTCCTGGTACCAAAATCTGTATTAGTTTGATAGGGCTGCCTTGACAAAATACCGCAGAGTGGGAGGGCGGCTGAAACCACGGGAATTTATTTCCTCACAGTTGTGGGGGCCGGAAGTCTAAAATCAAAGTGTTGGTGGGATTGGTTTCTACTGAGCCTCTCTCTTTGGCTTGTAGATGGCTGAGTTCTCCCTGTTTCTTCACATACTCTCCCTCTGTGTATGTCTATGGCCTAATTTCTTTTTATAAGGGAACCAGTCATATTGTGTTAGAGCCCACCCCTAGTGTCCTCATTTAACCTTTATCTCCAAGTACAGTTACATTCTGAGGTACAGGAAATTAGGATATCCTGTGGATTTTTAGGAGACATAATTTAGCCCATAACAAGGTTCTCAAAGAGACCTAGTCTGTAAGCTAGTGAGACCCTGAGGCAGTGAGATCATATTGGAGGCTAGTGCATAGTCTGACCATTACTGGGGTAATCTGATGTTTGGCAAGAAAAGGAAACTGCTATTTGAGGACAAAGGTATTTTATCTTTGGCCTGAGGCCACTTATTTTCTTTCTCTGGGTGTTCATTGGGAAATTGTGCCTCTATGACCTTCCTTTTTGTGGACAGAGCATTAATTTTCTTTTTAAGTGTTTTATAAAAGCATTCGTTTTCTTACAATATTTCTTTTAATGGTTCTTAAAAATAGTAAAGCGCTAAATTTGGCAAAGCTGGAACATTGTGTTGTAAATATCTCAGTGGTTTTTGAGTCTGATTAAAACAACAGAATTTATTCTTTAAATTCCATTGATCTAAAAACTCTCATACATGTTTTGTGGGGTAATATATGGCATAATCTTTTTTTCCTTCAGAAATGTTTCCCCCTTTTGGGAAAATATGATTCATAAAAGGGATTTTATGTTACATAAAATAAAAACTTTTTATTTTTATTTTATGTTTTTTAGGTGTTGCAATTGTATTTGTTGAGTTAACGAAACCATTAGAACCATTCTTCCAGATCTGGCCAACTAAGTTAAAAAAAAAAAAAAAAGATAAAAAGAGGCAAATTCTTGCTTTTTTTTTCTTTTCTGGCCTGTCTGCCTGCGGTGGTTAAATTTGTTTTGTTTAGGGAATTCTTATCTTTATCCACCTTTTAGTTTTATTTGTGTCTGCAAAAGCAACATTCATTGTTATTTTCTTGTAAACCACTTGCAGATCCGTGGTGTTATAAATAAGTGTATGAGGAGAAAGTGAAAAATGAAACACTTATTAAAAAAAAGAGAAAAACACAAAACTTAAGGAAAAACTTACTGTTGTTGCTTATTTTTTAAAATACATAAGGTAATTGTTTATTTTAGTAAATAGCACACTTAAAAAGGTATGGAAGGTACAAGTGAAAAGAAGACAGAAAACTTGCCTGTAATTGGATCACCCATATACCACTCCCACAAGAAAATCCCCAAAACACGTATTTTGAAAAGGAAGATACTTACATTATTTTGTTATAACAAATGAATAGATAGAGCTATTGATCAATAGATTTCACCAATTGCTGTCTTTCTCAGTAAGCATAATCTGATCTGAGATTATTAAGCGTTCATATAATTTGAGTTGATACTAATAGCGTTTGTTTGAACTGATGTCTCAGGTCTTTTGAAGAGGTATGATACAGTTCACTACCACGTGGCATATAGGACACCAGTGGAGAATGTATTTTTAAAAATTTTGATCTCTGCTTAAAATTAAGCGTTAATAGTCATATTGTTAATTTCACAATAACTTTATATTATGTACTCAGGTGGCCCCATAGGATACTTTGCTTCAGGGAACTGTCATAGAAAATGGTCATGAGAAGCTATCCTTCTGTGTTCATGAGATATCACTAACCTAACAAAACCATGATGATAGAGTCATAAAGATTAATGATTATTCTACAAGTTAAAAACTCCTCTCTGATATATTTAAGATATGTCCAGTTTCTCTTATACCTTGCTAGGCCCCTGTTTTGGTTCATTTGGGGTGCTCTAACAAGATATCAAACAGTGGGTCCATTATAAACAAAAATTTATTTCTCATAGTTCTGGAGGCTGGGAAGTCCCAGATCAAGGCACTGGTAGGTTCTGTGAATGGCGAGGGCCTCGTAGATGATGCTGTCTTGCTATGTCTTCATGTGGTGTGGAAAGGGCAAGGCTGTTCTCTGGTACCTATTTTATAAGGGCACTAATCCCATTCATTAGAACTCTGCCCTTGTGATCTAATTGCCTCCCAAAGGCCTCACCCACTAATACCATTACTTTGGGAGTTAGGATGTCAACATATGAATTTGGGGGGAACATAAACTTTCAGACCATAGCAGCCCCCTTAATAGGCCCTGCTTTGTCTAAGGCATTACTAGATAAATTTCATAAAGCTTATGTATTTCTTCCTCTGCTTCTCACTCCCCACAAGTCTCCCAGATTTTTGCATTTTAATAAGTCAGGCCTGAATCCTCTTCTGGACAGCATTCATTTTCTTTTGTATTTTGTTTTAGTAGAAACAGGGTTTCACCATGTTAGCCAGGCTGGTCTTGAACTCCTGACCTCAGGTCAGGTGATCTCCCCGCCTCAGCCTCCAGAAGTGCTGGGATTACCGGCGTGAGCCACTGCGCCCGGCCTCATATTCCCATTTGGGACTACAGGGGCCTCATCGGTATGATTCAGTGGAGTGTTGTCTGACCCTTCCTCCCCTTTCCCATCACATTCAGTTTTCTGGGCTAGGAAATGTAGTTATCCTATGCTGTTTTACAGCATTGGCTACAGCTCTTCATTCTGATATAATCTATTGATTATATATTGGGTTAGACTAAGTCACAAAGTATTTTTAGCTCTGTTTTGTGGCTGAGGTAGGAAAATGAGAAGAAATGGCCCTGGGGCCTGGATTATTGCTCCCTAGCTAGCTTCATTAAGATGTTCAGTGAACATCTGTTGGATGCTAAAGTCAACCTATTCAGCCCGTATCCTTTTCTCAAGGAGGGGGGGAGGGACTGTTTGACTGTTTTATTGTGGTATAAGTTATAATTGACAATAAACTGCACATATTGAGAGTATACAATTTGTTGAATTTTGGCTGTTGTGAAGCTATCCCCCACAATCAAGATAGTGAACATATCCATCACCCCCAAAAGTTTCCTCATACCCCTTGGTAATCCTTTCCTCTACCCACCCCTCCCATCTCCAAGTAAACTACTTATTTGCTTTATATCACTATAGACTAGTTTGCATTCGCTAGAGCTTTAAATAAATGGAATCATACGGTATGTTCTCTTTTGTCTGACTTCTTTCACTATGTAATTATTTTGGGATTCATCCATGTTGCCTGTATTCATAGTTTAGTACTGGTCATTGCTGAGTAGTAGTAGTAGTCAATGCATGGATATCCATTAAAGAGTTTTTAAGTCATTTAGAACTCTCCTGCACTTTGTCCATTGTCTTATGGTGCATATTCATTCTTGCTTTTGTGAGGGAGGAAAAACTTTACTCTCTGAGGTTCTATAAGTGAGGCCTGTTAATTAAAACTAACAAAACACAGATTAACATTTAATCGATCTTTTTAATTTTATGTGCATGGAGGCTACACAGAAAAGAAGAGACCCAAAGAAGAGGATAGATTTGGGGTTTTTACATCGTTTTTGTGATAAAAGTTGTTCTCACTGGTAAGGGAGAGATGATCATCTTTACAAATGGACATTTATGTCACATTTACAAAGGAAATGTTGTGTTCTACTTTTACGCAGAAAGGGCCAGGGCAGAGAGTGCTCCTGTCTTCCATTTCCTATTTGCCTTCAGTTCAAAATAATGCTGATGCCAAAGTAGCATATTTTGGAGTGGCATATTCTGATCCCCTTTGGATTCAACTGTGTGCGTCTGACTTTTGTATTTGACAGTGTTTCTCAGTCTTCTTAAATTCATGCCCCATTTTGATAAACATAACAGAAAATTTAAATGCCCTTATTTAAATGTTGGAGCTTCAAAATATGTAAGTCAGTAGTTTAAAAAATACTACTGGTAATTGTAAAAAAGATTTAAAAATATTTAATTTTGAAAGATAGGAGATGATCAAGTAAAAAGTCAGGAGATTATTGAGGCTTTCCATAAACTTTTGTATCCTACCTTATGAAGAGTTTAAGCACAGCACAGTAGTTTCAGTATTGAACCCAATGCTTTATTTTGACTGCTTGCTAAATATTCCTCACCCACTTGCATATTTTTTGTAATTCTTATCATTTTTGATAGCTTTATCTGTCACTCCTGTGACAAATTTATATGATAGTCATATAGTGAATTGGATAACAAAGGAGTAATTTGGTGCTGAAATTATTCAAATAATTGCCATTCTGTATATGTTGCAATTCAGATCATCAAACACACCGAGTTGGAGAGGGGATGATCTGCATCATTCTAGATCAGCTCTGGCCAATGGAAATATCATGTGAGCCACACATGTAATTTTAAGTTTTCTGTAGCCACAGTAAAGAAAAAAGCAGAAGTAAGTGAAATTAATTTTAATAATATATTTTATTTAACCCACTTTCTTCAAATTATTATTTCAACGTATAATCAGTATAAACATTATTGAGATATTTTACTTTCTTAAAAAAAATAAGCTCTCCAAAATATGCTATGTCTTTTACCCTGACATCATATTGCCTTTAGAACTAGCCAAGGTATAAGTGCAGGGTAGTGGCTTGTTTCATTGTGGCTCTTGGCTACTGTATTGGTCAACACAACTTTAGCTCATGCAGCTAAGCTATAAGGTCAGATGAAATCAAGAAACAAGATGTCTTCATTCTGTTATGAAAACCTGTTATGTTGGCTGGAACCACTCAGCCTTTTTTGGATCATTTGTAATGTTTATATATTGTCTGTACCTTCTGATCACTTAGTTGAAGTGACAAACAAGATCAAACTACATTTAAAGCAGATGTCCTCTCTGGATTATTACAAAAGTAAAAGTTGGTTTATGCTGTTAATATTAACATTTAGTCCTTTGAGTGCCAGAGTAAAAGTAGTTAATGGAGGCAGTTAAATAGTAGATGAGTTAATTAAGAAGCAAATAGTCACATTCATTGAAAGATAAGCCTTTTTAAAATGCTTTCATGGAGAAAATATCACTTATCAAGATAACCCCAATGAATCCTATAGAATTACGTATGGTAACTAAATAGTGTAGGTTGTTACATTATCTGTGAATTAGTCATTAGGGGATCGAATTGCTCCATGCTTATTTTTCTTATATGGCTAAGGTACGTGTTCAGATAGGTTCATAATAATTTGGATTCCTTTATGCAGTTTTCCCTCATCTGAACTACCTGGAATCTTGCCAGCAACATGTAAATTGTCATTTCTTGCTGAATTTTCTCAGTGTATTCTCAACTGTGTAGACTACCAGTGACCGACAAGCTTATCAGCAGATTTAGACAGTAACACCTCTTTGCTGGCAGAGGACTACAGGGTTCTCTCTAGGAATTATTTGGTACAGATTATGAAAAATACTTTTTTTATTGTGAATAAATTTTATTTTTTTCTTGTGTGTATGCATGTTCAATTAACAGAAACACCAAAGGTACATTTGTTTTGGTTTAGTATGGAGCTGAATAAGAAAAGATCATGACAAATTTTATTTTTTTAGATAATATGCTCATCTATATATGTACACTGTTTCATCTTGGAACTTGCAGGAATGTTATTGATTCCAATATGATTTTTAATTTATCTCACAGCCATTATTTATGGTGCTGGGGATATAGCCCCAAGAGAAAAAGAAAACAACAGCAACACAAAACTTCCTACCTTCATGAAATTAAAATTCTATTATTTCCTGTTTTCTAGAGGCATTTCAAACTCAGTATGTCCAAAAAGAATATAACCATATTTCTCTTTCCTCTAAAACCATATATTTATCTTTCTGCTGTTGTTCTTTCAGCTAAATGATGTCCTGATAGGATAGTTCTAGTTTCCCAGATTAAAATCATTGGGAGAGTCAACCTCTGTTTCTGTCACTTATTCACCCCTCCTGGCCCTAACAGTCACCAAGTGGTCACTGAGTTCTTTTGATTGCCTCTAATTAATGAGTCTGTATCTTTTCTCTGTTTTCTTGCCATTGCCTTCATCTGGGCTCTCATTATTTTTTGATTGGGTTGTTTTAAAAGCTTAACATCTGGTTGTATTATCATTAGTTCTTTTCCCTCTTTGATGAAATATTTACACTATTATCAGAATTGTTTTATCAGAAAATAAATTTTAGTAATCCCTGTACCCTCCAAACTCCCTCCCCAGTGTCCCTGCATGGCCCAGCATGCCCGCAGGGCAAAGCCCCAATGAGGCCATGGAAACATTACTTTCATAGCTCTTGTCATTCTGGACCCAAGTGCGGCAGCCTCACTATCATCAAGTTCTCTGGGTTCTTTATGGTTTTGTTGCCTTAGCAGATGTCCTTCCCTTCATAAGAAATGCCTTTCCCTTTACTGCTCTCCTCCACACTCTCCTAATAGGCTCATACTTCAAGATGATTCATCTGTCATAACTCTTACAAATTCTTTCTGACTCATGTTGGCAGTATTGGATTCCTCTGTACTGAGAACTTTACCTATCACGTTGCCCTGTAATTACTTACTGTTTTCCACTAAATTGGGAACTCAGAAGTTAGATACTTGTCCTCATTATTCTTTTATCATATGCTTCAGTGACAGAGGTGGATAAAGACATGGGGGCCTGAAGTATATGGAATTTGGGGTGGTTCTCTTAAAAATAATAGAAAATCATAAATACAAAATTAGATATGAAAAACATTTATTTGAGAATTGAAGAATCCTATGCAAGTACCTTCATGCTAAATCTTTCTATACACATGCTAAATCTTCCTATACACATGGCTAGGAATATGTAAGTGCTCACTTAATACTTGATGAATTGGTGTGGTTTTTTTGGGATGTGTTATAAGTATCATCTGTATATCTATATTTATATATATGTATATAATTTTCTTTTTGCTCTTCATTTTTTAAAATTAGGAAACATGATTAGCCATTCTGATGCTAATACTATTGCTAATAATAAATGTCTAATACTTCCATACTTCTTCCCATTTCCAAACACTTTTGAATACCTTATCTTACAGGATTTTGACAACTGAGTCACAAGGGAAGTGACTCAGACTTAATGACTCTGTGTTTTGCTACTTAGTGAGTGAAGGAAAAGGGAGCTGAAGTTCTTCCTTTCAGATCAGATTTCACTTTGGTGGGAGAAATGACAATTCTTCCTCTGCGTCTGTAACCTCAGTCAACACCACTTTGCTCTATATTCTGTTAGCCTGGTGAATGCTAAGGAATTTTCTGAGAGTTTTCCAAATCATCTCAGTGTCATTCCATCTTTCCATCCCTTCTCCCTTTCAGCTTCCTCAATTATTTCTTCTTCCTTTCCTCCCCTGTTATTTGTGTCTTGCCATACATCAAACACATTCTTCTCCATATCTTTTCTCAGATGAATTGATACTTTTAAGTGTCATTACTTTGAATAAGCTGAATTTTGTAGTTTGCAATTTTCAAATTTGTTTCTGCTTCTTTGAAGTACTATGGGGTGTGTCTTGGGATCCCCAGTAGTGTAAAAAGTACACCTAATTTTCAGCAATGGAAAAGAAGGTATCACAAAACTGTGTACTTTACAGCATAGGTAAGAGCTCTGTTGCTTAAAAGCTTCATGAATGTAGGAGAAAACACTATCTTTCTGAACCTCAATTTTCTTACATGAAAATGAGGGTATAAAGTATGGAGCTCTTGGTAGGATTGAAGGAAATACATATTTGTAAAGGACATAGGTTTTGTTTAAGAAAACAGGGATAGGGTATATGGAAGGTATTATAAACAAATGGTTTCATTTCAAACACTAAAACTGATGCCAATTTCATTACCTAAAAAATTTACTTATGTAGCCTATTTTATTTTCTGGGAAAGTCATTATTATAACAGATGCAATAGCAATCAATTCTTAAATGCAATTTTATTATTAGTTGTTATTGAATAGTATTTTGAAGAACCCCAAATAACAGATTGTTGCTTTAAATTGTGTATTGCAACCAAGCCTACATTTTAGACATTCTAGTCATGAATATATATTTGGAAAGTTTTGCCTCTTGAAGTATTTGGTGGTGGATATGTTCCTGAGGAAGAAAGTTGCCTTTTTACATCAGCGAAATGATATGGAAAGTTAGTTTGTTACTTAGGGACTCTTGTCAGGGTAGACATCCCTGTGATTAAGGCTTTTAAGCCTTTATCCTCCTTAAATCCTTCTTCCTTCTTCTTTTTCTCTGACCCCAAATCCTCGAGTAGCTGAATGAGATTACTTTTGCATGAAACTGTTCAGATAATTATTGACATTTCATTATATAGACTTTTCAATACCCCACATAATAATGGCTGGAAAAATGGGATGGCTTAATAAAAGGTCTGAGTTAGGGAACCCTGGAAAAGTTATAGTATTTTCTTTGACTCTCTACTGAATCTATTAAATGTGGTCTTAACAAGTTACATGTTTGGAAAGAGTAAAAGCTTACAAAATTTTCTTCTATCTTCAAGTAATTAAGATTGATAATTGGAAAAAAAAAAAGTGTTGATTTCTTCTGTCTGCTGAATTTAAGGGTTCTGAATTGCTAAATACTCCACAAAAAGTATTGCAAAGAATGGGCCAAGAGAGGGAGAGAGAGAATGTGATTGTTCACAAGCCCTTCTCAGTACATGCATCTGTTGTACTTCTCTGTGCAGAGTTGAAACTGAACCAACAGGAGTCAAACCACTAGTTACCACGAGCACAGTATAGGAGAGAAAAACAGCCACATTAAATAATTATTCCAAAATGCTGTTTTCTTCCCAAAGGACTTCTGAGGAGAAATTTGAGCCCGCCCTTTCCTCAGTAAAGTTTGTAAACTTTGTTCCTGTCCACGTTCAGCAAAGGGAAGTCATGAAAGCCACTGACTGAATTTAGGAGGTGCTGATGGATGGGGAAGGATAAAAATATCTAATTATGTATAGTACTTTAGCTCAGTGATACCTAAGGAGTTTATATAATATACAACGCTTTTCATAATTTTTGTAGAAAAGATTCCAGGAGAAGCCATTTGGAACAGTAATAGAGAAATTGTGGAAGTAGAGTTATTTTAAGAGTTGGGAAAGTCCTAGAAAATGATCTTGGGAGAATAGTAGAACATGAAGTTGGATGGGGAGATAAGTTGAAGCGCATGGTTGTAATATTATGGTCTTCTCTCCTACCTCCTAGTTCCACAGTTTTTTCTGTATTGGAAATATTGTCTCCATCATTTAACACTTTCCCCTGAGGAGCCACTCAGTCACAACTGACAAGCCACCTATTGTTCTGCCCCAGTGTCATCAAGATCTCACAAACTCAATGGAGATCCTGTCCTCGTGAGAGGGCAGCTGAGAAATGACAGACATTTTTTGTACTATCACCTCCGACAGCAGTTGATAGGTTCTAACAACAGAGACCTGCTGCCAACTATATTTCTGGGTCCCATGGGTACGCTTTTGAGTACCAAATGCTTTCAATTTGTTTTTTCTTTTTGAGATGGAGTTTCACTCTTGTTGCCTAGGCTGGAGTGCAATGGTGCAATCTCAGCTCATAGCAACCTCTGACTCCCGGGTTCAAGTGGTTGTCCTGCCTCAGCCTCCCCAGTAGCTGGGGTTACAGGTATGTGCCACCACGCCTGGCTAATTTTGTATTTTTAGTAGAGACTGGGTTTCTCCATATTGGTCAGGCTTGTCTTGAACTCCCGACCTCAGGTGATCTGCCTGCCTCAGCATCCCAAAGTGCTGGGATGACAGGCGAAAGCCCAAATGCTTTTTATAAGCACCAGGACACAGTCGACCTGGACTCATTGAATTGCCTCATTCCAGGCAGGGAAAAGGGCAGGAGGTAAGAGCCTGAATTTCCCTGGAGAATTTGTTGCCAGTGTAGGAACTGCACTGAAGAATTCTATGGCACAAAGTTAAGTCTTCTGCATGTTTTAGGTTTCCCCCAATACAATAATGTGGCTACCATGAGTGCTTTATGGGCAGCTAGCTGCCTCTGGAGTTTGGCATTGACACATTGTTGTGTTCACCTGCGAGGGCAGCTCTTGGAAGTATCCCCCTGCCTGGTTCTATGCAAGAAATATGCCTGGCATGTTGTGTCTTGACCCTTAACACTGAAAATGTGATACAAACAGGGGCATTCTGCCCAACAACCTAAATTCCTTTGAGTTTAACTGAGGAGTGAGAGAACAGAAGAGGCCAAATCTTAATTCTGAGAAGAACTTAAATCTTTCCCCTCAGTCACCATGTTTGGTGTGAGTTAACAGTTTGAGGGGAGGGTCCCCTGTCCAACAGAGATACATGAAGAGAACGTTATGAATGAAAAGTATGCAAAATGGATGTTCGGAGAGAAAGTGTTGGAATCCATAGTTCTCTAATGTGTATTCTGGACTCTTTTTTTTTTTTTTTTGAATTATGGGTGAAGGTTAATGGGGAAGGAAATAAATATAATGCAATGGGCTATAAACAGAATTGATTGGTCTAAATATTTTTAGAAAAGGAAAGTTAGCCTTCCAGAGGGTCGGTTGAGTTAGTCCAGCAGTCCAGGGTTCTGATCCTAGACATACCACTGATTTGTTACATAATCAACTCTCAGTGAGCTTTAGCTTCTCTGTGACCCATGTGTTTTTTGAGGCTCCTTTCAACTTTAACTTTATAGATGAGTGTAAGCAGTAAATAAAGGTATTTAACTCAAAGTATCATAAAATATAAACATATAATTCTGGAAGCGGATATGAATCTGCTAATATTCTTTATAAAACTTGTGTATCTGTGTGTTTTAGAGAATCTGCAGATAAGTTAAGAACATATATACTGTTTGAAAGAGCATTTTGCCTCAGACCGACAATCTTAAAAATAAAACTAACTTTCAAAAGCCAAAGCAAATGCAATGAACATGTTTTTTGGTATAAATACATTTGTTATGTAAGAATACTTGTAAGAAAATATTCAATTTCCATATTATATTTATTTTCATTTTCAGTAGGCTTCATCCCCTCCATTAGAAAATTAACAGGAAAATATGATACGATACTATTTTCACCAAACTTTCTTAGAGTATGTGGATTCTTGGTCAATGTAGTGATTTTGATTTGTGTATGTTTATGTAATTGTGGATTAACATGCCTTTTTTCCATAATTTACTATTAGCTTATATATATTGTGTGACTCTTCATTATATTGTCATTTGAATATTCATGGAAGATAAATAAGTTTTATTTAAACTGAAACAGGTTTATGTTTATACTTTCTTGGGATCCCCTATAATTCACAAAGGTGGGGTTTTTGAACATATGTTCAAAAGTAGAACAGCAATAGTTGTTCATCACTTCCTGCCCTCCTGCTCTCTGATGAGAAGTTGACTAATCCAGGGCAATAAGTATCTGCTTCTAAGGCCTGTATCTCAAACAACTTGGTAAAATTAGAAGCAGAATAGCATCAGAAAATGAGAATGAAGCTTTGTTTTTAATAGTAAAACTGAAAATGATTCCTTATGAGATATTATATTTTGAAGAAATGTTTTCATAATATTTCCTTTACTTTTGCTGGAATTAAGTAGTCTAGCTGAATAAATTATTGTTCAGGGAGAATTTACCAATGGTAACATTATTTTTTTCCAAATAACTTAGTATTATAGTTTTAGGTGAAATCTTTTTTTTTTTTTTTTTTTTTTTTTTGTAGAGACAGGGTCCCACTTTGTTGGCCAGGCTGGTCTTGAGCTCCTGGCTAAAAGTGATCCTCTCACCTTGGCTTCTCAAAGTGCTGGGATTACAGGCATGAGCCACCATACTCCATCAGCTACCTTTGTTTTAACAGTGGATTTATGTTTTATTCAGTGGCAGCTAATGGCTTCTCTCAGGCTCTGAGCAAAACAGAACTTTATAGTGTTATATTCACCCACCAAGTGTAGGAGCTTCCCTGCACTTTGTTTTTCTGATGTAACTATCTCTTCTGTAGGATTATTAATTATTTAGTGGTCCTACTAAAATTGTCTTGCTAGTTAACTCCCTCAGATCTTTATTGGAAGTACAGTGCCCAAATGAAATAAAGGAACAAGGGTATTTCGTAAGCAAGGGTACTTGAGAGGAGTTTCTTTTTTTTTTTGGATATGATGATATGGTACCATACCAAAGCAGACTGTGTTTGAATGAATAGGTGTGTTTAAATGGAGCAAACAGAGCCTCATACAACATACCTCTGGCAAAATGGAGTTCACTGTAAATGGAGATCAGTGATTGTGCATCTGTAGGGACCAGTTACTCTATTTTCCTCTTATTGGCTGTGTTGCATCTCCCAAGGAATGCCTGTATCTCTTAATGTCGGTTGTATTCTATCTCTATCAACAGACTTGTTTTTGCTGTCTCATAACTCTGGCTTGCGTGTACCTCATTTTAGCTTCTTCATCTCTTACTCAGCTGCCTTCTGTCTTCTCAACTCTTGTTCTACCATTAATTGGCTTATTCTCTCAATATTTCTTAAGTTCTTAAGAGACACTCTAGTCCATTCATGCTTTTCATGTCAGTACTTAGATTGGCTTCCCTTGAATTAAGGAGCCTAGCCGTGGTTCCCTTGGTTATGATTGGAAGAAGGGGGCGAAGCATAGTACATGATAGCATCGTCCTTGGAGGAGGGCCTGTGGGAAGGTTGAATTCTGTATTAGTCAGCTTGAGCTGCCATAACAAATTATTTAGAGAGGTGTAAACAACAGAAATTTATTTTCATGGTGTTGGAGGTTGAAAGGTCTAAGATCAAGGTCTGGCAGGGTTCAGCTTCTGATGAGGGTTTTGTCTGTGGCTTGCAGATGGTTACCTTCTTGTGTCCTCATGTGGCCTTTTCTCAGTGCTTGCATGTAGACAGTGAGACAGGTTTTCCTCTCTTCTTCTTTCTAGAAGACCACCAATTCTGTTGGATCAGGACTCCACCCTTATGTCCTCATTTAATGTTAACTGTTCCCTAAAAGACCTGTTTCCAAAATCAATCACATCGGGGTTAGGGCTTCAACATAGGAATTTTGGGCAACACAGTTCATTCCATAGCAACATCGTAAGGTACTATACTCAGCTATTCAAAGTCTATTAGGGCAGACATTTCTAGAATAGTCTCACAACACTGACATGTTCCTTGTAGTATTACCATCAATAACCAAAGCAGGAAAGGTGGGATTTATCCTAAACTCATCTTCCTTACCTCCATATTACCATGTCACAGTACTTATGTCTCTTAACTAATCTTAATCTATCTCCCATTTTCCTTTGTTTCTCTAGTTTTGAAAATGCATCTTACCTGACTTCCTTATCCCTAGCTTCTCTTGATTTTTGTATGTCGTCCATACCATTGCCAGAGTGATCTTTCTAAAGATCACTTTGCCAAAATAAACTTCTAATTAAATCTAAACTCTTTAATGGCTGGGTGCAGTGGCCACAACTATAATCCCAGCTCTTTGGGAGGCCGAGGTGGGTGGATCACTTGAGGTCAGGAGTTTAAGACCAGCCTGACCAACATGGCAAAACTGTGTCTCTAATAAAGTAAATTACAACAACAACAACAACAAAAATTGGCCGGGTGTGGTGGCGGGGGCCTGTTATCTTAGCTACTCGGGAGGCTGAGGCATGAGAATAGCTTGAACCTGGGAGGCGGAGGTTACAGTGAGCTGAGATTGTGCCGCTGTACTCCAGCCTGGGCCACAGAGCGAGACTCCGTTTCAAACAAAACAAAAAACAAATGTAAACTTTTTAAGAGTAGTATGGAGGGCCCTGAATAATTTGGCATTTACTCACATCTCCAGCCTCATCTTCTCTGTCTCTCGTTTTTCCTCAGCCCCAATCCAGGTACTACATAAGAAACTACTTGCAGTGCTCAGAAGGTACCATGCACTCTTGCGTTTATGTGGGGAGCTCTTTCATCAGACCTTCTCCCCCACCTATTCTTTAAGACTCTGTGCAGGAGTCTGTGACTCCAGGAAGTTTCCCTGACTTCTCAGTTCAGCTTGGGTGTCCCTCCTTTGTGTTCTTATATTTTAATTGTTTATTTCTTTTCCTTTCATTCACTTGTACGTGAGTTCCCAGATTGTATCATCATTTCTCCAATTCTGCTACTAGACAACATGCCAGTCATGTAAGTGCCCCATGTGTGTTTGCAGAATCAGTAAATGACAGAATTTGAGTCCTTTTCTAATCTCTTGACCTTCCCTGCATTTTTTTTTCTTTTCTTTTTCTTTTTTGAGGCAGACTTTTGCTCTGTTGCCCAGACTGGAGTGTGCTGGCTCGATCTCAGGCTACTTGGGAGACTGAGGCAGGAGAATCACTTGAACCCAGGAGGCGGAGGCTCAGTGCAGCCTCCACCTCCTGGGTTCAAGTGATTCTCCTGCCTCAGTCTCCCCAGTAGCTGGGACTACTGCATTTTCATTTCAGGTAATTTGTATGGCAGTTTTTATAAATAAAGAATAAGAATATTAATCAATATTTGAAGTATGTTGTGAAGTTAAGTTTCTTTAATACTTGATTTTCTTTCATTTTGGTGGGCAAAGTGGAATTAATACATCTTATTTTCATTGAATAAATTTAGGAAGATTTATAAATGTCAACTTGAAAATAAAAATTGTGTTCATGAATGCTTTTTTGATCAAAGCCTATAAAAATGAGGGAGCAGTTCAGAAGAACAGATGCTAAGAAAAGGCTGAGTGATTTCTGTTGGATGACTGCGTGATGTTGGTGGGTACTGTGACATTTCTATACTTTTAGAGCTCTAGTTCAGTAATGTTACCCAAAAGTAGGAATTATGACTGAAAGTGTAAGTATTACTGTTATGGACAATTGAATTTATGAAAATCTACTTGCATTTGACTACTACAATTGTGCCTTTGTCTGCTAACTTCAGGTACTGCTGCGGCAACTATGAATGATAGAAATGGTAAATTTAAATGCAATAACAGATGCTGAGCAACTTTGACAAGCTGCAAGCCATTGAAACAAGCACTTTTAATGTTGTATTCCTTTTTCAGTCAGAATTGTTTAAGATAACTAGAAAATTGTATGCATTTGGGGCATTTTCTCTACATAGAGTTATTTTTAGCATAAAACATATTTTCACTTGTTAGTTGCCATATAATCTGCATTGAGCAGAATGATTTGTGTTATGTTTCAAACGTTGATTCTCTACTTTGTAAAAACTGTGCCTACATGTTACCATTACAACTTGTTGAAAAGTAAAATGATTACTCAGTTAATCCGTTCCTACTTCTAAATAATACCAAATATTCTGTTTTATTTTTATCCCCTGCTGACACTAATGTTATCAACAAATTGCTGGAGAATCATATGGTCACAGGTAAAATCTTTGAGATGTATTAAGGATTAGGCAGCTCTCTCGTGATGTTAAAGTATTACAGGAAGCGTGAAAGGTAAAATGATTTTATATGTCTTTTTTTCCTCTAAGCTAGCATGTACATAGTAGGATTGTTAGATAAAATAGCAGATGCCCAAGTTAAGTTTGAATTTCAGATAAATAAGATTGGATTTTAGTATAAATATGTCCCAAGTATGGCATGGGACATACACTAAAAAAGTATTCATTTACTTGAAATTCAAATTTAATTAGCATCCTGTGTTTTTATTTGATAAATCTGGCAGCCCTCTATTAAGATATAAAGTTTGAAAAACACAAAAGTAATGCAGTGCAAAGTAAGATTGTCTCGGCGTCCTTCAGCCTGCCATATCCCACTATCAGTGTCTTTGAAAAAGTTGCAGAATAGTCTATGCCTTTATAAACAGGCACACATCAGTTTTTACTTACCTAAACAATTGCCGTCCTATTCTTCTGTACAAAGTGTAACAACTTCATACCTTGTTCTGTATCTTCTTTTTTATAAATTCGACAATATATTTTCACCATGTGATTTTTGCGAGATAGTTTGGAAAATAGGGGGTAGTGTGATAGAGTTTGGGCTTTAAAATAAGGGACAGTAGGGTTCAATTCCAAGTTCTCCCACTTACTAGCTGTGTCACCTTGATTAAGACCCCGACCTCTCCTTTTCTCTGTTGTGTTATCTGGAATAATGTGTCAGGCACTGGAGGATATTATGGGGAGCAAGGTGGTCAGAGTTCTCACACGCATGATGGAGCGTGGATAACCTGCACTTGCCTAGCACTCTGGTGCCTAACAGATACTGAATTCATTGAGCTATTACTGATATGTCTTGTGGTTCTAAAAGCTAAGGCTGTTGGAACAGATTTTAGGTTCAGTTTTTATAACCAAATAGTGATAATAGCCACAAGCAGGATACATGAACAGCAACTAGAGGGAAACTGGTAATTTTTCTGTGCCAGGTTTGAATACAGTTGTCCCACCCCTTGGAACGTGGGGGATACATTCCAAGACCCCCAGTAGTTGCCTGAAACCAAACATAGTACCTTACCCCATATGTACAGGCCTGTTATTCTATTGAATTTTGCCTTATTGTGCTTTGCAGATACTGAATTTTTTTAAACAAATTGATGGTTTATGGCAACACTGTGTCAAGCAAGTCTATTGGTGCCATTTTCTTTTCCAACAGCATGTGCTTACTTTGTGTGTGTCACGTTTTGTTAATTCTTACAATATTTCATGCCCTTTATTGTTCTTACATCTGTTATAGTGATCTGTGATCAGTAATCTTTGATGTTACCATTTTAATTATTTTGGGGTGCTGCAGCCCTGCACATTTAAGATGACGAACTTAATAAATGTTGCACATTTTCCAACTGCTCCATCAAGTGGCCGTTCCCATTCTCTTTCCCTCTTCTGAGGCTTCTCTATTCCCTGACACAGAGCAGTATTAAAATTAGGCTGTTCAGTGTTCAAGTGAAGGGAAGAGTTGCATGCCTCTCACTTTAAATGAAAAGCTAGAAATAATTAAGTTTAGTGAAGAAGGCATGTTGAAAGTAGAGATAGACTGAAAGCTAGGTGTGTTGTGCCAAATGGCGAAGTTGTGAATGCAAAGGAAAAGGTCTTGAAGGAAATTAAAAGAGCTTCTCCAGTGACCACATGTAAAGCAAAACAGCCTTATTGTTGATATGGAGAAAGTTGTAATGGTCTGGATAGAAAATCAAATCAGCCACAACATTCCCTTAAGCCAAAGCCTAATACAGAGCAAAGCCCTAACACTCTTCAGTTCTGTGAAGGCTGAGAGAGGTGAGGGAGCTGCAGAAAAAAAGTTGGAAGCTAGCAGAGGTTGGTTCATGAGGCTTAATGAAAGGAGCCATCTGTATGACATAAAAGTGCAAGGTGAAGCAGCAAGTGCTAATGTAGAGGCTTCAGAAAGCTATCCAGAAGATCTAGCTAAGATCATTAATGAAGGTGGCTGCCCTAAACAACAGATTGTTAATGTAGATGGAACAGCTTTATATTGAAAGAAGAGGCTATCAGGGACTTAAATAGGAGTAGTCTGGCTTCAAAGCTTTAAAGAGACTGACTCTCTCATTAGGAGCTAATGCAACTGGTGATGTCAAATTGAAGCCAGTGCTTTTTTACCATTTCAAAAAGTTTTGGACCCTTAAGAATTATGCCAAATCAGCTGTGCCTGTGTTCTCTGTGAATGGAAAAAGAAAGCCTGGATAACAGCACATCTGTTTATAGCATGGTTTACTGAATGCTTTAAGCCCACTGTTGAGACCTACTGCTCAGAAAAAGGTTCTTTTAAAATACATTACTGCTCATTGACAAGGCACCTGGTTATCCAAGAGCTCTGATAGAGTTTTACAAAGAGATGAATGTTGTTTTCATGTCGCTAACACAACATCCATTCTGCAGTCCCTGGACCACAGAGTAATTTTGACTTTCAAGTCTTATTATTGAAAAAATACATTTTGTAAAGTTATAGCTTCTGTACTTAATTATTCCTCTGCTAGATTGGGGCGAAGTAAATGGAAAACCTTCTGGAAAAGATTGACCAATTTAGATGCCATTAAGATATTTATAATTCATGGGAGGAAGTCAAAATACCAACATTAGCAGGAGTTTGGAGGAAGTTGATTCTAAAACTCTTACGAATAATGCTGAGGGTTCAAGACTTCAGTGGAAGAAGTCACAGAAGATGTGGTACAAATAGCAAGAGAACTAGAATTTCAAATGGAGTCTGAAGATGTGACTGAATTGCTGTACTCTCATTATAAAGTTTGAATGAATGAGGAGTTGCTTTTTATGGATGAGTAAAGAAAGTGGTTTCTTGAGATGAAATGTATGCCTGGTGAAGATGTGAACATCGTTGAAATGAAAAAAAGGATTGAGGCTATTACATAATCTTTGTTAATAAAGTAGGAGCAGGATTTGAGAGGTTCTATTGTGGGTAAAATGCTATCAAACAGCATCCCATGCTACAGAGAAATCTTTCATGAAAGGAAGAATCAATGTGGCAAAGCTCGTTGTTGATTTATTTTCAGAAATTGTCACAGCGACCCTAGCCTTCAGCAGCCACCACCCGTCAGTCAGCAGCCATCAGTACAAAGGCGAGACCCTCCACCAGCACAAAGACTATGACTCACTGAAGTCTCAGATGATCACTAGCATTTTTTGACAGTAAACTATTTTTTAATAAAGGTGTATAGAGTGTTTTCCTAGACATAATGCTGTTGCACATTTAATAGACTACAGTGTAGTGTAAACATAACCTTTGTACTCACTGGGAAACCAAAAAATTCGTGTGACCCCTTTTATTGAGAGATTCACTTTATTGCAGTGGTCTGGAACTGATCCTACAATATCTCTGAGGTATGCTTTTTTTTTTTATTTTTATAAATACATACCTATGATAAAGTTTAATTTACAAATTAAGCTCAATAAGAGATTAACAACAACTAATAATAAAATAGAACAATTGCAACAATATACTGTGTGTTCTTAATTCTCTTTGTGTTGAGGGATTTAGTACCTTGAAATGTAAAAGCAGTGTTTTTGAATATACTTTGAATATCAATTTAAAGAGGCTTCTTAAGGGTTTTTCTTAAAATCTTGGATTTTAAAAGTGATTTGTTTAAAGATGTATGGACATTAACATTACATAAATGGTGAATATTCCTGATCTTTCTTTGATAGACCCACTGCTGGTTTCTAACATATGTATTTCTGACTTCTTCATACCTTGTCTGAACAGTTGGCTGATTTGACTATTTACAGCAGTCTATTCCATTTCAGACTTCATTCATTTTGGGTCTCTATTTCTTCCTTTGGTTTCACTTTATGTAGGGCATGGTCTGTTTGAACTTGGAAACAGGGAAGTCGAATCTTCCTGCTTTCTAGAGGCAGCATATTGTAGAAATTAAATTGTGGACTGTGGAGCTAGATGGCTTGTGTTAAGATCCTTGCTCTATCACTTAGTAGTGATGTGGACTTAGAAGAGTTACTTAACCTGTCTGTACCTCATTTTCCTTGTTTATAAAGTGAGTGAATTGTGTAAGTATTAAAGGACTTAATTGGAAGCATGATTCGAATAGTACCTAGCATGTGGTAGGTGCTGTGTGTTTGCTGTTATTATTTCTGCTTCTGTTTCAGCATTAGTGCTGATCTCCTTCTTATCATATCCATAGCTCATCTCTTTTCTGCCTCTCTGATTCCTTATTGTCACTGCTTAGCATGAATTGTCCAGACAAAAAAAAAAAAAAAGAAAATCCCTCAGAACTTGCCATTCTTCTGACATGTTGGGTCTTGTTTAAGTCATGCCAGTTGGCCATGACCCACTGTTACCACTCAGGTGTCCTTAAGTTTCCATATAGTATTTAAATTGGCAAAAAGGGAAAGGAAATGGTAGGGTGGTGAAAAGGTCACAAGAGGAATTCATGGCTGCAATTTGAAGGGAGTAGACTCAATCTATCTCAAAAATTTTGTGATTATAAATGAATTTGTTTATAATTAGAACTGAATCCTCAGGACAGGTATATCAGGCACAGAAAGGAACAAGTTTTTAAAAGTTCTTATGTTTTTGTCGGGGTTGCTAATGGTGAAATCCCCTGAAAAATCTCAAAAAAAAGCTATGCATTTATTTTAGGGACATCCAAGCCTAGAAAAGAAACTCTGAAACTGTAATTTTAAAAAATCATTGAAATACAAAAGAGTAGAGCTCTCTCATCTGGGAGCTATTTTTTGTTTTTTTTTAACCTTTCTGTAATTTTTTGGGGAAGAAAAAGTAATTCTATTTTACTGTAACCGACTTGTAGATGAACTTTCGGACAACAGTGTTTTTCTCAATTAGGAACTGCCTACGCTGTACTTTCTCTGCAGACTTCTCATAAATCAGTGAGCTTCTAAATCCGAGGTCTACCTCCCATGTATGTCAGGAACACTGTCTATCTTTAGAATTAATTTTTCATGTGCATACCAAACACATGTATAATTTTATCCTTTCAAAACGTTATAAACATCATTCATTTATAAATAGAGACTCAGATTCAGGAAAAGATAAGTGACTTAACAAGGGCATATAGCTAGTTGAAATTTAAATTCAGGTCATCAGACTCTCTAGTCCATGCTTTTTTATTGCTATCATGCTTCTTCCTGGGTGATTAAATATACTTTTGTAGCCCTGGGCTTCCTTATATTGGGGTATCTTTATTCAGGCAATTCTCCTGGTTCAGCCTCTTGGAGCAGCTGGGACTACAGTCACATGCACCACGCCCAGCTAATTTTTGTATTTTTGGTAGAGACGGGGTTTCACCGTGTTGGCCAGGCTGGTCTCGAACTTCTGAGCTCAGGTTATTTGCTGGGATTACAGGCGTGAGCCACCATGCCCAGCCCTATTTTTTTCTGGAGTTGGGAGGGGACAGAGTCTCGCTCTGTTGCCAGGCTGGAATGCCGTGGCACGATCTTGGCTCACTGCAACCTCCGCCTCCCTGGTTCAAGTAATTCTCCTGTCTCAGACTCCTGAGTAGCTGGAATTATAGGCATGTTCTACCACACCCAGCTCATTTTTGTATTTTTAGTAGAGACGGAGTTTCACCATGTTGGCCAGGATGGTCTCGATCTCCTGACCTCGTGATCCACCCCTCTCAGCCTCCCAAAGTGCTGGGATTACAGGCGTGAGCCACCATGCCTGGCCTATTTTTGTGTTTTAATTACCAGAAGTTAATTGTTTCTGAAGCGGGGTGGCTAATAGTGGGCTGTTTTGTGAAGGAGTGTTATATTCTCCTTGTAAATAAGAGTAAAGAAGTCACCAATTTATTTGTTAATATTACCCTATATTAGGCCTCATGAAATAATGTATTGCTTGGCATTGGAATTCCTATCTATGTGGAATATATTGACTCGGCATTAATCCTGAATAAATGTATCATAGTTACAAGTTATGCTATGAGCTGGAAATTGGCACACTTTATCTCATTTTTCAAAATATACCCAGTGAGTAAGTGTGTTTTAAAAGAAACAGATGTTGAAATGATAGGTCCCTTGCTCAAGGCCACACTTCTATTTAGGTTTCAATTCCAGGTCAGAGCCAGTATCCTCTTTTCTTGACACAAAGACACTTTTTAAAACAAGTGCCAGTAGTTAAAGGATTTGACATTTGAAATGGAGTTGATGTTTCAAATAGTATATTCTAAATTGGGATAAGACAAGTCAATACATACTGTTCTCTGTTATCACACAGAGCTAATTGCAGGCATTGATGTTTTGTAGATCTGCTCATCTACATCACACACTTCCTTTTTAGCCAAATGAATTTTGTCTTAAAGAGGTAACAGGAGGCAACTTGTTCTTTCTAAGAGAAATCCCATTTTATCTTCCAGATGAAAAATGAGAATGTGTGGTGGTAGATTTCTTTTTTCTATTGAAGGAATGACTGACTGACTGTCTTCTTCATGATTCATGGTTTTCTGTGAGGCAAAAGAGAGATGAAACTATGGGGATAGTTGTGCAGATTTGTTTGGCAGCAAAGGCTCAAGATGGATTAGTGACGTGGATGTTAGCATTGCAGATCTGTATCCAGTACTTAAAAGAATCTAGTTAAGTATTCTTAGAGGAAGATGAGATGTGTGGATTGAAGGAGTTGAGAAGATTTCTTTGAATGGGAAAGAGCAGAACATTATAGTCAGGAGAGTATTTTGAGAACTTTTGAAAAATTTAACACTATGTGCTCCCTTTTGTTCAGTTTTTCATCCATGATTTAATATATTATCTTCCAGTAGTTCAGGTACTGCTTGAGTGTCACATTCATTTCTTTTTTTCTTTTCTTTTCTTTTTTTTTTTTTTTTTTTTTTTTTTTGTTGAGGTGGAGTCTTGTTCTGTGGCCCCGGCTGGAGTGCCATGGCATGATCACGGCTCAGCGCAACCACCGCTTCCTGGGTTCAAGTGATTCTTCTGCCTCAGCATACTGAGTAGCTGGGATTACAGGTGTGCACTGCCACACCCGGCTAATTTTTATATTTTTAACAGAGACGGGGTTTCACCATGTTGGCCAGGCTGATCTCAAACTCCTGACCTCAAGTGACGCACCCACCTTGGCTTCCCCAAGTGCTGGGATTACAGGTGTGAACCACCGCGCCCAGCCCACAGTTTATTTCTAATAGGTATGCGTGCATTGTCTCCTCAGTTAGGGGTGTGAGCCTTTGAGGGCAGGATCACATTTTCTACTTTTTATGTTTTTTTGCCACAGAATTTCTTATGTGGAGTTAAGTAAGCTTCTTATTCTACACTTAAAGATCTATAAGTGAATACAAGATTATAGTGGTCTGTATTGTAAGTGGAACTTCTTATGGAAATATGTTTCAAACTTCTGCCACCTTATTTAAAACAGAATTTATGTCTTTTACCTTATCCAAGTATTATGGGTAAATATATACATAGAAGATAATTTTGAATAAGTCCTAAAATGATTACTTTATTGTCTATAAAGAGAACTATCTTAAGTTGTATCAACAAGATTTTAATGGTCAAAAGAATTTGAGTTGTATCGAGTGTTTAAAATTTTAGAGTATTTAGCTTTAGAATATAAAGTTCTGATAAAACATAACCATTCTATTTTATTTCTTTTTTGCACAGAGTTCCATTTTAATTGCTGTTAATCATTTTAGAGAAGAACACTGAACTTTGAAAAAAATGTTAGAAGCCATTGGTAAGACTTATTCTTTTCTGCCTACTTTTATAAGAATTGTAACTCCTCCCATTGGGATTTTTGACATATGGTGTGTTTAACATAGCAGGATTCTGTCTATAGTATCTAGATTTAAAAAGTGTTTACCTACTAACATTGTACTAAGGTAATATATTTCTGTATTTGGACAATTTCATCTGAAGTGTTATAAAAAACACATTACATATAAGCAAAAATTAAAAACATATGAGATATTCTTCCAGTTATGGATTTTAATAAAGCTTAATGTAAGCCCAATTCTGATTTATGAGCCCAATTCTGTTTAATATCTATTTCTGGAAAGCATTTGGAATTTTAACAGTATTTTTAATACGGAAAGAAGATATTACTTGTGGCAGGTGAAGCACTGCTGAGCTCTTGCTATTAATTGATAAAGAGAAAAATGTTACTTAGTCTTATGCTTTAAGGCAGTTTAATTTCTACATGAGATAATTTAGGTCGAAATATCTACATTTCCCAGACTCATGTGTTAATAATTTGTTTTTCCCACTGCTCTTTAGTTTTAAAGAAACTAGTTAGTAGAACCATTTATAGCTAGATATATCAGGTATGGCACAATACATGCAATTATCTGACACTCTAGTTCCTTACCCTATTCCAGGTAACTGTTTGGGTATGACTAAATGGAAAGTGTTTGGATTTCACTCTGGCACCTTAATCATTATGGCAGATACCTTGACGTCGGTGGGTTTTGAGGGATAGAGTGAGAGTCAGTGGCAGTAACGGGAGAAGGACCTGTTTTTGTGATCGTGGGGATCTCTATGATGGCTTTTGTTCCTGGTACTGTGCTGGTAATGAAAATGTATGTTTGTACATTTCCTTCACTTCCCATTTTATACTAAATGCACATGCTGTAAAGACTCCTAGTCCACATGGGAAAGTTCTTAATAGGAAAGTGGAAAGGAAAGGGCAAATACAGAATTATTTAAACCATTGTTTTCTAGTGTTTATTTTGTTTTGTGCTGAGTTGCACACTTTCCAAATAATTGATGTGGAAATTAATATTAGATTTGTATTCTGAGATACCATGGGACATATAACCCAGAATAAGATGCTCATGTGTATCTTTATCATTATTTGTTTTTAAAATTCTACATATGAGTAAATATTGTTTGTTTACTCATATTGTGTGTGTGTGTGAACTCATGATCAACATCAATTCATGTTTTAATCACCCTATTTCTTTGCAATTTCAGATTTGGTGCTGTAGAAAGTGTCTGTGGTGATGATTCCTTTTTTTTTTTTTTTTTTTTGAGATGGAGTCTCCCTCACTCTATCGCCCAGGCTGGAGTGTAGTGGTATGATCTTGGCTCACTGCAACTTCCACCTCCCGGGTTCAAGGGATTTTCTTGCCTCAGCCTCCTGAGTAGCTGGGATTACAGGCATATGCCACCATGCCCATCTAATTTTTGTATTTTTAGTAGAGACGAGGTTTTACCATGTTGAACAGGCTGGTCTCAAACTCCTGAGCTCAAGTAATCCACCTGCCTCAGCCTCCCAAACTGCTGAGATTACAGGCATGAGCCACCGTGCCCTGCCGATCCACCCTTTTTATCATTACTGGGATATGGGAAATATGTTTAAATAGATATACTTGTTACCATGATGAATCTAAGTAATACATCTGAACAATCTCCATTAAAAAAAAGATTTGGCTTCACTTACAAGAGTGTGTAAGTGTATGTGTTTGTGTTTCAGGGAAAGGTTTTTAACTATTATTTGTGGTAGAAACTCTGGCGTAAGTATGATTATAAGACGCTAGGACTAGTAGGACATAATTACTGAATATATTTACTTTTTGCAACTCTGTGCCTGATTTGTACGGTGTTCAGTAATTATTTGAATTGATTAGCTTCGAAGCGAATATAATATGCTATTTTATTTGCTATTTAATTTTGGAGAAAGATATTTAAAGTATTAAAAAGTACTCAGGGCCGGGCGCGGTGGCTCAAGCCTGTAATCCCAGCACTTTGGGAGGCCGAGACGGGCGGATCATGAGGTCAGGAGATCAAGACCATCCTGGCTAACACGGTGAAACCCCGTCTCTACTAAAAAATATAAAAATCTAGCCGGGTGAGGTGGCGGGTGCCTGTAGTCCCAGCTACTTGGGAGGCTGAGGCAGGAGAATGGCGTAAACCCAGGAGGCGGAGCTTGCAGTGAGCTGAAGCCTGGGCAACAGAGCGAGACTCTGTCTCAAAAAAAAAAAAAAAAGTACTCAGTTTTGTATTTTTTGTGTTTTTGTACTCCATTAAAAAATGTCTACTTTCTCTACAGTTTTTTTTGTTGTTGTTGTTTTGAGATGGAGTCTCGCTCTGTATCCCTGGCTGGAGTGCAGTGGCCTGATCTCGGCCCACTGCAACCTCTACCTCCCAGATTCAAGTGATTCTCCTGCCTCAGCCCCCTGAGTAGCTGGGATTATAGGAATGCACCACCACGCCTGGCTAATTTCTTGTATTTTTAGTAGAGACAGGGTTTCATCATGTTGGCCAGGCTGGTCTCGAACTCTTGAGCTCAAGTGATCCGCCCGCCTCAGCCTCCCAAAGTGCTGGGATTACAGGGGTTAGCCACCGTGTCCGGCCTGCAGTTTTTTATTCAATTTAAAAGGGACAATTTTATGCACTCAATAGAAGTAGTTTTAGAATTTCTACTAGATGGAGTCCTCATAGGCTGGACATGTGTCCTTTGAATCCTATTATTGACAAATGCTGCTCTTTGGTATAGACAAAAATCGGGCCCTGCAGGCAGCAGAGCGCTTGCAAACCAAGCTGCGAGAACGTGGGGATGTAGCAAATGAAGACAAACTGAGCCTTCTGAAGTCAGTCCTGCAGAGCCCTCTCTTCAGTCAGATTCTGAGCCTTCAGACTTCTGTACAGCAGCTGAAAGACCAGGTAGGACATCATCCACCCAAGCAGGCGTTCACGACAGCCTTGTGAAAGGCTGGTGTTTTTCTGAAAGGCTGATTTTTCTATGTGTTAATGAATAGTTAATGAAGTCATTTAAACCTCCAAATGAGACATTCAAATTCAATGTGGCTTTTTTCCTCCTAGTTATTTTTGTAATGGTTGTTGCTGTATATTGTAGATGATATGACATTGTGTTGAAAGCTGTGTGGATGCTGAAGAATGAGTTTCTACAGGAAAAACGGATGATAAAAATATGTTTAGGATGGTTGGCTGTAGACTTGGTTTCCATCATCACTCAGTCTCATTGTTCATGTGATCGTTCATTCAGATTCGGACATTCAGTATACTTACAAGATTTCAGATAAGCCTGGATTTGCATGTGTAATCATGTGTATGAGGAAGGGAAATCACCTCTATTTTGACAGTAAAAGGAATAATTACATTGTCATCAGTTAGAGGAATTGCAATTCTCACTTCTTTAAAGAGTGTAAGTAGCAATTGCTTCCATGACAGCTCAGATGGTGATAAACATTAGAACTTCTAAATGTAACACAGTGCTTTTTTGTTCTGTAAAAAGTATGAGCATTAAAAAGTCCTAGCATTTATATTAAAATTGAAACATTTCACAATGACAGAATGAAAACTGAAGTCAGATGTTCTTTGAACTTACTTAATTTAATCACCATTTCTATGCTTTAAAAAATATTTTAAAAATGTTTGTTATCTTCAAGGTTTGAAATCAATCTAATTATGCCTTCAATCCAAGTTGGTTTTCATTCTGATGTCTTTAGCATTAATTTAACGGTTATAGATGACTTGCTAGCAAATATTCTGCCTTTTAAGATTAAAAATGAAACTTGAAGATTAGTTTCATAATTGAGTGAAACAGCTTCAGTTAAAAAAAAAAAACCAAAATGTGGCTAATGCGAAAGAACAAAAAGTAATAAGAGAGAATGAATTTGTTTAATGTCATATAACTTCTTAATCTAGATATTTTGTAGCAAAAAAAGTAAATCAAGAAGAATCTTCACAAATACTTTTCTATGGTAAATTTCTATCTAATGGTTTTAAGTCGTGATCATGAATTCAAGGTGTTTTTGTTATATGTAGTTGTGTTTGTCTCCTTTACAAGTTATTGAAAAGATTAATTTTGTTTTATTTTTTTTTTTTTGAGACGGAGTCTCATTCTGTTACCATGGCTGGAGTGCAGTGGCACCATCTTGGATCACTGCAGCCTCTATCTCCCTGGTTCAAGAGATTCTCCTGCCTCAGCCTCCTGACTAGCTGGGATTATAGGTGCCCACCACCACATCCAGCTAATTTTTGTATTTTTAGTAGAGATGGGGGTTTCACCATGTTGGCCAGGCCGGTCTCGAACTCCTGACCTCAAATGATCTACCTGCCTCAGCCTCCCAAGGTGCTGGGATTACAGGAGTGAGCCACCATACCTGGCAAGATTGATTTTCAGTACTGGTTTTCAGAATGGATTGGCAAGCTTTTGGAGAAACCAATATCCTGAATAAAAGCATAATTATGTTGTGGAAAATTATCTGCTTTTTCAGAGAGTGTAAAGAAGTTGAACAGATATCTTCTATTCTTATTATGTTATGTGAAAACATGATGAGAATGAGAAGAAAAGTTGAAACAAAAAGAGTGCTAGCAAGTGTGTTGGGACATACCACTGGCCCAGTGAGATAACTTGAAATTTCCCTTGCAGACAGTTTTATATAAAAGGTATAGTATTTGTGCACACAGTGTCCCATGAAAGGAGGGGACAAATAGGCCTGCCTATTAAGCTTGTTTTACCATTTCCATATGGAGGTAGGATATGGGCTCTAACACTATTTGGGTCCCACGTGATACAGATGAAACCTACTTGGAAATTTGTTGAGACTGAGACTAACTACAGCATGATCTTATTATTTTGTTAATGATAGACACTGGTATATTTTAAGACTACAAAAGTTGTGAGGTCTGAGAATTCTATGGGGCATGTCTTACATGTTTTTGGACTTTGGGCTTCTTAGCCACATGTTCATGTACGGTGAAAAACTAATACTGAAAGGGACCAAGAAAAACACCTAGTTTATACCCTGTAGATTACAGTGGCTTAGAGAGGTTAAGTGACTTGATTATAAGAGTAGAGTAGAACTAGAAGTCAGTTTTCTTTGGAGCCTGTCTTACATCTTCTTCTTCCTTTTTTTTTTTTGGTAGAAAGTTGGTGCCTAGATGCCAAGAATTTTCTTTTGTTTAAAATCATTAATAACTTTTTACAGTGTCTGTGACTTTTTTTTAATCTCCATTCTTTACTAATTCAATTCCATTTGTTTACCAGATTCTTTCTTATATGACTAGAGTAACAATTTAAAAACTTATTTTCTATTCTAAAATTTAAATATAAGTACTCTAGACTTTTGTCATGTCAGATTTACATTTTCTATGTAGTTTACCAACTGCTGATTTATTAGTATTTATAATTTAATAATTAATGAATTTGAAGAATGAAATTTATTCTTTTAAACCAGTGGCTACACAAATCTGACCAATGGCTAGCTTATATTTATTACTTCATACCTTCCCTATTTTCAAATGTATAATTTTATATGCATGACAGGTACAATTTACTATCTCCATCTTTTTTACTATTACTAGAAAATACGACCCTCTGATTCTCCCTCTCCATCAGCCTCCTGTTTTTTTAGAAGTAAAGTAACTGAATAATTGAAAAGCTTGAGGTATATGCAGCATATTGGAGAACATGATCATATTGTTGCATTAATGACAGATGCTGACTTGCCATGTTGAATTAAGCCTACAATTTTTTTCCCTCAGATCCTTCTCATTACTTCTATTCAATAATGTTTAATTTTTTCAATTTGCTTCTTCAGTATTAAGACTGCCCTTAGAAATCAAACTGTTTCCCTTTGGCAAATTAAACACTTGACAGGTGTGTAACTAAGAGGGCAAAAAAGCCATGCCCTGAAGGGATGTGCTATTTAAATATTGTCAAAAATATTAGCAGGTCTGAGAATATAATTGATGTCTCTGTTTAACTCTGCCACATTGTGTATTGTTCTAATGCCAGCTAAAAGGATGCATGCTATTAAACCTGAATAATCTTTAATAGCTCTGGTTCATTTCCTATTGCATGATTCCTGTTTAAGTGAAGAGAAAAAACAAAAAAAAAGAACTGTGACTGTATGTCAATGATCTGTCAAATGCAAATTCTCAAGTAGTGTCCTCACTGTCACCTAGTCATCACTGCTAATCACTACAGGGCTTAATGCGTATTCATGACAAAAATCCAGCTATTGTGGGGGAAATAAACACGTTAGCAGTTTAATAATAGAAACTTGTCAGCCTTGAGGATATTGGATTTGCATATTTATTCTATGAAGTTTCTCCAGTCCAGTATAGGTGGATGCTACTTTCTTGATTAATTAATTGCTTTGCCTTAAGAATTGACCAGTGGCACTAAATTAATCTTTTTACCCTGAATTATCTGTAGGAAAACTGAGAATTAAAATGATTAATTTCAATAGAAATTTAGGACCAATACTTAAAAATCGACATTGCTAAGATTATTTTTAAAGCTACGGCAACAGAGAACAATTCCAAGATTGGAGAAATAATGTGGATAACTCAGGCTGCAAAAGCTGCTTAGACAGCAAATAAGCCTCAGCACAGAATATTCAGGAGGTCTCTCCTTGTCAATGACCTTCAGACTTTTTGGAGTGTGGCATTCTATTGTTTTGTTGTTGGTGTTTGTTTAATATTTCCAGGGTTCTAGTTCATTTATTTTCCTTCCCAAAAGTGTAGGCTTACACACATATCATCTAGATGCATAATGTATATGCACACAAAATTAAGGCAGATTTTTCTTTGGAAATTTTATGACAACTCTTGAAATAACTACAGAGATGCTGTGTTAACATAGGATCAGGATTGAAAATTACTCTTAAATGTTGATTAGAGTAAACTGGTTCACTGAATCCTACAGTGAACAATCTTTTTTTGAAATTTTTTCATGAAATGAGATCTTCATGATATAAAATTTTGGTTTTATATTTCTATGTTTGTAAGTTTTCACTAATTACATTTCAAAAAGAATTTGAAGCAACTTCTGATGGCAAAACTTGTTAAATAATGAATGATTAAAATGTAAACCTAAACAAAGACCAAATAAAAATATCACAGAACTAGATATACCAAGGACCTTGGGTTACTAAAATTGAGTATGTCATTTAATTTGTTTCCCAGAAGCAAAGCAAAACAGAAAAAAAGAAAAAAAAAATGAGAGAGACAGACAGAACTGAAGGACAATGTGGGATTCAGTGAACCAGTTTTCCCTTGGCAATGGGCGGGTTATCTCATGGAGGCTCATATTCTCATATTCATTTAATAATCAACCTCTGTTGAACATCTAAATTAATAAAAATACAAAGAATAATCAGATGGAGGTTCTCACTATCTAGAGGGGAAAATAGAACATAGAAAAGAAAACGAAGAAGGTGAATAGTAAAGAAGGAATGAGTAACTTTGACTAGAAGAAAACCTCACAGTGGAGGCAATAGCATGGATAATGGGCTTGAAAAATGAGTTCTGCAGAGGTGGGGGAAATGATTTCAGGTAGAGAGAGCAGTGTTTACAGGGATACAGAGCAGTTCACAACTGAGGATTCTTTTATGCTCTCCCTTCCCAAGGGAAACTTGGCAGTGTCTGGAGTCAGTTCTTACTGCCATGACTGGAAGATGCTGCTGACAGGTAATGGGTAGAGTTCAGGGATGCTGTTAAACATCCTTCAGTGTACAGCATAGCCTCCTACAGCAAAAAAACGATTGGGTTTATAATGTCTGCATTGCTGAGGTTCAGAAACCCTGGTGTGGAGCCCCATGCAGACCTATATTATCAGAGCAGTAGATTATATGAGGGGTATTGGCAGGAGAGGAAACTATGGAGCCAGACTGTGAAGAACCTTTTCAAGTAAGGTGTTTTGTTTGTTGGTTGATTAATCACCTTTGTTCTTTTGCATTTTTTTTTTGGATATTGTATTAACTTTGTCTTCTAACCCTTCTATTATATACATTATTTTAGCAATCATTTTGTTTTTTATTTCTTCACATTTTTTAACATGATAAAATCATTCTAACAGGCTGGATGCAGTGGCCGAGGCGGGCGGATCACTTGAGGCCAGGAGGTCAAGACCACATGGTCAACATGGTGAAACCCCATTGTCTCTACTAAAAATACAAAAATTAGCCAAGCGTGCTTGTGCACACCTGTAATCCCAGCTATTCGGGAGGCTGAAGGTGGAGTTTGTGGCGAGCCCAGATTGCACCACTGCACTCTAGCCTGGGCGACAGAGCCAGACTCTGTCTCAAAAAAAAAAGCATCCTAACATAAAATTAAGGTAGCGATTTTAATGACATTTTGATAAATAAGATCTTCAGTTATAATACTTCTTTTGTCTTACTAATTCTAAGAATACAGCATCACATCCTAATGTACTAATGGTTTTTCTGCCCAAGGCCACACAAGTAATGTACACTCTGTGTAAATTTTTTTTCTTCTGATGCTCAAAACAGGAGCAAATTCTAGGAAACCTAGAGATGTAGGTAGTCTGGTAGTCAATGTGTACTTCAGAGGTTCAGCTTCAAATATCTGAGGTAAGCAGAGGTTGTTAGGTGGAACACACACTGTACCAGGACATGTCTGAGGAGTCTTTATTCTGTAGATACAGATTTGTAAGACTGCGAAGAGTTCATGGCCAAAGTGTTGAGGTATGTTGCTACTTAAAGTAGCAACAGCAGCAGCTCAAATAATTTCTTACATTTATTATTTTAGATTGACGGAAAATGAGAAATTTTGTGAACTGAGGATTTTCTTACTCTATTTTGACTTTGACAGTCAGAAAGATACTGTTTTGTTTGATTCATATCTTAAAGGACAAAAGTGCTTGTGTTTCCCTCTCTTTATTACTTATATAAATGACGAAAAAAAAAATGATCCTTTCCCTATAGTTTCTAATTTGAGACCAAAAGGAGGATGATTCACCTGTAGGCTTGCTATCAGTAAAGGGGAGACGACTACTGTCTTTCCAAGAATGTCTAGGTTAAGTTATGACTTGGTGTTGGTAGGGGAAGGAGGACAGAAAGGAAGAAATATGCTTTGATTTCATTAACAAGAATTATCTAAAAATGGAGTGGAACTCTTCCCAGCTGTTGTTGCTTGTGAAAATGAAAATGATCTTTCTTACACCTGAAATAGTTTTACTTTTATGATAGAGCTTTGTAGCCACCTGACAGCGAAGTGTCTATTTCTTGAGACTCTAGTGTGCATTATCTAGGAGAAGTTAAAAGAGAATGAGTGGTTCTTATGTTTTTACATTTACCGTAAAGTTTATTTACTGTAGGAATTTCAAATACTTTATTTTTGGTACAATAACAGCTTTTAAATGTTTGTTCCTTTAGCTAAAAGTTTGTAAATATAGAGCCATTGAAGGGACTAAAATTTTTGTTTTACCGTGGGCAAGAAGGCACTGTTCAAGCTTTTTATACAGTGCTGGATTAAAATGCAACACCATCTTGCTATTGGCTATGCATGTGTGTCTAAAACAGCAAATGGTGATAATTGTATGGTATTTTTGTGACAATGTTAAATGGTCTTTGGAGAAGAAGGAAAAAAATGTGAAATTTACTGGTTATAACCTAAGTGAGTTTTTTTAAACCTCCAAATTTAAGAATAATAGGCCTCATTTTACATTTAAAGCTACAACAATTACCTTTCAAGAAGCCCTTGTGTACTATAGACTGCCTCATTTAACTAGTCCATCAGTTCCATAAGGTAGGTTTTGTCTTCATTTTATCCAGTGAGGAAATTGGGGGTTAGCTTATATAACATAATCTGACCCACAAAATTATTCATTGATAGACTTAGGAGAATTTGAGGTCTGTCTAACCCTGAAGCCAGTCTTTTTTTTTTTTTTTTTTTACTTTTATTATAAGTTACACTGTTTCTGAACCCTTAGTTCTCTGTATTAATGAGCAAATAAGATGGAAAAACAGTTAATAGCATCCCTAAAGAGAAATGCACTTGAGCTAAACATCATCTAAACTCAAATTCATTAAGTTAAAATATGCCATGTCCTGTAAATACTTCTCCCAAATTTTAATCATAGAGTCTTTTTGACATAAACCAGTACTTTCAGTCTGGTTATATTAATAATTTTGCTAGATTTTAAAGGTAAAGTGAATGATCTGGTTAAAGATACTAGTGGAATGGAGAGAGAATGTGGCAAAATATAATCAATCTTCGTGTGTCCATTCCTATATAATTATACTTCTCTGTAAAGCTTTATTTTATTTTTATTTTCCTCTAAGCAGATTGTGAACACTGAGTCAGTTTTGTCTCCTAGAAATGCGGGACTGATAGGAAAAACACTGCAAGAATTCTAACATGTTGTTTGTTTAAATTTTCAGTTTCTAAATTACTTATTTGCCATGGCATTTCAAATAGATTAATTTACTTAATTTTGATACCTTCCCCACTTTGACGTAGAAAATTTCAGCATACCTTGGTAAGAATATAATTTTAGGTCAAGCTACACTTTTTAAATTTTTTTCTCTTGGAAATTTAGCTAAGAAAACACAGAATTGTTGAGATTTAAATAAAGAAAAGACATTCTGTAAATATGCATAAACACACATGCCTAGACTGTGGTATATGCTGCATTCCACTTGCCATTTGTTCTTAACAAGCGTAAAAAGGAGCTTTAGAATTAATTGTATTTCAGGTTTGCTTGACATCCATTTGCTACTTTTGGCACAAAATCCATGCCATATTCATCTTTAAATATTTGTACCTTATATGATACTTAAGCTCAAAAACTGATTGCTTAATAAATGAATGCATGAGTATTCTTAAATATTCAAAACTGTCGTTCATTATTTATCTTTCCTTGACAGACAACTAATTTTTAACATAAGTAAATTAACCAAATAACTGAAGTTATTTTGGAGACGCCACCTTTTCTCTTAGTGATGACATTGAAAAAGTACATCACTTATCATTATCATAGCAATTATCATAGCATCAAGTCTTACTATGTGCCCAGAACTGTTCTAGTTCTATTGTAGTTAATGGTTTCATCATTACAACAATACTATAAAGTAGGTAATATGATTTTCCTCATTTTGTAGATAGGGAAATAGAGTTACAGAGAGGTTAAGCGATAGAGCCAGGCAGGCTGGACTCCAGACCCTAGGTCTTAATCATAGAACTCCATATATTTTATTTTATTTTCTTCTTAAACAGCATAGTGAATATAGTTTAAGGATTTGTGGGTGATTTGAGTACTTCTTATGATTATCTCATCTCAGATTGTGGCAGAGTGGTCTAGTAGTAGTTGGAGACAAACCTGATCCAGATTTGTATTCTGGTACTGATATTTATTAGTAGGTGATATTAAGTAAGAGTTTATTCTCAGTACATATATCCTGTGAAACATTTTGGTCTCCTGATCAGTTTACAGTCATAAATTATTATTAAGGTCTGCAAAAATCTTTTGTTCATATGGTTTTATCTATCAATATACGCCATGTTAGAAATCAGAATTCAGAAATGTTTTAAATATTTATTTATTTAAAAATCCCCCATTGCATGTTTAAAAATCGAGGAGAGTGGCATTATTTTATATTTTTGCACATATATTTAATGTGCAGCTTAATAGCAGAATACTAGATTTTCATCGGCTTCTGCATTCAGTCTGTTTGGATTTGCTGTTTTAGTTGATGTTTTTGAAGAAAATCTGGCCTCACACAGATATGTAAGCTGGGAAAGGGAGGGGTATAGCTTTTTCAGATAATTGTGGTATCCTTCTTTGGTAGTCCATCAAAATTTGTGGTGGTTTCTTAAAGTTTAGTTGCACTGTTGAAGCAGCATCGTTGTCTGGGGTAAATACACGGGGTTTGTCGTCTTGCACCAAGAAAATTAAGGACACGGACACATGTGGGTGGGTTAAGGAATGAGAAGTTTAATAGGCAGAAGAAAGGAGAGAGGAGAACAGCTCCTTGCCAGAAAGAGGCATCCGAAAGAAGGGGCAAGGCAGCAGACCACAGCAGATTTTATAGGCAGGCTTGAGGAGGGGGTGTCTGATTTACGTAGGGCACACAGATTGGTTTGACCAGTTCGAAGGGAAGGCTGGTCGCCCCGCTCTAATCTTACTATGCAAGTGGACTTTCCACTTGGCTGTTGCCATCTTGTCTGCTCCTTACTGTACCTGTGGCTGGCAAAAAGAGAAGATGGAGCCACCATTTTGAACATGCCTAGTCCCAGGTAGTATATTCCAGTGGGCACAGCTGCTGGCATTCACCTGTGCAAGCTTACAGCTTGTTTATGTCTGCAGCTCAATTTCACAGGCTGCTCTTTGTTAGAGAAGAAAATGATTTGGGGGCTGCTTTTCTGGAAAACCTTACCAAGGACTATACCCTCACTATCAGCCTAAGTAATTTCTTCTTAACTCCTATATCACTGTGAAATCTGAAACCAAATCACTAAGTATTTCACTCTCTATTACAGGAAACTGTATTTGTCTGTCTTGGTCTTTGAATTTTTTTTTAAACTAAAGCTTCGTTTATATTACAATGGTCATTTGGAAAATTTGAAAAATGGAAAAATCACATTTCCCGTTTCATTATATAATATAAAAAAGTTATACTTGCTGGTATCAGTTGCAGTTTTATCAACAAATTCCAGTTATGGAAAGGTGTCAAGATCAAGGTGGCAGATACAGATGTTCTAAAATTCTAATTTTCACTTGAAAGCTCAAATTTTATTATGGGCAGTAAGTCCTGTTTGTTGTTTTCCTTGCAGTCACGGGCTTACTTTGTTTATTTTTGAGAAAATGTCTTTTCTATACCCAAGTCTATATAATCACAGTTTGATTTTTTTTTTTTTCAAATATGATACTTACGAAAAAAGCAGCTAGGCTAGTTCAGCTTGCAACTCAAATTAGTGCTTTTCTGTGAGACAACCATTGAATTTATTGTGCAGCATAAACACTTTATATTTACCATTTTGCCATTTTGGTTTTTTTTTTTGAGACGGTGTCTTGCTCTGTCACGTAGACTGGGCTGGAGTGCAGTGGCATGTTCATGGCTTACTGCAGCCTCGACCTGTTGGGCTCCGGTGACCCTCTAATCTCAGCCTTCTGTGGAGCTGGGACCCCAGGTGTGTGCCATTAGCCAGGCTATTTATTTATTTATTTATTTATTTATTTATTTATTTATCTGTAGAGACGAGCTTTTGCCATGCTGCTCAGGCTGGTCTCAAACTCCTGGACTCAAGCGATCTGCCCACCTCAGCCTCCCAGAGTGCTGGGATACAGGCATGAACCACCTGTAATTTTCCCCCGAAGAATAAAAAGTAACCTTAGCTGGTATCTTTGGCCTTGAAACACTCAGAAACCTGGGCTGCTTACCATTTTGAAACATGGAACATAAAAAAGACATGTTCTTGAGGGTCAAGATTTAATAAAATCAACAAGTTTTACTGTATCAAGAATTTGTAACTTAAAGGATGGGGAAATAGAATAATTGCTCTTTATGAGAGGCGCTGAAAGGAATTTGTAGTCTTTTTTTCAGCGTACCTCGGACACCTCTACCCACCCAATGACAATAATAAGAAATAAAGATACTATCAAAAAAGAGCAAACGAATTTGAAAAAATAACCCATTATTTTTGAAATTAGGATCTCAGTGGGAACTCAGGGGAGAGGTAAAACATCCTGGTATGTTTTACTTCATTGTAGGAGCCAACTTTTTAGAAAAGAAGTTAAACACTTTTTTGATAACAATAACGAAAAGAGTTTAAAACAAAACTATGTTTTAACTTCAAGTTATTTTCCAATCTTTATTCAAGTGTTCATAAATATTTTATGAAATTTGGGGAAGTGGGAGTCTTAATTTTTTTACCTAAGTGTATTCCCAAAGGTTTTAGTGTCATTTAGGCCTTCTTAAAGAAGAAAATGAGTTTATAAAATACACATGGAGGGCTGGGCACGGTGGCTCACGCCTGTAATCCCAGCACTTTGGGAAGCTGAGGTGGGTGGGTCACCTGAGGTCAGGAGTTCAGGACCAGCCTGACCAACATGGAGAAACCCCATCTCTACTAAAACTACAAAATTAGCTGCGTGTGGTGGCGCATGCCTGTAATCCCAGCTCAGCTACTTGGGAGGCTGAGGCAGGAGAATCCTTTGAACCTGGGAGGAAGAGGTTGCGGTGAGCCGAGATTGCGCCATTGCACTCCAGCCTGGGCAACAAGAGCAAAACTCTGTCTTAAAAAAAAAAAAA
>NW_012108897.1:882457-939930 GCF_000951045.1 Mandrillus leucophaeus
AAAAACTATATAAATATGTAAAAATATAAATATATATATATACACACACAGCTCAGTATTTAGTGCAGTATGCCTTGTGGATTGATTTTAATAAAAATCTCTTATTATGTAGTTTAAAGAATGAATAAGATCTTTGCAGGTTTGAATAAAAACTAAAATATTAAAATAGTCTGTTAACTCCTCATTCATCCACTTAAATTGACAGCATTGTGTAAAAGCTAAAGTCTACAGTTTTGTATTTGGTTTTGTCATTTAACAGGTTATAACAATCAGTGTTACATTGGGTAGATTATTGATCATCCAGGAACACCTTCCCAAATATAAAAAGGGAAAAGGCAGAGTCTTACATACACTTTATTTCCTTGTTTAGTTTTTAAGCTTTCTTTGCTTTCTGTCTTCAATTTTATAGTTCACAGTTTAACTTTTTTAGCACAAGAGAATTTTAAGACAAATATGCATTTGTACCTATATAGGGGCGGGTGCAGAAAATTTACATTTTGATTACTTAAAATGACTCTATCAACATTCTTGTGTTAAGGACTTACTTTCTCAATTGAATACCCTTATCTTTTAAATTTATCAGCAAATGTTAGTCAAAGGCTACTTAAAAGTATCTGCAAATTATAATGTGTGTTCTCAATTACTATCTGTTTTGGTATTTGAGAATTCATAGCTGTGAACAGAAAGGTATCTTATCTCAGTAGCTGAGTGAGCTAAGCTTAGTAGAATAATTTTGTAGGATATTTAACATATTAGTGATTATGGAAAGCATTTTGTCATTTTAATTACTATCCCTATCACCTAGTGATGTTTAAGACATTTTAGATGCTCAATAAATACTTGAATAAATGAAAGGAAGGTCTCATAGAAAATGTAAAATTTTGTTTGTTGTATTTGAAAATATTGTTTTCCCTTCTTATAACTTATTGCTCCGTTTTTTGTCTCCTTTAGTTCAGGAGCCGGGAGCTACCTTATGTCTAAAATAGTTTCGTCACATTAAGCTAATCCCCTTTGAACATGCAGTTCAATTTCTTTAATTAGCTTTAAAAATAAGGATCATTAAATCAGAGTGCCACCATCAATTACTGTGCAAGGGTTTGCCTGTTCAATAATGCATCAGAGCTGTGCTTTAATCAGTATTTCACTGAAAGATTTATGGAAAAGGAGGCCTCTTTAGGTTCCAAACTTGAAATGGAGTCCTATCATGTATAAAAAATTTTTCTTGTGATTGCTATCATTTTAGGTGCTGTATTTCATTGAATGCTCTCAGCATCCAATCTTTGCATTTCATAGTTGGAATCATTTCCAGAGAGTGTTTTACAGCATTTTTGGTAAATTCACAAGAAAATAAGCACATTTTTTTGTTCTGCAAGAAGAAAATACAAGGTGCATGATTTAAAATAAAAGTCTGCGTTTATAAGAGGTGCGTCTGTTATGGCAAATTCCCTGAAGAATGGCTTATTTCTTGTTTCTCATTATGTTAAGGTGTCTAACAAATAAACAAAAAATATGGGAAATTGAACTAGCAATGTATGTCTGTTTAAACAATTTACCAAAACTAGGGTTGCAAAAGTAGTACTCATTTTTTCTTACTAACCTAATTTAAGATAACGTATATTTTAGCTTTTAAATGATAGATTATAACATCCATCAGACATATAAAAGTATTTTGGTCATTCTTGCTGGTATACTGTGTATTGAGAATAAGTCAAAATAACAATCATAAAACAGATTTGATAATCTACCAAAAAATGCTTTATGAAATAAAGTTTGATCCTAAGCAGTCATTTTTGTAGGTATTTACAGAAATACTTCTGGAAAGATGGATGGTAACCATTAAAACAGAGCTAATATTAACTTTCTTTTCAGTTAACAACTCAGAAGGAATAGATGAAATATAAGAAGTGATATTTTAGTGCTTTATAGTACATTTAGTTAAATGAATATATGTATTTGAAAATCTTCTATTGGTTTAAAATTGAGTGCATTATCATGTAGTTATGGTGAAAATATTGTAAATGTTTTTGAAAAGAGGTATAAGTAATTTATAATTTTGAAATCTCGTAATTACATTAGCCTTGTCCCAGCATGTATCAAAATAGTGTGGAAGTATGGCATAATTGTTATTTCCAAAAAATAATTTTGTATGCAATAAAATTATTAAAAGTTTTAAAAATTTATAATATTTGTGGAAGACAAATCTAAATGTGTTACAGAGGTTAAAATATGTTTGTTGAGGATTCATCTTTACCTGAGCACTTGTTAAAGCACTCCTTCTGGGAGTGGGAATTAGCCCATTTAATCCACATCAAGCCGGTGGAGGGCCACATGTCACAGTGGTAGACCAAACTTCGTCTTCAGTTATTTAGTTCCTGTTCTCCTCATTTTAAGGTGAATGTCTGGTCAATGAACTTTAAATTCATAGTTACGGATAGACAAGATGTAGCTTTCTGTATACAGGCCATTGCTACTACTTGCCTTCTTTAAGAGACGTGTTTTTACATCTTTCATTGGAATGCCCCAGATTTTTTGCTTTGATTATATGTCTTATTTTGCAAACTTTGAAAAATTGAGAAATAACATATATTAAAGGGAAAAGGTGTGCCCAAGGATTTTTTTTAACAAATTAGATATACATGTAACCCTTATGTAAATCAAGATATGGAAAATGATCAGCACTCATAATTTGTTTCACCTTTCATTCAGTCCTAATCCTCCTCTTTAGGAATTACTATTTTGACTTTACCTCAGAGATAAGTATTACTATTTGAACTTTATGTAAATACAGTCTGCGCATATATGCTTCGTGCCTGACTTCTTTGTCTTGTCTTTGTGTCTGTGAGATTCATTTGTATTGTATGTGTAACAGTAGTTCTTTTTCAGTTTCTGTTTGAATATTCTAGAATATACTTGTCCACTCTTCTGTTGATTGCAGTTTTTGGCTGTTATAAATAAAATTGCTGTAAACTTTCTAGTACCTATGTTTTAATATTCATAAGTGTGTATTTCTCTTGGATGTTCACTTAAGAGTGATATTTCTGGGTCCTAAGGTATATATTCAGCTTTCATGGATTCTGCCAAACTGTTTTCCAAGGCAATTATAAGTCCAACTCTTTCACAATATTTAGTGTATGAAAGTTCTTGTGGCTCCACATCAATGCTCACACTTAGTACTACGCACTTTAAATTTATTTTCTCCAATTTTAGTGACTCTGGGGGATATGTTATATTATCATTTTATTGTTTTAATTTGCATATTCCTGATGAATAATAATGCTGAGCACCTTTCCATGTGGGATTGGTCATTTGGATATCTTCTCAAAATTTGGGAACTTCCTGTTTTTTTTTTCCACCCATTTTTCTATTGATTTTTCAGTCTTTCTCTTAGTGATTTACAAGAGTTCTTTATATTTCCTGAATACAACTTCTTTGTTGGATATTTGTATTGTAACCATTTTCTCCTTTGTATTTTGCCTTTTCATTCCTTTAATTGTATCTTTTAATGACCAGAAGTTGTTTTTATTTTAAAAACAAATTTTAAATTTTAAAAATAAAATTTTTCTTCATGGCTATTGCTTTTTTTTTTCTTTTTTGCCCTACTTAAGAAACCGTTGGCTACTCCTAAAATACAGAGATTTTCTCTCAGAAGCTTTATTAAAGTTTTACCTTTTAAATTTTGGATATGAGGTAGAAATAAAGTATTTATGTGCATGTGTATGTTTATAAATAATTTTCCATTTGAATATCCATTTGATCCAGAACCATTTATTGAAGAGATCATCCCTTCTCCCTTACATTGTCATTATTGTTGTAAATCACGGGATCGTATATGTGTGGGTCTGTTTCTAAACTCCATGTTGTGTTCCAATTAAAAAAATTTTATCATATTTTAAATGTATTTTTAGAAAACATTTTAGTTTCTAATTGTTTTGCTGGGAAATACTAAACTGTATTTTTTGATATTGATTTTACATCCACCAACTTACTAAGTTCACTTATTAAAACTAATGGTTTATTTGTAGATTAATTTGGATATTCAGTATACACAATTATGTGGTCTGCAAATAATTATGGTTTTTGTTTCTTCAGTTCTAGTCTTTATACTTTTAACTTATTTTCCTTGCCTTATTGGATGACCTAAAACCTTGGGTCTAATATTGAATAGAAGTGGTGATAGCATGGATTTTATCCATTATTTTTTTCTCCCGTCTTTTGAGCTGATCCTGTTTTTCTCCTGTATTCTGTTCATTGTGTGAATTAAACTAACTGATTTTCAAAAGTTAACTCAACCTTACATTTCTGGGATGCCCAACTTGGTCATAATCATTTTCCTCTTTAAGTATCTTTGAATTGAGTCGTTAACATTCTCATTTAGTATTTTTCTATTTATGTTTATGATCTATAGCTTTTCTGTCTAATATAATCCTTGTTGGAGTTGGCAATTGAGGTTTTGTTGGCCTCAAACAAAAAGTAGAGAGCAATTCCGTCTTTTTCTTGTCACCAAAAAATTGATTTAATTTGGAAAAAAAAATGGGAAGAATTTACCAGTGAAACTCTAAACCTGTTCTTGTTCTGTTTTTGCGGGGAGGGGGGATTTTTAATAGTGCATTCAATTTCATTGATAGATATAAAATTATTATTATTATTTTTTTTTGATAGAGTTGCTGTCTGTCACCCAGGCTGGAGTGCAGTGGCTCAATACAATCTCCACCTCCCAGGTTCAAGCAATTCTCCTGCCTCAACCTCCCGAGTAGCTGGGATTATAGGCGCACACAACCATGCCCAGCTAATTTTTTGTATTTTTAGTAGAGATGGGTTTTTGCCATGTTGGCCAGGTCGGTCTCGAACTCCTGGCCTCAAGTAGTCCGCCTCACACTATTGGTATTTTGATAAATGTGTTTCCAAGGAATTTGTTCATTTCATGTATTTTTTCCCCAGTTTTTTGCATAAGGTTATTGCATGCCTGTAGAGTCTATGTTCTTTTTTTTAAATTCCCAATACTGGAAATTTGTGTTTACTATATTTTCTTAATCAGTATTGTTACAGGTTTATCAGTTTCATTAATCTCATCTTCTTTTCAAAGATCAACTTTTGACTTTTTTGAATTTCTTTATTGTATCGTTTTCCTGTTTTGTTGATTTTTGCTGTAATGTATGTTATTTTCTTCCTTTTCTGAGTTTGGTTTTCTGTTTTTAGCTTTTTGATTCGGATGCTCAGCTCATTGACATTTCATCATTCCTTTTTTTCCCTCTTACATCTAAGTCTACATTTCTAAGCATTTCTTTAGCTGCATATCCAACAATTCTGGATGTAGTTTGCAGTATATGCAGTGTGTCGTATGTTCCTTATCATTCAGTTCAAGATTTGTTTTAAATTCATCCCTCCCTCCTTTCCCTCCCTCCTCTCCCTCTGTTTTGTTTTGTTTTATTTTAACTTACGTAGATTTACCTAGCTATCCCCACAATCAAGATCACCACAAAGATCTCCCTTATTCTATTCTTTTGTAGTCATACTTAACCCCTTTCCCACATTTGTAACCCCTGGCAACCTTTAATTCATTTTCCATCTCTATAATTGTGTCATTTCAAGAATGTTATAAAAATAAAATCATAATATAGGTGACCTTTAGAGATTGGCTTGTTTGCATGCGGCATAATGCCCTTGATATCTTGAAGTTGTATATATTAATATTTTTCTTTTTTTATTTTTCAGTAGTATTTCTTATTGGATGTACCTATTGAGGGGTATTTTGTTTCCAGTTTTTCACTATTTTTTTCACTATATATAAGCTGCTGTGAGCAATTGTGTATGGACCTAGGTTTTTATTTCTCTACAATAAATAACCAGTAGTGCAATTGCTAGGTTGTGTGGTAAATGCATGTCTAGTTGTTTTTAGAAACTGCCAAACTATTTTCAGTGGGGTGTACCATTTTACGTTTCCACCAGCAATGTCTGAGCAATCCAGCTTCTCTACATCCTCACCATTCTGATAGGTACGTAGTGATATTTCTTTGTGATTTTAGTTTGCATTTCTTTAATGGCTAATGATGCTAAATTTCTTGTATGTACTTACTTGCCATCCATGTATCCTCTTTCATGAAATGTCTCTCTGTTTTTTGCTCCTTTTCTAGTTGGTTTTTTTTTAACTATTGAGTTTTGGGTTTTCTTTATATATTCTAGATAGGAGTCATATGTCAGATATATGTATCCTTGACTTCTTTGATTCTACTTTAATTAGTACTTTTACCACTTTCTAAAAAATGCAAGGAACTTGAAACACTTCAACTTTATTTACCCTACTCCTACATCTTGTGCAACTGTATGTACTTTAATTACATATATCTTTAAAGCTCCACAAGTTTAGATTATTTACTGTTTTAAGGAATTCATACTGATTTACATTATTTTTTTTTTTTTGAGATGAAGTTTCGCTCTTTTTGCCCAGGCTGGAGTGCAATGGCGCGATCTCGGCTCACCACAACCTCCGCCTCCCGGGTTCAAGCGATTCTCCTGCCTCAGCCTCCCGAGTAGCTGGGATTGTAGGCATGCGCCACCATGCCGGCCAAATTTGGAATTTTAATAGAGACGGGGTTTCTCCATGTTGGTCAGGCTGGTCTTGAACTCCCGACCTCAGGTGATCCACACGCCTCAGCCTCCCAAAGTGCTGGGATTACAGGCGTGAGCCACCGCACCCGGCCTGATTTACATTTTTAAACTCCTTTTTGTACTGTAATATTTTCTGCGTAGGGATCATCTGAGATTTAATTATTTTCCTGCCCAAGATTTTACTTTGGTATTTCTTTCATGCAAATCTAAGGTAACTGTGTGTGGAGTGTGTGTGTGTGTGTGTGTGTGGTGTGTGGCGTGACAAATCTAGGTTGTCAGTTATTTTTATCTTTTTGTTTTTTAATCATCTCATTAACATCTGGCCTTTGTTTTTCTTGAGAAGTCAGCTGTTGGTCTTATTGTTCTTTGAAGATTAGATACCTTTTTGCTCTAGTGGTTTTTAAGATTTTCTTTCTATCTTGGCTTTTAGCTGTTTTGCTATGATATACCATGCTAGTCAGCCTCTAAGATGGCCAGTATTTCCTGCCTTCTGATATTCATGCTTCTGTATATTCCCCTCTTCTTTGATGTGGGCTGGATACTGCTTTGTTTTGCATCAATAGAGGATGGCAGAAGAGTTGGTTTCTTTTTGATACCTTTAAAGTGGTTTATTTATTTATTTTTTAACAGCTCTTATACACATTTTTAATTGTTCTCAGTGGAAAAGTTACTCTGATACAGTTATTCACACAGAATGACCTTCATTGTATATAGAACTAAAGATAAATTATGTTTTCTTGGATGCTATTCTAGAAGCAGCTCTCCTAGCACACCTGCAAATGAGGAACTTGCTAAGAAGATACTGTCCATTTCTTCTGGAAGGCATATTGAATGATACCTAGGGCACTAAACACTTGTCTACTCAGACCTTCTCTAGTTTGTGTCCTTCGCTAGCTTGTACCAGCTAAATGTGCATTTCTCAAAAAGTCATTTTTAAAGCTATTTGTACCAGTTGTATTTATTTTATAATTGCACAACTTTATTATATAATATACAATTTTATGACAAGTTTATTTTTCTGTGAAAAAGTATTTAAATTATTTTAAAAAACTATATAGGTGAATTGATAAAACAGTTATTGGTGAAATTGTTAGTTATGTTTGATCAAACTGTAAAACATATTTATGATAAAAGATATTTAGAATTATGAAATTTGTTACAGACTGAGGATCCCACACACCAAGATCTAATGGCTATGGTATGCTTGCATAGTAAAAAGTATTTGGATTTATGCTATGGTAAGCCAGATTGAACAAATTGCATGTATGAACAAATCCTATATACAGATGAATATACATGCATTTTTTAAAGTTAAAGTAAGGTACATATTTGTTCTTTGTTATGATTTCTGCTTTATTTGACCTTTTGTAGCATGTGAACCAATACTAGTTCTAACTGCATCTTATAAGAGGACTTTTCCTATACTGTTAAATACTTAGAAGATGTTTTAGCTTGCCCTTTCACATAGAATTTGCAGACTTTTAAATTGAATAATTTGTATAGTATTTTGGTTATGTTTTAGGTAATAGCACTAACTAAAATCCATAAATTAATATGTTTATTTACTAAATACATAAAAGCCTCTTTTAGACTGAAATGTTCAGCCAGAACTTAAACAGAAAACAGATAATTGTTTGGTAACTCTTGCCCATTTACTAACAACTTCCATAAATTATACAGAATGTTTATCTGTATATAAAAATTGCCAGATATTTATGTTTTCTTTTGTTTATTTTATATTCTGTAGACCAAGGATGAGAATCAAGATCTTTTCATTAAACATTTATAGCATGACTGCTATGAACAGACCTATCAAGGCAAATAAGATACATTCCTATTCCTCAAAGAGATTATAGTTCAGAAAGCCATTTAAATAAAGAATTATAGCATAATCAAAGGTGCCTTTCTGCTTTTTCTTATGAGTATAAATTTGCCAATGTATAAATAAGACTTTTGTATGGTGGTATAATTAAATAATAGTTTTTAAATATGTGATCTCTGTAACCTTTGCTTTTACATTTATGTAGACCTCAAGGTCAGGGATGAAGTAGGAGGAGTCATTGAACTTCCTCAAACCTTTTACAAATTAGGAAATGACAATTGATATTAAATACTTTTATACAGTTCTCATTTTATAATATTTTACTTGTTTTGCTCCCACTGACTTTACTCTTAGAATGCCTTTATACCTAATATTTCATAATATCAGAGCTTCTATTTTACCGTGAATTTCTTATAGACAGATTCTCTATTCTCTGAATGCGATTTGTTCATTCTGGCTTACCATAGCGTAAGTCCAAATATTTTTTCCTATGTAAACATACCATAGCCATTAGGTCTTGGTGTGTGGGATCCTCAGCCTGTCACAAATTTCATTATGCCATCTGCTTCAACCTGAGCTGTGTATCTTCTGCTGGCAGACTTTATTGAAGTTGTCATGGCTCAGGATAAAAAAAAAAAAATCAGTCTTGGCATAAGAAGCTTACTTTTGAAAAAGTAATAATTGATTGTGTCTGCTATAGATTTTAAAATAAACATTTAAAAGGATTCCCAAAAGTCTCTTCTCATCACATTGATCTCTTTTTCATCTGTGATTGTAGATAGCCAATATAATGGTTATTGGTAACTTTGGTAACTTAATGAGTTTTCTGTTTTATTTTTAAGGATAGGTAACTCTTATGTGTAGATTTTGGTGACATATTGTGAAATATTTTGATAGCTTCTGCCAGGGGATGTTCTTTGCCTAATGTTTTATTTCAAAAATGATATCTAAAATGTTTTGTGTATAATACAAGAACTGTATGTTTTGTGTATAATACAGGATGATAGGAACACCATGATGAAAAAAATTTAGGTCACAAACAGCTTAGGTGTGTGACTTTACATGATTTCATCATCCTTAGAATTGAGATGATACTTGAAAGGTTGGTCGGGAGACTGGATCAGAATTAGATCCTTAAAAAATAGATAAACATTTTTTTCTGCCAATGTATGTTGAACATCAACTCTGTATAAGGCATTCTTCTAGAGAATGAGGGCATAGTAAAAACAAAATAGTCACAAATTTCTGCTGGAGAGTTTTTGCGTTCTAGTCTATCTCCACTGACTGAAATGAAAGCTTCATGACAGCAGGGTGTGGATCACGTGGTAATGAGTGCCATGAATTAAAACAGGGCAGAGTAAGTTTGTGAAGTGTAATGGTGCTGTCTTAGATAGGGATGCCAAGGAGGATTTTTCTGTGGTGAGGCTGGGCACACCTGAATGAAATAAGGAAGCATGTGGATATTTGGAGAAGGATATACCTGTCTGGTAGAGTGGTATATCCTTGGCAGTTTGAGGCACAGTGAGGAGGGGAGCACAGCTAAGGCTAAGTGGGTGAGGGACAGACTGCTAGGAGATGAGGTCAGAGAGTGACCCCAAAACATCATTGAAGTAAGCTTTCTGTTAAGTAGTTATAGACAAAAAGTCACAATCCAGACACCCAACATAAATATGAAATTAGGATTGACTGCATTGCTTTATTATTATTTATATTTAACTTCAAACTCTTTGTAACAGGCACACACAAATAATTATAAAATCATTTCCCAAAATGGGATGATCTTTTCCATTGTTGTTACGTGTGTCGTTGTACTTAGAGTTAGCCAGTCAGCACAATTTGAGGGCACAGTCCTCCAGACTGCCAGTGCTGCCGCACACTTCTGATACCAACTGCGGCAAGTTAGGGTCCAGCTACAAACTTAAAGGTATAAGGATACATAAAACCACCCTCACTTATGATATCAGCTGCAAGTTTGCGAGGTTCCCCAGCCACCTTGAGGTGTCATAATTCACTAGAAGGTCTTAGAGAATCTCTGAAATCTGTTATACACATGATTATCATCTCTTGTAGGGAAAGGATGCAGTTAAGAGTCAGCCAAAGGAAGAGATGCATGGTGCAGATTATGGGAGGATTCCAAACTAGAAGCTTGTGTGACAAGCTTGTGCTTGATCTATGTGTGACAATATGTATAGAGTACAGCCATGTGTCATTAGGTGATTTCATCCTTGTGCAAACATTGTAGGGTATACTTACTCAAACCTAGGTGGTATAGCCTACCACACAACTAGGCAACAACTGTTGCTCCTAAGCTACCAACCTGTACAGCGTGTTACTATATGGAGTACTGTATGCAGTTGTAGCACAGTGGTAATTATATGTGTATCTAAATATAGAAAAAGTACAGTAAAAATGTGGTTAAAAGATAAAAAATGGTACACCTGTATAGGACACACTTACCATGAATGGAGCCTGCAGGACTGGAAGTTACTATAGGTGAATCAGTGAGTGAGTGGTGAGTGAATGTGAAGGCCTAGGACATTACTGAACACTGCTAAATAGTCAATATACTGTATGCTACTAGATAGCCATTATAATGATTGGGTTATTGGTAACTTTGGTAACTTAATGCGTTTTCTGTTTTATTTTTAAGGACAGGTAAAAAACTTATGCATAGAGTTTATACATAAGTTATAAATACTGTACACCTAGGCTATACTAAATTTACAAAAACTTTTCTTTCTTCAATAATAAGTTACCTTGGCTTACTGTAACTTTTTTTGCTTTATAAAGTTTTAATTTTTTAAAAAAAACTTTTGACCCTCATAATAGCACTTAGCTTAAAGCACAAGCACATGTATAGCTGTGTTTGACTGTGTTGCAAACCCAGGAATATTACCTGATCTTGGTGTTCAGAATTTTTTATTGGGGTGTTATTTCATAGGTGTGATTGATTGCCCTGCCCATATGATTAAAATTCAACTCCGAGTTTGGGCTTATATCATGTGGCCTTGGGGCCCACCATGAAGGAGAAAGATACCTCATCACTCAGGAAATTCTGAGAGAGGAAATTCTGAGAGTTCAGAGGTTACTTCATAGGATCTGAGGACAAAAACATGTATGTCTGGATATATTTGTGGGTGTGTTTTAATGAGTACCCTGAAGTTGAACCCTGGAAGTAATTAGTTTTTTAATTTTCCCATCTAATAAATGGTGCTGCATTGAACATTTAGTGATGCACACACATCTTTGTGTATTATCCTAATGTTTATCCTTGAAATAAATTTCCCAAAATAGAATTGCTGGATCAAAGGATTCGGACATTTTGAAATTTCATATGTACGTCCTTGTACCCTTGGAATATTTCCTATGAAATAGTTTATGGAATGTCAAAATTCTTAATACTCCCTGTATTACTCTTAGGTAAATATTGCAACTTCAGCAACTTCAAATATTGAATATGCCCACATTCCTCATCTCAGCCCAGCTGTGATTCCTACTCTGCAAAATGAATCGTTTTTATTATCCCCAAACAACGGGAATCTGGAAGCACTTACAGGATCTGGTATTCCACACATTAATGGGAAACCTGCTTGTGATGAATTTGATCAGCTTATCAAAAATATGGCCCAGGTAAGAACATTTCTTTCTGTTATTGTAATACCTTTAATAATTTAAGAATGTGATCAAATTGTGGATAATTTGGAGAATATAGTGACATTTATAACATCTGAAACAATTGGAACAAAAAGTCAGTTGTGGGAGTTTAGATGGTTCAGAGATTTTCTAGTACAGTTTTATCATCATTTAAATTTGAGTATTATATGTTGTATTATAGAAATATTCTTCAGGATAAAGTGCTAACAATTACCTTGGAAAAATTTTTTTCAATTTCTTTTTTTTCTAAACAAAGAAATGGTTCTAATAAGATGACTGTTATTGCAATAATTGGCTTTTAATTTAAGTTTTTTTTGAGACATGTCTTGCTGTGTCACCCACACTGGAGTGCAGTGTTGTGACAGCTCTAAACTCCTGGGCTCGAGGGATTCTTCTGCCTCAGTCTCTTGAGTGTCTAGGACTATAGATGTGTGCCACCACACTCAGCTAAGTTTTAATTTTATTTTTTATAGAGATAGGGTCACATTATGTAGCCCAGTTTGGTCCCTAACTCCTGGCTTCAGGTGATCCTCCCATCTTGGCCTCCCCAAGTGCTGGGATTTACAGGTGTGAACCACCATGCATGGCCTGGCTTTTAATTTTATTTCTTTTTTTGTTTCCTAAACAGGGTCGCCATGTAGAAGTTTTTGAGCTCCTCAAACCTCCATCTGGAGGCCTTGGGTTTAGTGTTGTGGGACTAAGAAGTGAAAACAGAGGAGAGCTGGGAATATTTGTACAAGAGATACAAGAGGGCAGTGTGGCTCATAGGTGAGATGGTCACAGCGTCTACTTTGTTTTCGATACCACATTCTGAAGGTTTTGGTCACTGTGCGGGAATTTAGAAAGATAATAATGAATAGAAACAAATAATTGAACATAATCTGGTTATTAACCAGTTTTTAGAAGTCATTAACATTGTTGTGATAAAATAGCAAGTCCTTTGAAATGGGAGTAGCTTTTAAATATAGTCATAACTTACTTAAGTTTTGGTAAGGAAAGAAAAATTTGAGGATAACATTATTTTGATTGTTAATTAAATGGGCTCTTTTTGGTTAGATTTTAAAAATCACTATACTGGAAATGACCCAAAATAATTCGAGTTGCATTTGTTTATATACCCAAAGCAATAATTTAATATAGTTGTCCATCAGTATCCATGGGGAATTGGTTCCAGGACTCCTGCAGATACTAAAGTCTGCAGATGCTCAAGTCCCTTATATAAAGTGGTATAATATTTGTATATAACCTGTGCACATTCTTCCATATATTTTAAATCATCTTTAACTTATAATGCCTAACACAATGCAAATCCTATGTAAATATTAGTAGTCATACTGTATTTTTAAAATTTGTGTGATTTTTTTTTATTGTTGTGGCATTACTTTTTCTGAGTATATTTGATCCCCAGTTGGTTCAATCTGTGGATGTGGAACCCATGGATACAGAGGGCCAACTGTATAGGTATATCCACTTTCATTTTTAGAAGATGGGAATATCCAAGATGTCATGTAGGCTGAATGGGGAGCTGAAATAAAGAGTACTTTTAAATGGGAGGAGTTGAGTAGGAGTAGCAGTGGAATAACCTTACGAGAGTTGATGACCTGCAGCCAAAGCGTATATTTTTTTAAAAGTAGAACTGCAGGAAAAAGCTTAGAGTATTGGAATTAAAACTAGGATTAAAAATGACTTGAACATACATGCTAAAGAAGCTGTCATTTCCTTGAGAACTCTCAGATTGTCTTTTATCCCCTTTTTCATCCTTGATAGAGATGGAAGATTGAAAGAAACTGATCAAATTCTTGCTATCAATGGACAGGCTCTTGATCAGACAATTACACATCAGCAGGCTGTCAGCATCCTGCAGAAAGCCAAGGATACTGTCCAGCTAGTTATCGCCAGAGGCTCTTTGCCTCAGCTCGTCAGCCCCATAGTTTCCCGTTCTCCATCTGCAGCCAGCACCATCTCAGCTCACTCTAATCCAGTGAGTACTTAAAATTTTCAAAAGGAACAACGTATTTCTCAAGTTCTTTTTGGTTGTCTCCAAGTTTCTAATTTGTGTAGGGTCTTTGCACTTCTTTAGTTTTTGTCTGACTATTCTTTTATCTTTCCCTAGCCTGGAATATTTGTTCTTTAAGCATGATAAAGCTTCTAGGTTCTGAAACAACCATTACTTTTCTTTGTGTAGTTTTTTCCTTTGACAGCATTCCTTAAAAATGGAAAATGTAGTCCTTTAACAAAAATTGACTTTATCTGTAGACGAATACATTGTTGATTTTGATTTTAAAATTATACAATTATATTGTTACAGTTAGCTGTCAGTAACTTTTAAGAAGTCATCTAATTTGGAATCCTGCCTCAAGGCAGGATTGTGCAGAAGACATTCTTAACATGTGACCTTTTTTTTTCCCTTGATCTTTTTCTTTTTTTGTAAGAAGTGCTACAAAAGATCTTGCAAATCAGTGCCTGTCTTTAACTGCTGAAGTGAAATCATTATGATGATATATTGATAATTTCAGGAATGATTCTGTCAGTAGCGCTTACATTCTGTTGAAAGGGAAGTATACCAAGTGAAAGGGACATTGTTAGGTCTCGTTATGTCTGAATTTAATTATTTAATAACCACAAAAATTTCTACTGTAATATAAAATGTTAGTGCTTTATAAATTTCTACAAATTCATATATGAGCTTTGTTTGTAGGTTCACTGGCAACACGTGGAAACTATTGAATTGGTGAATGATGGATCTGGTTTGGGATTTGGCATCATAGGAGGAAAAGCAACCGGTGTGATAGTAAAAACCATTCTGCCTGGAGGAGTAGCTGATCAGGTAGGCTACATCAATAGATCTTTTATGCTATTTTATCAAATAATATGGGTACATCTTTTACATTTTTTTTGTTATAGAGAAGAAACTTTGGCCTTAGATGATGCCAAAGAAATTGAGTTAGAATCTTTCGTTTTATTGAGTGTCCCTGAAGTGTTGTCTTAGACCTAGGGGAGGAATACCTTTGAAAAGGGACATTAATCTTAAATTATAGTTTTAGACAATGGGCTTAACACTTTTGAACCTCAGACTAAAGCCAAGGTTATGGATTTGATAATTGTGGAGGTAGCTACTATTTTATAGTCATAATTCATATTCATAAACCTAGTCAGCTGTTTTGTAGTCACAGGGTGTTATGGGAAAATATACTTTATTATTCAGGCAAAAAAAATCAACTTGTTGCTTTAGTGATGGGTCACTGGTATCGTCTTTGTATATGAAACAGCCTGTTTTTATCACTTAAGTAGTTTATTGAGGCATTATCATTTATGATATGTGATATTGTTGCAATATATGTGAGAAAAGATTTAACACATTTGTTATGATTTATATTTTAATTTGATAAGGCTTACTGGTTTAAGTAAGTTTTGCCTTGATTATAACTTTTTAAAAAATAAAGTGGTTGTTCGTACATGTGTGTCTGAACTTAAACTAGGAAGTCCAGTTCATCAAATATTTCCTGTATTCGTAAATGAAATCCCTGTTTAATGACAACCTTGTCAGTAGGGGTATTAACAGTAATATAATAGTATGCAAATTTTTCTTCCTTTTAAACATTAGCTAGCATCTAGCAGCATCAAATGAAATGTCTCTAGTTGACTAGCATGTGATATTTACATGCTTTATCTTCAGTATGGAGCTGCACTCTTCAATACTGTAGCTGTCTGCATATCACCTTTAAAATTAAAATTTAAGTTAATTAAAATTAAATGAAATTACGAGTTCAGTTTCTCAGTTGGACTAGCCACATTTCAAGAGCTCCATAGCTGTTGTATTGAGTAGTGCAGAAGAGTTCCATCATTGCAGAAAGTTAATGGACTGCATGTGTATGGAGGCTCATAGACTGCTTTTCACTCCTCACATCTTTCAGAATTTTCACTACACAAGTATTTCACCTGCACATGAGTTCTTTTGGGACATTTATAATAGAAATAGCCAGGCAGAAAGTTGTGATATTAATATAATGCTTTCTTGTGGTTTATACCATATTTTAGGTAATATATATTTGCATAGTGACTTATATAAAACTTTGCTTAATGGCATCTTTTTCTTTCCCTCCAAAAAATTCACAAAAAGGCATTTGGGTAGAAATCAAAGTGAAAAGTTCGTATGAACTCTTGGTAGGTAGAAGTCAAAATGGAAAGTTGATATGAACTATTGATTTAAAGAATATTTGTAGATTTCATTTATTGCATCACACCGAATGATGCTAGGATGTTTCAAAAGACAGTTCATATTATAACCGTGTGTTTTATGTCCTGTTTGGTAACTCATATTATTGCTTTTTAAAAAATTAATCCCCTCTCCTCATTTGCGATTTTTCTGATGCAGTTAAAATAATAATAGTCTAATTATTCAATATTGTTTTACTCAGCATGGGCGTTTATGCAGTGGAGACCACATTCTAAAGATTGGTGACACAGATCTAGCAGGAATGAGCAGTGAGCAAGTAGCACAAGTCCTTAGGCAATGTGGAAATAGAGTTAAGTTGATGATTGCAAGAGGTGCCATAGAAGAACATACAGCACCCACTGCTTTGGGCATCACCCTCTCCTCATCCCCAACTTCAACGCCAGAGTTGCGGGTAAGTAGTTAAAAATAGTTAATGTGAAAGTCAGAGAAATAGCACCTAGATGACGACAGTGATGTTTATTTAGAAACTAGACTTACTAATGTTCATATATTAGTGCTAAATAATGTAATGAAATTCAAATGTAGGGATGCTTTAGCACTAATAATATTTTATTAATCAGGAATAATGTGTAAAATGAAAAATAGGTTGTTTAAAAATGCTAGATTATTTTACATTTTTATGTAAGCAGCACATTTGTGAGGATAATGTTTAAAAGTATGGATAAAAGTTTAAAAATTATTTGGTACTGATATCTAAAATGTTTAATTCTGTCTTTTTCTCAGTTAGAAGACTCTCTGTAAGGTGGGTCATAGTTCTAATCATTCTCTTTCATTAACCTTCCATTAGTATTTTTGTTTTTGTTTTGAATGTGTGGAGGTTGAGGAGTGAGGGCAGGCTTGGTGGGCATGAAAAAGGCTTACTAAAACCTTTTAGTGTTATTGTTTTAAAGTATGTCTTAGAACTATTATCAGATTTGTAATAAGTAGTCATTATTCTGACCCAGTTATATACTTTTAAACAAAAGTTATTCTTTTGGTGTTACAACAAAAGCTCTATTCATATGCATAGTATTCCATCCTTGTCCTTAACTTGATATGGAAAAAGCTAGAAAATTTTGAAATTATTGGAAAGCAGTGGGTATATCAGCAGATTTATAGGTCACCAGACTACAGAAGATAAATATTAACAAAATAATTTATCCAGAAATCTCTTAAATATTTAAGAAGAGAATTACACCCAGTTTCTAGGTAAGCCTTATAGTAAATACAAGTCCTATATTCTTTTCCCATAGTTGTAAAAAAATCTGTTTTGTTCTATTGAAGTTTTTTCTAAGCAGTTGCTACAAATTCTTTTTTAATATCCTAACCTCCTCCACAAGCCCTTTAAAACTTTATTAGAACACTTGTAATTTCCATGATTCTGTTGTTTTTAGGAATTGAATTTGGTTGCTATTTTTTGCAAAGAGAAAGAAGTAAAGAAAGCTTGTTTATGAAAGTGTTTAAATGGCATTCTTTTGTGGTAAACAAAACATTTTATTCAGCGATATATAAATGAATGCAATACCGAAAACCACTTGATATAATTGAAAGCTTAGAAAAATATCTGTTCTGTGCATATCATCATTTCTGAAGCTTGTGCCCCTTTTAAAACCATTCGATAGTCAAATTGCCACTCTCTAAAATAGCACTCGCATAAGTCTTATTAAAAATAGAAAACACATTTGTTTCAATTGAAGCAGATTTCATCCTGTCATTTTCTTGTAATTATCTAAACTTTAAACTTTTGCTAAGTTTGCACAGATAATTATGTGCAATGAAAAAAATAAATCAAACTTTACTGTAAAATTATATCTCATTTAAGTGGACTGTCAGAGTTTGTTTAAAGAAATTAGAAAACATCAGCTAGCCCCAACCTGACTGTCCATTAGACTCTATAGCTTTGATTTTGTTGTGCCCTTCCTACAGTTCTCTGTAGCATCTGCTGACACCATACTAATACATAGTACCAATAGCTTATCGATGATATATTGTACCAATTAACTAGTGCTTAATTTTAGGGAGACTTGCTCTTCTGTCCAACATAGAATTAGTAACAATTCTATTAGAGAAGGCTGACATCTGAGAAACCCACTTTCAGCTATCATTCAAGATGCTGAATTATGAGGAATTATGAGGGATAATGAATTAAGACATGTAAAGTCTTAATTCTGAGTTACACACAAACTGCTCAATAAATGGTAGCTTGTCTAGTTGTTGTTATTCTTTTCCTGATAGACAGTTGACAAAAGTGGTATTTTCTTTCTAGATTAAGTGGCAAAGCTAGATTTAACTTGTTGATCTGAATTCATAACATTAGTTTTTCAGCTATACTGCATCGTAACTTCTTCAGAAATTAAGATGAGCCATCTCTGAAAATAGAGTTTGCTAAAAAAAACTGTTTGATTTAAAATTTAGTATACGCAAACAATAATGTATTCTCTGATAAGGGAAGGTTCAATCTTATTCCTAACATCCCTTTCTGAGAAAAAATATGATGATGCCTATCCCTGTGTTCAGGATTAAAGGTATCATCTCTATTATAATTCTCTGCTAGAGAATTAAAGTAGGCCCATGGCTTTCTTTTTACGTATTTATTTCACTGTATATTTATTGATTTTATTTTAGGTTGATGCTTCTACTCAGAAAGGTGAAGAAAGTGAGACATTTGATGTAGAACTCACTAAAAATGTCCAAGGATTAGGAATTACCATTGCTGGTTACATTGGAGATAAAAAATTGGGTAATTTTAAACATTAAATATTCTTTTAAACTTGGCAGTTACCTCTGATATCTCTTATAGAGTATTGAGTTGATATTACATGTTTCACATTGTTGGATAAACTGGTTGAAAACTTCCTTAGGAATAAGTAGGCGACTCTTATATTGTATTTAAGACAGACAAAACAATTATTTTATTCTTTAGCCTATGTTTCTACTAGATGATACATATTTATTCTAAATTAGAGCTTTATATTTGGAGAATTGAAGATGGATATTCTTTGAATGTGCTTTGAAAATTGTGAAAAATAACCTATTTCTAATCTTAGAACCTTCAGGAATCTTTGTAAAGAGCATTACAAAAAGCAGTGCTGTTGAGCATGATGGCAGAATCCAAATTGGAGACCAAATTATAGCAGTAAGTTACACATTTAACAATACCTTTGTTAATTTTCATGGTTGAGAATTGCATTCTCCTAGTTTACTTAGTTTTGAGAGCTACAGTTAACTCTCTACTAAAAAAATACCTCTGTACTAAAAAAAAGCTTAAGCTTTTTAGGTGACTTGAGGCTCTTTTTACAATTACCCTTTTTATTATTTTGTGGAAGTAAAATAAGGGCATTGGATATAAGCTTTACTAGTCTCAGTTCGGAAGGGGAGACTTCTTTCTTGAATAATTCCTGATGTATCTAATTTCTGGTTGTAATGAAGTTATTACATTAATATTACACTTATTATACTTTCCTTGCAGATACTCCAGAGATAGAGACCAGATGTCCAGTACCTTTAGAGTACTGCAATATGAATTAGGGATGCCTGCATTTTTTTTTTTAATCAGCAAAATGATACTGTTCTTGTTGGCTTTATGGCCGGGGCTCCTTTCAGCCCTAAGGGTATATAAGAATGGAAAAAATTAGATCTTTTAATTAGATCAAGCTATCATTGTTATCATTCTAACATCAATGTGTTTTAAACATATGGCTATTCAAGGCAGTGTACAAAAGAGTCCAACTTTAATTTCAGTGTTCAGTTAATACTGGACTCCCCAGACTGCAGCCTGAAACAGAAATTCAAGAGACCCTGCACCAAAACTGTCTGATCAAATAAGTTTAGGGGAAAACTGCCTATAGTATAGTCTCCTATGAATTCACAGTGCACATAGAAAAATTGAAGACAACTGGGTGTCTTCAGTGAGCTGGTGGCTCATGCCTGTAATCCCAACACAGGCAGATCCTATCTCTGAAAAAAAAAAAAAAATTGCTGGGAACGATGGTGTCTGCCTATAGTCCCAGCTACTTGGGAAGCCAAGGCGGGAGGATTCCTTGAGTCTAGGAGTTCAAGGCTGTAGTGAGCTATGATTGCACCATTGCACTCCAGCCTGGCCAACAGAATGAGATCTTGTCTCTAAAAAAAGACACACACACACACACACACACACACACACACACACACGAGAAGTCCTGCAATAGAGAAACCTGTTTATCTGTTTTACCTTAGTGTTTACTAAACTTTTGTAATTGTGAGGTCTTTATTCTTCCAAACATATATTCATATTCTTTGAAAGACATCTTGAGGGAATGCTGATATATCTTAATAGGTATTTGTTTATGCTTAATAATAGTGAGAAAGTAGGATATTAAGATAGAGGAGTCCTTGTTCATAGCAATATTATTCACAATCACCATGACATGGAAGCAACCCAAATATCTATGAATGGATAAACAAAATGTGATATATATATATATATATCTATCTCCAATAGAATGTTATTCAGTCTTTAAAAAGAAGGAAGTCTTATCACATGCTTCAACACTGAAAAACCTTGAGGACATTATGCTAAGTGAAATAAGTCACAAAAAGGCAAATACGGTAGGATTTCACTTACATGAAGTATCTAAAATAGACTTATAGAAACAGAAACTAGAATAGTGGCTCCCAGGGACTGGGGAGAGGGATAAATGAGGAGTTGTTCAATGGGTATACTTCTGCAGTTCTGCAAGATGAAAAAATTCTGGAGACCTGTTGCATAATAATGTGAATATACTTAACACTACTGAATTGTACTATTCAAAATGGGTAAGATGGTAAATAATGTGTGTTTTCCTACCACTATTTTAAAAAATAAAGGAATCCTTTATCTCTCCCTTTAAGTCCACATTGTAGCTCCATGAGTTTTCTTAGGTTTAGTTCTGTGAAACTCCTGCCTACACCTGTTCATCTCTTCAAATCTATGCTAAAGATCAAATTATGCTTGCCACCTCATCTGGCTATATGCCTGAAATGAGCTTTCTCTATGTATCTTCATTTTACCATACAATGTAAATGAATTACTGTACATTTTTTTTTGTTTTGGGGGAAAGTGAGAGAGAGAAGGAATAGTTACGGAGTCTAAATCCATATCTGATGCTGAATTACAAATTGAAAGCATAGCGAATTTACTCTTTTTTCTCCTGTTATCTATATTAATCAATTAGAAAGCTTTTTAAAAAATCAACTTGATTGAAATATAATTCAGATACCATACAATTCACCCATTTAAAATGTACAGTACAATAGCATTTAGTATATTCAGAGTTGTGCATTCATTACCACGATGAATTGTAAAACATGTTCAGTACCCTAAAAACATTTTCAGTACCCCTTAGCATTCACTTTCTCCCCCATTCTCCCAGTTCTAGGCAGCCACCAGTCTACTTCCTGTCTCTATGGATTTGCCTATTCTGGATATTTCATGTGAATGGAATCATACAAGACATGGTTCTTTGTGACTGACTCCTTTCACTTAGCATAATGCTTTCAAGTTTCATCTGTGTTGTAGCATGTATCAGTCTTCATTTCTCTTTATTGCTGAATAATATTCCTTTATATGGATATACCATATTTTTTTTTACCCATTCATCAATTGATGGACATTTGGATTGTTTCTACTTTTTGGCTATTATGAATAATGCTGCTGTGAACGTTCATGTACAAGCTTTTATGTAGGTATATGTTTTCATTTTTCTTGGGTGTATACTTAGGAGTGGAATTGCTGAATCTTATAATTCTATGTTTTACTACATATCAAACTTCCTGATTCAGTTTCTTCACTTACAAAGTTGGGATAAGGAAAATTCTCTTGTGTGATGTTCAGGAAAATCAAATGAGTGTTTTATTGAAAATACCTGTTAGCAGTTTAATAATTAAGCTGATATTAATTATTTAGAGGGTCTAAAATGATTACATATTTGAAGGGTCTCATGATAACTTCCCTCTAAATTTGTCATTATCTTCATTCTTGTACAAGTGGAATCTCAAATATAATTCCTCTCAGGCAAGGTCAGTGATGAAGGAAATTGTTGAGGCAAAGGTGAAAGAATCTTTTCTCTGAAATGTTTTCTGCTTTCAATAAAATCACTTGACTTCACTCTCATCAGTATTCTGATTTTTAATTTTTAGCGAACATTCTTTTACTACAAAGATACAAACATTTTAAATTCCTGAAGAATATCATGCAATGCTTTTGATCATATATTAATTTTTTACTAAATATCACCATCTTGTGGACTTTTGAGATATTTGCAGCAATGTTCTTCACATTTAGTTGCATTTTCACAACTGCAGTCTTTGTCTGTTTGTTTGATTTTTGTTTGGACAGCAGCTATTAGAAGTATAATCTGTTTTTATTTTGTGGTTGTTGAAGTGATGAGATTAAGAAATTATTTCTTACTATTTTGATGAAGTGTTATTTTGTAACTTAAAAATATTTTGTTACAAGGTTCTTGTTTTACACATTGTGTTCTGTGAACTCCTACATCCACAGGGTTTCACTATAGGCATTACAGTGACAAGGAATAGACTGAATTTCTATTTTTCCCATTTCATATGTTGATATTCTGTTAATAACTTGATTATTTGACAAAAGGATCCTGTTGTGTTTTCAAAAGTTGATCAAACTTACCATTAGATGAAAACATACACTCATTCTTTTTAGTTTGATATTCAGTATCTATGCTAAAAACAGTAGGAAATTATAATTGATAAAAAATTATTAAATAAGCATATAAATAAGGAAAAGTATCACATGTTGCCTTTGATTTTCTGTGACTGTGTTCATAGATTGAAGTTCTCTATACGTATAGGATATGTTGGAGGAGGCCCTGGCAAGCTGGGTTGAGTATGCTCAGGGGCCAGACTTTGTAAGTTGTTGCAACGAGTATTTCTCCCCTGTAATTGTTCCTGTTAATTGTGGTGTCTGCAGTGCACATTATGAGGATGTTGGCTCTCTTCTTTTTTTTAGTTTTAATCTTGGCCAGGTGGTCTTGAACTCCTGGGCTTGACAGATCCTCTCGCCTCTGCCTCCCAAAGTGCTGTGATTACAGGTATGAGCCACCGCACCCTGCCTGGATCTCTTCTTTTCATGAGACAGCGCATAGGCAATTTGCTGCCATTGTACTACCTAGTTCTACTGCACTCTTCTCTGTGGTACCATGGGTTCTGAACTGATTTCTTGACTCTCTTGTGATAAAGTGGAACCAGAGCTAACCAGGACCTTTTAGGCTTCAGTGACTTTGGCTTATATATAGCATGGGTGTGATTATATTGAAGAGAAACCTCTCCCACGAAAGCCTTGGAGATTTTTATGTTTATTACTCACTTCTTTACTCTTTTAATAATAATACCAGCTTCTGAGTATTTTCCCATTACAAAGTGCCATGTGGTATAATTCTTGGAAAATAGATCTTATTTCCATGTTACAGATGAAGATAACTAAGACATTTGAACAGAAGTCTAGGTTTAAAAGTTCATGACTATTCCATTATAGCAATTTCTTCTGTGCTAGTATTATTCTCTGACATTTGAGTAAGGAATCCATTTTGAAATCCAAGTCATCAAGTTCAGAAGATAAAGGAAAAAAATGCATTTTTAAACATACTTTTAGTTTATTGTTATTAAAATCATACACATTAGATTTTTCTTAATAAAACTTCACTTTTAATAGAATTGAACCATACAAATGTTTTGCAGATAAAAACAGCCTAAAGTTCTATGCATTTTATGAATATTCATGGAGCCCCAACGTGGAGATTTTTGCTGTTTTTTTTCCTTTATTAGTGTGAGAGTAAATAGCAAGTTCCTTTATTTTAGATTAATTTTTGTCTTTAAGGTTTAAAGAATATAAAATTTGAACATGGTTAAAAAGCCTTCTCATAGAAACCACTAGTTTATGGTTTAAAATTTAGAAAAATTCTATATATTTATGTTTAAATAGCATCATATTATATTTTTCTATACCTTTTTATTTTACTTAAAAATTTACCTGGGAGAGGTAGTTATGTAAGCACATGTAGGTCTGTTGTGATATATTGAGGCCGGCTTAATCATGGATAGTTACGTTGTTTAGAGTTTGTTGTTACAGACAGACTATTACATACTACCTTATATTTCTTTTAGGGACATGAAACATTTAAATTCTGTTTTGTTGCTGTAATACTATTATTTAGATTTGAATTTTACTTATTTTGTTGCTCAGCACTGAATCTTGGATACTACAGTTTTCTTACTGAATTTTAAATCTAATTAATCTCGCATTTGGGTAGAGTGTTTTGAGTAAACTTTCAGGAAGAGAAGGTGTTAGTGGACTTTCTAAACTTTTTGTTTCTGAGAACTACTTCTGTTGACTTCTTATATTTTGACTCTTTGGCTGGGGATAACAAATATGTTGGGCAAAGAGGATTTATTAGGTATAATCTTAACTTGAAAAATTTTGTCATCAACTACCCCTTTTAATTTTTAATGGGGAAGGTTCTTCCCTTTCCCCTAGAAGAAATCCTAGGCAAGTCTTCATGTCTTGGGGTATTCTTATAGAATAAGTTATCCTGTGGCCAATCAAAATAATCAGACACAGTTACAAATTAGTAAATTTTTCCCATACTAAATAATAGTCTAATTTCAAATGAACCCCCTGGAATATTAGAAGCCCACTACGAACTGATGGCTTACCTAGAGACTTGAGCCTGGCTCACTCCTGTGTGTGGTCCTCCTCTGGTCTATGCCCAGACAAAGCTAGGGAGGTGAGCAGGTCTCAACATAACAGAAATTTCCTCTGGCTTCACTGTCAAAGCAGCTAAACAGCCTCTTCCTTGTCCTCCTGGTGGCATTAGACACAATCTACTGCATTGCCCCTTCTGCAGGTGACTTTGGACTTGAAGTCAAGGGGGAAATCCCTGGGTAGGTATAGCATTCTTTCCTCTTAAAAAAAAATCTTCCTCTTAAGTTTTTCTTGACATTTAACAACACTCAGCTCTTTTATGCCCTGAATTGTAGTTCTTTACCACCTAGTTTAAATTTCTGCATGGTGACCCTTTTTACAACTTGCTTTGGTATAGGATATTAATAATCATAGCATCTCAAGCACAATTTCTGTTTTCTCATACATCACACTAAGTATAAGATTCTTGGTTTGTAATTTCTTTACCACAATTGTACAGATAACCTAGTCTCTCTCTTTGCTGCCTAGAGGCTGGTAGATCTTTTTTCTTTTTATCTTTGAAATATAAGAATTTTATCAGGATACATTCAGGTGTGAGGTTTTGTTTATTTATTTATTTCTCATCATTTTCTGATTTTTCATGTGCCTCTTTGATCTGTAGATTTGGGTAAGTTTCCCTTCTCCCTGATCATTTCTTTGATTTTTTCCCCCTCATTTATCATCTTCTCCTTATAATTTCTTTTATTAGTGTGTTGAATTTCCTAGATCAGCCTATGTGTCTCCAGCCTTGTTTCTGATCATTTTTTATCTGTTTATTCTTTTCCTCTGAGATACGGGAAAATTACATGACCTGGTCTTCCATGTGCTGACTTTGTTTTCGCAGTACTTAAAATCTTGTTGACTGCCATCATTGTAAGTTTCTTTTTCTTTTTCTTTTTTTGTTGCGTAGATACTGTGTCTTCTTGTAACTGTAATTCCTGCTTCCATAAATACAAGGAAATGTGAATTATTTTGATAGTAAGTTACAGGAAGTATCTTTTTTCCTGTTCACTGCAATAACAACTTCATAGGAAGATACATGCACCAATCTTCAGTGTACAACCTGCTTTTGGACTGTGATATCTTCTTTCACATCCCATGACCCTTGGTCGTTCTCAAAAATAACTGGGCTTGTACAGATAGAAGTTGAGATGAGTTCTGCTGCAGATTGTATGTTTTTTTCCCCAGATGATTTAGGAATTGACAAAGTGACAGGGAAGGGGAAAGTTTAAATTTACTGTAGCTTCATTTGATTCATTTGTAGATTAACAAAATGAAGAAGAAACCAGTGGTAGAGGATCACACTGGGAGACTTTGCCTCTGTTTTTGTTTTCTGTGTTTGCTGTGATAGCCAGGAGTTAGTTGGAGTTGTGTGTGTGCTTGTGTGCACACATGTGTGGATAAGGTAATTTTTATTACAAATAAAGTAATTCTGTGCTACTACTTGGAACCCAGCTTAGTATGGCCTTTAGTACTTGGTGTGTTTCTTGGAGTTACTGATTAGGATCCACATATACCATCTGACTGCCTCATTTAATGAGAGGGTGTTGTTTGTTTGTTGCTGAAGTTTCTTCTTGCCAGACAGGCTATTCCCACACATACAGAGATTCAGTTGGCCTGCCTTTGATCTGGCCATGCGCAGACTATTTCTAGTAGAAATTCCTCCAGGTTGCTGGTCTAAGGACTTTAGTGCTTCTTTGGTTTCCAGTTTTGTTGCAGTATTTTCTCTGTTCTGTTTTGTTAGTTTTTGTAACAGGTAATCAGCAGGGTGGAGGTAGGGAGAAAGAACAGAGCCAGATACTTACGTTCAAGTTACCATCCAGCTCAGAAGTATCGTAGAAGGTTTAAGGAACTGACAGAGTATGAGATTTTCAACTAGATCAGAGGTTTCTGGATTTTTGATTGAATATTTCCTCTAGTAAAAATAGCTAACTACTCATTTTCCCTCTTTCCTCCTCACTATGCATATATATTGTTATATATATTATATATATCATATATATACTTAACAGACATTATATGGTGTTTACCTATGTGTACATATACATAATTATATATATACACATCCACATATACACATATTTACAAAGCAAATGAGTTTTTAAAATGTTTAATTAGAAGTTTTATTATATTCTTTCAGAAACCTTTGCAGTAAGGGTACTCCATCTTGGAGACAACTGATCTCGTTCTTTTTTTTTTATAAATGTAAAATATAAATATAAAATAAAATATAAAAAAATATTACTCGGATGCCCAGACTGGAATGCACTGGCATGAGCATGACTCACTGCAGCCTTTTGAACCTTCTGGGCGAAAGTGATCCTCCCAACTCAGCCTCCTAAGTATTTGGGATTACAAGCATGTGCCCGTACGCCTGGCTAATTATTCTATTTTTTATAGAGACAGGGTTTCAGCATGTTGCCCAGGCTGGCCTCAAACTGTTGGGCTCAAGAAATCCTTCTGCCTCAGCCTCCCAAAGTGCTGCGATTACTAGGCATTAGCCACTGTGCCCAGCCTTGATCTAGATCTTATGATTTTCACATATTTACTAAGTTAGTAAAGATCTGGATTATAAGATTTAGATTATAAAATCCAGATCTTTTCTACTTTAGTAAACATTTGAATGCCTAATATGGCCCCACTATGCTTGGAAAAGCATTACATGTACAGTCATTTTATAGTCATTTTGCAATTCTAAGGAATATCAATGACTTTGAATTTCAGCATTAAATTTATTGCTCTGATTTTTCAAATTGTTTTTACTGTGATTTTATAAATTGAACAACATGTTAAAATTTATCTTCCTCAAAATATAATTTACTTTACAAATAAGTTTTTGACCTATGAGCCAATGGCTCTATATTTTAATATATATAGTATGGACAGCACCATGTTTTGGTGACACTACTGTAAGCAAAAATAATACAGAGCCTGTCCTTGGAGCTTATAGTCATAAACCGCATAATGGCAGAAAATGTAAAATTAAAATTCTGAAAACTGCTATGAGGAAGAATGTGTACAAGGGGGCTTTGATTGCAGTCAAAGACATCAAGATAGTTTATTATGAAAACAACTATTGAACTGAGATATAAAGCAATTATAAGTGTTCTCTAAGTAAGCTCTTGAGGAAGAGCATGGTCTAGAGTGGGCTATCCAGAGAGTCCAGGCTGAGGTAAATTGCAGAGACTCCATGGCTGAAGGGAGCGGAGCACTGCGAGTCAGAGGAATGGAAGTGAGCCCTCTGTGGCTGAGGGGCAGAGAGTAATGGACTGCATCATGAGAGATGAGGCTGGGGCTGGTGGGAGATGGGGGCAGTTGACACAGGCCGTTCTAAGCCACGTTGAGAATTTGGAGCATTGTCCTAGGGAGTGATCTGTAGAAGGGAGGGTTGGGGAGATACGATAATATCTATATTTTGGAAAGATCACAGGGACATTTTTGAATGTTTTGTCATTTGTGAAAAGGGGAAAATCAAATGTATTTATTTTTTTGAAAAGACAAATAAAAAGACACTTTTTTTCTTTCTTTTTTGAAAGGCATTATAAATATGACCTTGTGATACGTCAGTGCACTTGATAAGCACATTCATCACTGTCTTCTATTCCTTTTAATCCTGCATAGTTTGGTTTCCAGACTTAACTGTGCATTGAGATCACCTGAGGAATATAAAAGCATATTTAAAAAGGAGTAGATTAGGGCACAGTGGCCCACATCTGTAAACCCACCATTTTGGAAGGCTGAGGTGGGAGGATCCCTTGAGCCCTGGAGTTCAGGACTAGCCTGGGCAACATAGGGAGACTCCATCTCTACAAAAATTTTTAAAAAGTAGGCCAGGCGCGATGGCTCATGCCTGTAATCAGCACTTTGGGAGGCCAAGGCGGGCAGATCACGAGGTCAAGAGATCGAGACCTTCCTGGCCAACATGGTGAAACCCCATCTCTACTGAAAATACAAAAATTAGCTGGGCATGGTGCCGTGCACCTGTAGTCTCAGCTACTCGGGAGACTGAGGCAGGAGAATCACTTGAACCTGGGAGGTGGAGGTTGCAGTGAGCTGAGATTGCACCACTGCATTCCAGCCTGGTGACAGAGTAAGACTCCGTCTCAAAGAAAAAAAAAATAAAAGCCAGGTGTGGTGGTGTGTACATGTGATCCCAGCTACTTGGGAAGATGCGGTGGGAGGATCGCTTGAGCCTAGGAGGTTAAGATTGAAGGAAGCCATGACTGCGCCACTGCACTCCAGGCTGGGCAATAGAGTGAGACCCTGTCTCAACAAAAAGGAAAAAAAAATGGTGTAGAAGCCTGTGTCCTACCCTAGAACTAGTGACTCAGTTTCTGGTTATGGTACCTCAGAATCTATATTAAAATAAACAGAACCCTCTCAAGTGATTCTAGCACATCCCTGTTAATACTGGTTCCCAAAGAGATATTAGGGTCTTACTGTCCATTCCCTAATGAGAGGAATACTTATTCCCCATTCTCTTCACACTAATAAACTATACATACACATTTTGTGAATTGGTAATACAAATATCCATTTATTTAACACATAACATGCTTTTTTTTAATCGCAGGTAGATGGCACAAATCTTCAGGGTTTTACTAATCAACAAGCAGTAGAGGTATTGCGACACACAGGACAAACGGTGCTCCTGACACTAATGAGGAGAGGCATGAAGCAGGAAGCCGAGCTCATGTCAAGGGAAGACGTCACGAAAGATGCAGATTTGTCCCCTGTTAATGCCAGCATAATCAAAGGTAATCCTAGGTTAATCTGGTTTTTAGTTAGATGTTTATATTGTCTCCAACTTTTTTTTAATTCCAAAGTAACTTACTATTTCAGAATGGTTTTAAATTACTCAGAATGCTTTTTACCCTCAACTATTCATTATAAACCAAGGCAAGAAAGGAAGTTTAATAAAGTCAGGATTAATCGGGACCAGCAATGTGTCTATAAACTATAGAGTAGGCTGCTGAATAGAGCAGATTTCTTTCTGTCTTATTCATTGTCACCATTTCTCAGTTGGAAACAGGCAGTCATCTACCTTTCTGTTTCTGCCTTACTCCTGGATGTCATTGCAATGTTCTCACTTTAGGGGAGTGCTCGTCCGCCTGGATTATTTATGTGACCTTCATAGTAATTCTAAATGCCCAGCCTTGAAGGAATTGACTTTAATTCCACATTTAGAAATGTCATTCATAAGCTGTTTGTACATGAATATGTCTGCAAATTACTGAAACCCCTATGTAGCTCAGTGATTTATTGGTAGAAATCAGGCTTTTGGCTGAAAAGGCTTTTGGCTGTTTCATTTCTAAAATTGTGGACCATTCTGATATTTATGCCATTTATACATATTGCACTATTAAGAAACAGAGGAGCAAATCACAGGAGAAATATATTACTTCTTTTCCACTAACAGAACTTGCCTTTAAGTACATATAGTTATTAAGAAGTTTATCTCTAAAAAACAGACTCTCATGTAGGAGTTCAAATAAATGTACTGGGTTTAGAAAAATTCAAGTGCTTGATTATACTAAAGATAAAATTACTAAAATATTTTTATCTTTAAGAAAATTATGAAAAAGATGAGGATTCTTTATCTTCGAGGAGAAACACCAACATATTACCAATTGAAGAAGAAGGTAAACACCTAGAGCCAGCTTTTGTACTTCATTATTTTTCTTTTTTAGAAATAATTTTTACAAATGTGATTAAGCCTCTATGGATACATTGTAAGTTACTAAAAAAAATTTCAAAAAGTGATGTTTGTAAATCCCTATTTATAAATGTGACTAAGTGGTCTTACAGATTAAAACATTCCATTTATAGCTAAATTATTCTTTCATTTATTGTTCACTTACACTTTCTTGCTGAGTCAGTCTATTCTTACTTCCATATTTTTTTGACTAGAACTCCTCAGGAATTAACTGGTTATATATGTGGTTCTAATTTAATCTCTTTGTCTTTATACAGCCAACATAAACTAACAGTTATAAAATTATAAAGTATTTAAAAATAAACACAGGAGAATCATTAACACATAAGCTCTTGGGAATGAGACTGTTCAATTTTGGGAAGCTTTTTTCTCACTTCTTAATTTTTCAGGGGTTCCAAGATTTAATATTGGGAAGTTGGTTTGGAAGATAATTGCAGAGAAATTATCACACCTTCTGGGAATTCTCTCACTATAAACATAGGACCCATCAAGCTATTTTTAAAAATTTAGAGTAGCATTATTATTATTATTACTATTTGTATTAGAGACAGGTTTTGCCATGTTGGCCAGACTGATCTCAAACTCCTGACCTCAAATGATATACCCACCTTGGCCTCCCAAAGTGCTGGGATTACAGGCGTGAGCCACCACACCTGGCCAGTAGCATTATTTTAATACATAGTTTTGCCAGAATGTTGCTCTCCTCTTTTTATTCTGTGTGCTGTGTGCTTCTTTTACCTTTCAGATTGCTTTAGGTACTTGATAACTTAAACCCACTGAACAGAATACAAGACTGATCTCCCTCCCTTCGTGTGAATTCTTTTTGCTATATAATTACACCAAAGCTTTGTTGTTCTTTAACATATCTGTTCCTTCATTATTGTATTTTCTGCTGAAAATTTTGAATGAGCTTTACTATTTTAAAGGGATATTTATGTTTGCAGAGATATTCCAGAAGTTAGATCTGTAGAATTCACATGTACTAATAACATTCTGCCATTTTTACACTAATAAGTAAATAAATTATTTAGGCTAAAGTGAATATCAGGAATTGCAGGAAAGGATAAAAATGTTTAGAGCATGGTACTTGTGATATTAAGTGGGCATGGGTGTGGGAGTTATCACCAAGGTGCAGAACCATTTATTTTGCTTTGGTGAAGGTAGCTAATGAGAAATGTCTCTGTCTCTGTGTGTGTGTGTGTGTGTGTGTGTGTGTGTGTTTGTGGCAGGATACATGGGGGTGACTATAGACCTAGAATCAGGAATCCCAGAATCTTTTTAAAACAAAATAAAGCACAGACTTCTAAGTGATTTTAATGCATTTGCCCTAGTACCAGTCCTCAGAAAAGGGATAAGATATTATTGCCTCTTCCACAGATATTTTACACGTCGTGCAAGCCTGGACGAGTCATTTGACTTCCCAGCCAGATCAGAGGTTTAGACTTTATGATTTTTAAATATATGCCTGAAATCCAGTCTTGGGGCAATTGTGAGAGGGTAAGAATGTAGAGTTGTTCTGCTGAAGGTTGGTTGAATATGAATTGCAGACTGTTTTTATCAGCAGCATGATTCCCTACTTTCTCCATTCATAATCTCACCTGCTTAAATCACTGCCTAGCTGTGTAAACACAGCAGACTTAGAAAGAAAGTGTGGAAAGAGATAGGACTCTGAACACTCTCCTGTTTCTCTTGCAGAATCAGTTCAAAGCTTCCCTGTAATCTGTGTTCATCCTTGCATAGTTATTTCCCTCTGTACTGAATTTATTTGCTTTTATTATTTTTAGTTGACCTATAATAATTGTACATATGTTTGGGGTACAGTCTGATATTTCCATACATGTATACAGTATATAATGATCAAATCAGAGTAATTAGCGTATCTATCACCTCATAGATTTGTTTTTTCTTTGTGTTGGGAACACTCAACACAACATCCTGCTCCTCTGGCTATTTGAAAATATACAGTAAATTGAAGAGTGATATCAACAAGATGACAGATTAGAAGATTCCTCCCACATCCTTCTTCCTACATACATACAACTAGAAACTATCAAAGACAAAAATACCACCCTGGGTTCACCAGAGTTCACCAGAGTTCAACTCTGAGTTCACCAGAACTAGAGGGAGAAGCAGAGAAACTTCCTAGGCCTACGGAATTGAGAGAAGCCATGACTGATAAGATAAATGGTAATTTTAGGCTGAGCTGCCCCCTTCCTCAAGCTGGCATAATGCCGCTCAAGGAGAATTGCTTTAGACCCACAGTTCCCAAGATGAGAGGAGGAAATTGGAGTTAGACATTCAATCTCTCCACTAGTCTGGTAATCTTTCACTGGAAATCCACCTAGAAGTCCCTTGCCTGTGAACCACTGGGAGTTCTGGGAGGGCTAAAGCACTTGGGGTGAGTTGGGAACAAAGACAGAGGCACTGATCACAGTGACTGGCATGCATTTTGGCAGGTATTCTGCACTCTGATAAGTGGGTACGCCATGTTGAAGAGACTGGCTGGTTCCATGTTGCTGCTGGGGTACAATCTGTGGGAAGATCCTGTCTTTAGTTGGATTTTCCACAAAATCCTGGTGCTCTCATGGAGCCGTCTCCTGGCCTAGAAACAACTGAAAGGTTGGGATTAAGTTTTGGTGCCAGCTTAAATCTTCCCCAGACCGGGGACCCATAGCAGGGCAACAATACAATTCTAGGACAATGTTTAACTTTCGGTGCTCGCTGTAAGCCTTCCCTAGACAGGAAATAATAGCACGTCAAGGAGTTAGTTCCAGGGAAGTGTTTTAGTTTTAGTACTCATATAAATCCTCCCCAGAATGGGAAAAAACAACAGCCCAGCATTTAAATTCTGATACCAAGTAGTAAAGCTCTGACACCACCAAAGAGCACTTGCAAAAACTGGAAGAGGTAGCCAGCTCCTCAAATGAACCATCATCAGTGTAAAAATACAAGGATTGTGAAAACATGGAGAAGTAGAATACCACCAAAAGAAACTAACAGAGCTCCAGCAGTGGACCCAGAAGAATTGAAGATCTATGAAATGTGGTACAGAAAATTCAGAATAATCCTGCCAAAGAGGTTCAGGGAATCACAGGAAAATATGGATAGAAAACAAAATGAAATTTAAAAAATCCAGGATCACAATGAGAAATTTGATAAAGAATTATTTCTTTGTGTCTTCTATTTTTATCTTTGTATCTTTTATTTCACTGTATCTTTATTTTTATCTTTGTCTCTTTTATTTTTATCTTTTATAAATAAAAGATACAAACCTTAGAAATAAATAATACAGTAAGCCAAAATCTCATTAGAAAGTTTTGATTGAAGCAAATTTGATCAAACAGACAAACTTAGTGAGCTTGGAGAAAGACCATATGAAATAACCCTATCAGAGGAGCAGAAAGACAAAATAATTTAAAAGAGTGAAAGAGACCTATGAGAATTGTGGGATACCATCAAGTGAACTAACCTCTGTGTAATAGGAAGTCCTGAAGGAGACCAGAGAGAAAAAGGCCTAGAAAGCACATTTAAGGAAATAGTAACTGAAAATTTCTCAAATCTGGAGAAAGACAGCACCATCCAGCTACAGGCTTAGGGGTAACCAAATATATTCAGTACAAAGAGGAAATCCCCAAGGCACATCATAGTCAGACTAGCAAAATAAAAAAGAAAACTGAAAGCATCAAGAGAAAAGAAACACCACATTCAAAGGAGCCCCAATATTGCTACATTGCTTTCTAGTGAAGTAATGGGAAAAGATATTTCATGCAAATGGAAACAATAATGAAGAGCAGAAGTAGCTATACTTACGTCAGATAAAATAGACTAAATGAAGCACAGTAAAAAAATAAAAATACAAGGTTATTATATAATGAGAAAAGCATCAGTAGTTCAATATAGCAAGCAGGTATAACAATTGTAAATATATATACACCCAACATCAGAGCACCCAAATATATTTAAAAATTAATAAACCTGAAGGGAGAGATTTACTTCAATATAATAATTGCAGGGGACTTCTGCACCCTACTTTCAGCAGTAGACAGATTATCCAGACAGAAAATCAACAGTAAAACATCAGTTAGACTTCATTGTAGACCAAATTGACCCAATAGACATTTACAGAATATTCCATCCAACAGCTGCAGAATACACATTTTTCTCAACAACATATGAAACATACTCCAGGCTAGACCATATATTATGACACAAAACAAGTCTTTATAAATCTTAAAATGCCAAAATCATATTAAGTATCTTTTCTGACCATAATGGAATAAAACTAGATATCAATAACAGAAGAAACATTGGAAACTCTACAAATTCATTGAAATTTAATACTAGGCTTCTGAACAGTAAATACATCAATAAATTCAAAAGGAAACTTAAAAATTTCTTGAGACAAGTGAAAATGGGAACATGGCATACCAAACCTATGGCCTACAGCAAAAGCAGTTCTGAGGGGGAAGTTTATAACAACAAATACCTACATCAGAAAAGAGGAAAGACTTCAAATAAACAAACTAATTATGAACCTGAGAAAAGCAAGAACAAACCAAACCTGATGGAGCAGAAGGAAAGAAGAATAATTGTAGCAGAAATAAATGAAATTGAGACAAAAATACAAAAGATTAAGAAAACGGAAAGTTGGTTTTGTAAAGGTAAATGAAGTCATCAAGTCTTTTGCCGTAGTAACTAAGCCAAAAAGATGACCTAAAATAAATAAAATCAGAGACAAATAGGAGGCATTATAATTGATACTATTGAAATACATAGAATTGTTAGAGACTATTATGGACAACTGCACACCAGTAAATCAGAAAACCTAGAAGAGAGGGATAAATACCTGGACACTTACAGTCTACCAAGATTGTAAGATTAAACCATGAAGAAACAGAAAACCTGAACAGACCAGTAACAAGATTGAGTTGGTAATAAAAAGTCTGTCATTAAAGAAAATCCCAGGACTTGACACTTCACTGCTGAATTCTACCAAACATTTAAAGAACTAATCCAGTTCTACTAAACTATTCCAAAAAATTGAAGAGGAGGGAATACTCACAAACTCATTATATGGGGCCAGCCTTGCCCTGATTCTAAAACTAGACAAGGACACACAACGAAAATAAAACTACAAATCCTTCATGAACATAGTTGCAAAAATCCTCAACAAAATACTAGCAAACCAGATTCAACAACACGTTAAAAAGATCATTAATCATAAAGTATCGTTCATCCCAAGGATGCAAGGATGTTTCAACATATGCAAATCAGTAAATGGGATACATCACATTGACAGAACAGTGAACAAAAATCATATGATCATTTCAATAGATGCTGAAGAAGCATTCAATAAAATTCAACATCCCTTCATGATAAAATCTTTCAACAAACTAGCAATTAAAAGAACATGCCCAAAATAATCAAGACCATATATGCAGATCCACAGCTAATATACTGAACAGAGAAAAGTCAAAAGCCTTTTCTCTAAGATCTGGAATAAGACAAGGATGCTCACTTTTACCACCTTTTCTTCAACATAAGTACTGCAAGTCCTTGCCGGAGCAATTAAGCAAGACAAACAAATAACGGGCATCCAGATTGGAAAGAGATAAGTCAAATTGTCCTTATTTGGAGATAAAATGATCCTATATTTAGAAACCTAAAGAATTCACCAAAAATGGTTAGAACTGAGACATGAATTTAGTAAAGTTGCGGGATACATACTCAACATAAAAATAAGTAGCATACACTGTAGCAAATAATCCGAAAAAGAAATCTAGAAAGTGATCCCATTTACAACAGCTGCAAGAAAAATAAAATACCTAGGAATAAATGTGAACAAAGAAGTAACAGATTTCTGCAGTGAAACCGACAAAACACTGATGAGAGAAATTGAAAAGGACACAAAAATATGGAAAGATATTCAGTGATCATGGACTAGAAGAATTAATATTGTTAAAATATCCATACTACCAAAAGATATCTGTATATTCAATGCCATACCTATTAATATACCAATGACATTCTTTACAGAAGTAGAGAACAACCCTAAAATTCACATGTACCCACAAATGACTCCAAATAGGCAAAGCAGTCTTGAGCAAAAAGAACAAAGCTGGAGGCATCACACCAACAGACTTCCAAGTGTATTACAGAGGCCTGTCCCAAAACACACACACACACACACACACGCACACACACACACACAGATTAAATATATAAATATAAGACCTGAAGGAAACGTTAGGAAAATGCTTCAGGATATTGGATTGGTCGGGCAAAGATTTTTTTATGTAATACCTTAAAAGCACAGGCAACCAAAGCCAAAATGGACAAATGGGATCACATCAAGCTAAAAAGCTTTTCTGCACAGCGAAGGTAACAATCAACGATGTGAACAGACAACCCAAAGAATGGGAGAAATATTTTCAAGCTATCCATCTGATTAATAACCAGAATATATAAAGAGCTCAAAAAACTCAATAGAAAACCAAATAATCTGATTAAAAATTCACAAAAGATCTGAATAGACATTCCTCAAAGGAAGACATACAAATGATCAATAGGTATATGAAAAAATGTTCATCACTGATCATCAGAGAAATGCAAGTCAAAACTACAATGAGATATCGTCTCACCCTAGTTAAAATGGCTTTTATCCAAAAGACAAGCAATAATGAATGCTGACAAGGATGCGGAGAAAGGGGAACCCTCATATGCTGTTGGTGGTAATGTAAATTAGTGCAGCCACTGGGGAGAGCAATATGGAGGTTCCTCAAAAAATGAACAGTTTACCGTATGATCCAGCAATCCTACTCTGGGTATATATCCAAAAGAAAGGAAATCAATATAGCAAAGAAATATCTGTACCCCTATGTTTATTGCCATTCTGTTCACTATGGCTAAGATATGGAAGCAACCAAAGTGCCCATCAACAGGACAATGGATGAAGAAAGTCTGGTATATATACACAATGGGATATCATTCAGCCACAAAAAGAACGAAATTTTGGGTTTTGTAACAACAGGGATGAAACCGGAGGACATTGTGTTAAGTGAAATAAACCAAGCACAGAAAGACACATACTGCATGATCTCACTTACAAGTGGGGTCTTAAAAACTTGATTTCTGGACATAGAGAGTAGAATGACCAGAGGCTTGGAAGAGTTTGGGGAGGGGTGGGATGAAGAGATACTGGTTACTGGGTACAAAAATATAGTTAAAGAGAAGGAATAAGTTCTGGTGTTCAACAGTACAGTAGGGTGGCAATAATTAATAACTTATTGTATATATCAAAATAGGAAGAAGATTTGGAATGCTCCCAACACAAAAAAATGTATAGTAAATGTTTGAGGAAATGGATATCCTAATTATCCTTATTTGATCATTGCACATTGTATGCATGTATCAAAATATCATATATGCCCTATAAATATATATGATTATGTATCATTAAAATATTTTAAAAAGAGAATATACAATAACTTGTTAATTGTAGTCACCCGATAATGTTAGAATTGCTCAGCATGGTGGCTTATTGGTGTAATCCCAGCTACTCAGGAGTGTTACTGAGACCAGGAATTTGAGACCAGCCTGAGCAACATAGCAAGATCCCTCATCTAATTTAAAAACAAGCAAATAAACAAACAAAAACACTGGAACATATTTCTTCTATCTAGCTGTACTTTTATATCTGTTAACCTCTGGACTGAATTTAATTTTGAGAAAATAACACTTATTTGGGGAGGCTAGTCTTCAAACCAAAAAAGAAATTATAGTTTATTGTTTAGTCTTTTAAGGAGAAAACAGAATCATCTTATTCGCTTAAAGCGTAACAGATCTACAAAATATGCCTGAAATGAAAGCTCCTGGATATTCCCACTAAAAGAGGAGGCAACTAATAAGAAATCTGATTTTTTTTAACACTCTTTAACTTTGAAATTTGAAAGCTAAAAAGGATATTGAAATTTAATTTAGAGAATAGTGCCTAATAGAGATTTTAAAAAGACAACTCTTATGAGTGGGAACTGTCATGAAATATGGAAATCTTTGACTATGACTTTAAATTTCTCAACCAGTTTCTTGTTTTAGGTAAGCATTTTAAATTCAGTATTGTTTACATAATTTGTTTAGTGTTTTTCTTTCCTTTTAAAAATTTCTCTTTTTGTAAATTATCGAGATATCAATTATAGGCTTTTAATGTATAGCTTTAGTTTATTATTTCTTTATATTTTCTCATTGTACATGGAGTTATATATATTGTTTGTTGATTTCATTTGTTTGATTTTGTGAAGTAATAACTTAGTCCTTTTTCCCCCTGATGAACTAAATGAAAATAAAACATACAACATTGAAGATGACATCACTTTTTACTGTAGCATTAGCAGAGGACTACAAAGTGAATTCTGGAACTACTCAGAGTCCTTATTCTTTTAAATAAAAATTAGATAATACATGGACACTTTAATAGAAATATAGTTAAGATTTAAAATAAATCTGTTAAAAGTGAATAGTGTCAAACATAGAAATGATAGGGTTCTTAATTGAAGTATTAAAATAATTATGGAGATGAGAATAGCCCATATATTGGGTGAAGAATTTGATTTGATACAATGGGATCTGATCACAGAATCCTTGGTACAGGATGTTAAGATATGGAAATTTTTGTAGTTTGCCACTAACTTAATTGCCTTGACTATTTCAGGGTATCCATCACTGTCAGCTGAGATAGAAGAAATAGAAGATGCACGAAAACAAGAAGCTGTCCTGCTGACAAAGTGGCAAAGGATTATGGGAATTAACTATGAAATAGTGGTGGGTTAGCTTACCTTCTGTAATTTACAACTTGTAACTGTATTTCAGCAGGCAGTTTGAGGGAATAATAGAGGCAATCATTAGAGTTCCAGAGAAGAACCAAATGTACAGTACTTTTTTAGACAACCTAATGTGGTGATTCAGGTAATAAAAAAATTTAGGTTGGAAAAAGCTATATAGTAACAAAGGAACTGAAATAAATGGGATAGAAGTTTTGAAACTTGTATTTTATCAGTATTTTAATATTTCCAGTAATAGTATGAATAATATAGACACAAGGAAGGGTTTTTCTGATTTTTAAACCTATGATTTATAGAAAGAATGAAAATAGAATGAGTTTATTTAAAAATAAAACAAAATGTATCATGACTTATGAACGAAATTGTAAAAGGACTCTTTTCTACTCTTTCTTTTCCCCTCCTATGTATTTACCTTCCTGAAGAGGTTAATTCTGCATACTTTTTTTCATACCTCTTATGCTGTGGTGAATGTTTTATGTTTATTAATAGCCTGTATATCTAGCATAGCCATTGTGATCTACCATTCCAAAAGGAGGTCTAACAAAATTCATATAAATGATCAATCTTAAGATACATACCAGCAAATTTCACGGATTTCAAAAGAAAGAATAAAATACTATGTTAGGTAGAATTTTTCATATTTCTTCTAAATTTGTATGCCTCTGGACTAGAAGGGAGAAGATACAACAGATGACATATATTAATGACTAGCATTTATAGAGTACTTTGTACCAAGCAGCAGTGTTCTTAGTGTTTGATTTAATCCTCATGACCATAATCATCTGGGTTTTTTTTCTCATTTTTTGAGACAAGGTCTCGCTCTGTCACCCAGGCTGGAGTGCAGTGGTGCAGTCATGGCTCACTGCAGCCTTGACCACCAGGGCTCAAACTTCTCCTGCCTCAGCCTTCCAAGTAGCTTGGACTACAGGCATGCAGCACCACACCCAACTGATTTTTGTATTTCTTGTAGAGACTGGGTTTCGCCATGTTGCCCAGGCTGGTCTTGAACTTCTGGACTCCAGCAGTCTGCCCGCCTCAGCCTCCCAAATTGCTGGAATTACAGGCATGCACCACTGCACCTTGCTATAATCTTTTTTTTTAAACATTCAAAATGATTAACAGTCAAATATGGATTGAGTAAGTATAGCTGTTACTACCATTTTGAATTGACTTAAGGAAAAATACATTAAGGTCCATCTTAACAGTGGTTAATTTAACATGAAACTTCAGAAATTATTTTCATGGAGGGATAGGGTTAATGTGGCAGGTGTGCATAACTGAGACTGCATTTCTTTGGGTGGTAACTGAATAATGAAGGAGACCCTTTAACTAGCCTTTTTGTCATAGGCGTCAGAGCTCAGACTGAACTTTTTCTTTTTTTTTTAATTTTACTTTAAGTTCTAGGATACATATGCAGAATGTGCAGGTTTGTTACATAGGTATACACATGCCATGGTGTTTTGCTGCATCTATCAACCCATCATCTAGGTTTTGAGACCCGCATGCATTAGGTATTTATCCTAATGCTCTCCCTCCCCTTGCCCCCACCCCGCTACAGGCCCTGGTGTGTAATGTCCCCCTCCCTGTGTCCGTTTGTTCTAATTGTTCAACGCCCACTTATGAGTGAGAACATATGGTGTTCTCACTCATAAGTTCCTGTGTTAGTTTGCTGAGAGTGATGGCTTCTAGTTTCATCCATGTCCCTGCAAAGGACATGAACTAATTCTTTTTTATGGCTATATAGTATTTCATGGTGTATATGTGCTACATTTTCTTTATCCAAAGGCTGAACTTTTAGCTACCCTTTGTGCTCATGCTTTCTTGGTGGCATTCCTAGTAATCTGTCAAGGGCAAAAGTGTACAATAAATGAAAAAGGACCAAGTTATTTATGGGCTGTGGTCAGATAAAGGTAATAAGACATAGATCTGACTTCAAATTGTTTGCTATGTAGTGATACAGCATAAATGAAATCATAAGGGAAGTAGTATAACAGTACTGACTAATGGACATTATTGGATGGGACATTCTCAGAGAAAGTGATGTCTAAATTGGGTTTTCAGGAGTGAGAAGGATTTCATCCAGTATTAGATTTCAAAGTCAGATGATATCGCCTCTGAAACTGACTTCTGCACATTATCATTAAAAGTTGAAAAAGCTCTTTTTAATGAAACTTTTTTTTAGTCCTTTTATCCCTCAGTTTCCTTAACTATAAAATGAAAGGGATAAAGTAGATCATCTTTGGCATACCTTCTGATTTTAGTATTATATTTTTTGGATTCTGTGTGAAAACGAGCAGCTTTCTAACATTCTTCATTATTTAATTTAACAGTAGGAAATTGGAAGTTCATTCTTTTGTTTTAAGCTTTGATCATTTTTAAAGACCATTGTCTCTGGATACAGCATAAAACCAGGAATGTGGTTCTAGGTTCTTTGTTTAGATTCAAACCCTTTTCTAGCTGTGCAACTCTGGTCATGGTAACTTTTCTGAACCTCGTTTTTCTACTTGGAAAACAAGGAGAAAAATTGAACCTATTTATGAGAAGCAAATGAGACCTATGTAATGGGTGCTTGCAGCTCGCTGCTTCTGTTCAGTTTGTTAGTTCATGAAATCAAAAGACACCAGTACTCTTTCAAAGGAAAAGCCCCAAAGCTTTGCAGTTTTTTACCATATGGTTTTTGAAGCTTTGTGAGAAAGATGACCACTTTTAGGTAAACATAAAACATAAAATGTGTGCATGAGTAGAAATAAAAAGAAAGAATATAAAAATTGTGATGGTTTTTTTTTTTCTTTTCAGGTGGCCCATGTGAGCAAGTTTAGTGAGAACAGTGGATTGGGGATAAGCCTGGAAGCAACAGTGGGACATCATTTTATCCGATCTGTTCTGCCAGAGGGTCCTGTTGGACACAGCGGGAAGCTTTTCAGTGGAGACGAGCTATTGGAAGTAAGGAGCTATGCTGTTCCTTCTCCTCCTTAAACGAGACATGGAAAAGGTTGCAGGAGGCTTAATGTGGTGAATAAATTCTCATTTTAAATTTCCCCTCCAAAGGGGACTTGAGAAAAATCTACAGATGAAAACAACCCAAAGCAGAAATTTTGTATCTGTGTGTACATTTAACTTTAGACCTAATTCCACGCCATTTTTTATTTAGGTTCAGAAAACTATAAAAACAGTCTGAAAATTTTTTAACATTTATTTAATTTTTAGAATAAGTAATACATTCACATGTTTAAAATCACAGAGAATACAAAGATAAAGGATGGAAAAAGAGTATCCTTCCTGTCCCCATTCATCCAGTTCTCATCACCCTTCATTAGGTAACTACTAACATATTTGCTTCTTTGTAATCTGCCAGTATTTTTAATGCATAAATAAGAAAGTTTGAATATATTATTTTCCCTCACTTTTCAAAACACACTAGCATACAATATATGTCATTGTCCAATTTTTTTTTGCTTTATAATTACATAAAATGTCAAAGTTTTATAATATTCTTCTCCTTGTCCCTTTCATTCTTTGGAAGTATTTTTATTGTCTTTTTTTTTCCAGACCACTACACTGGCAGATCAAACATGAATGAAAGCTAGTGGTTTTTCTTTGAGTGCTTTAGAAACTCTAATTCCAACAATACTCTAAACTTGCACATAAATTTAGATGGTATTTCCACAGGTCTCACTATAGTTCTGAGCACAGTAAACTATGGTAATGACTATAGTAAAATTTATATTTAATAAAAAAGGTGTTCAAAAGAATGTTCATATTATGAAGTGTTGTTTCTTGGATAATATATCTTTTTTCACAGGTAAATGGCATAACTTTACTTGGGGAAAATCACCAAGACGTGGTGAATATCTTAAAAGAATTGCCTATAGAAGTGACAATGGTGTGCTGTCGTCGAACTGTGCCACCCACCACCCAATCAGAATTGGATAGCCTGGACTTATGTGATATTGAGCTAACAGAAAAGGTATCAGATTTGCGTACATGAGGTTAACCTACATATATAATGGAAAGGCTAAATGACCTAAAAAATTTTAAGCATTTTTTAATTAGGTATTTGATTTACTCACATAGCCCATGGCTTGGAGTATAGAATTTAAAGTCAGACAAATCTGGGTTTGAATCAGACTTGACACTAGCTGTGGGAAATTGGGTAAATCACTTCATCTTTCTGAACCTCAGTTTTCCCCTTGGTAAAATGTCAGTCATGATGCCTGTCTCAAAAAGTTGCCCTGAAGGTTAAATAAGATTATGTAATCATGTTAGATATTAATGCACACTACATACTTGTTTAATTTACTTGCAGTGTTTCTATGAAGTAGATGCTCATATTCATCTCCATTTGCAGAAGAGAAAACTGAAGTATATAAATAGTGTGTACATAGTACATATGTTTTAAAAAATATTTTTGAATAACCTATCCAACTCTGCCTGGCACACAGTTACCATTTAGTGAATGGCTAAAATATGGATGGACACAGCATTTCTGTGTGGATAGGTCTTACTTGTTTACATACTGTCCTTTTAAAATACCGTAAATTTGAGTCCATAATGCCACATGTCAGATAATTCTCTGTGACATTCAGGAAGTCACATTTTCCTGTTTGTTTATTATTTTTTCATTCATTGATATCATGATGTCAAGAAATGGAGCTAATCAGCTTTTCTGAGGATACACAATACATACCTAAAGTTAGGATTTGGACTTTGCATAATTTGTGGTCTAATCAAATCTCCTTTAAGGTATATTGAGAGATGATGTTAGGATTTGATTTATATTATATTGAATGAATCAGTACAATGGAATAATTTTGAAAAATTTGAAGAATAAAATGCATAGTTTAATATTCATATGGGTGATTAGAATAGGGTAGAACAAGAAACATAATTCCAAAGTTTATAGCACTCAAAGTCTAGCACCCTATGTATATCCATCCATGTTTTTATGTGTATAATGGGGTTATTACAATAAAGCAGATAGGCGTCATTTGCATTTGTGGTCCTAGGCTGTGCAATAATTGATTAGAAGCAAAGATACTGTACAAACTAGAATTTCATCCTCATAAACACATCTTTAAGTTATGTTCATGTAGATGAACAAAGTTTGAATTAACCTATATTCTTTCACTTATTTTTACTGAAAGAAGCTAACATTTTGAATCCCTATTTCTGTCAGATGCTTTATAAATGTTACTTCATTTAGTCCTCAGAAAATTCTATGAGATGGGTAACTCTGGGGCCCAGGTTATGAACATTGCTCAATGTAACTCAGATTTTAAATATTCAAGCTGCTTCAAGCTGGGGCAAATCTGGTTTCAAATCTTATGTTTTGCCACTGTGTATGTTAATTTGTTAATGAAATAACCATATGCACAAGTCACAGCATTTTAGAACTCTTATTTGCATAGAGTATAGAACTTTTGTATATATCCATTTTCTCTTGTTTTTAATTATCTTAGGAATTCCTTTTATTTAATATCAAAATGGGTTTACATTTTTTTCTGACTGTAGAGATGATTGAAACACTGACGAAAGAAGTGACAGTCACCCACAGTCGTGCTGTCGAGATGTAACATTGCATATTTTCGTAAACCATTGAATCATATATTTTTAATGTTTGTTAAAACTTAGGTATTTCTTCCTTTTTAACAGCTTTCAATAATTACTACCTTAATTCCTAAAGGTTTCATGAAAAGCTGTTGCTACTCTTGTTTGAGGATGTTTTGTTCTGGACAGGCGCTGGGAATACCCCTTTTCTTGTAGTGCTGGTATGTGTGTCAGCAAATGTAATGCCTCTGAAATAAGAGCTGTCTGATGTTATCCAGCCTCATGTAGATCTAGGTGAGTTCATCGGGTCGTCAGAGACAGAGGATCCAGTGCTGGCGATGACTGATGCGGGTCAGAGTACAGAGGAGGTTCAAGCACCTTTGGCCATGTGGGAGGCTGGCATTCAGCACATAGAGCTGGAGAAAGGGAGCAAAGGACTTGGTTTTAGCATTTTAGATTATCAGGTAAGTATATACTGCTTTTAACAATTTTTTTTTAAAGATGCTGTATACTAAAGGCATATTGTTGCTATCAAAGAAAAAGCAGATGATGATAGTTTACAGCCATCAAAGACAATTTCTTTTTTCCAGTCAGTCTTTCACAATAGTGATTTATATGATTCATTGATTATCATAAAGGATTTCTTTTAATATTGAGTTCATTGAGCTATTTTTATTTCACCTCTTGAGAATTGGAATACACATTTTAGGAATATCATAGTGGGGGTTTTTTTTGTTATTTGAGGAGTGTTTATATTATTTTTACTTCCATGCACTTATTTGGTGACTCATATTTTAATGATAAGTCATAAAGAAGTAGATATTTCTTTTGTCTATAACATGAATGCTAACGTATAATCTGATATTCCAATTAATATTTCTGCTGTTCCAATCATTTGACAAAATTTATGAATATACTTAAGTTGGTCAAGTTGGCCTTGTGTCCCTGTCTGCATTGCATTCTTGGCTAAGCAAGGAGATGGTTAGCCTGTCTGATGGAGTGCAGCTGTTGCTCCTTACACTGGATCAGAAAGCCACCGTAGATGACTCCAGGAAGCTGTGTTCATAGGGCCTGACTCTAGAGCCTTGTTAAAACATTAAGGTTACTGTGTCTGAAAATACTTCAGTACCACATACTTTATGGCCTCTCTCTCTCTGTTCTTTCATTTCAAAACAATGTGTCCTACCTTCAGTGCACTTATATTCTAGTAGTGAGTTGATGTTCCATATAGTAACACCCTGTTTAACAAGGGCTTTTGTTAATAATTAGTATACCCAACATCTGGCCTCCAATAATAGTTACAAAATTTGATAACTTATCAAAGTTAAAATTATAATTTTAAAGTTATCTGTACAATTTAAGAGGTCTACTCAGGAACATTAGGAAGTGAGGGTGCCATTGTTTAAGGTGACTTCTTCCTAAACCCTCTAAAATGGAGATAATCTTTGTCTAAATAATTAATTAGAAATTTTGTATGAAATTTTTTTGGCATGAAAATTTTTAAACACACTTGAAACAATTACTCGTTCCTTACAATTTAGAGTGGACGACCTGTAGAAGAATTTTCTTTGTAAAATGAGCTGACTCCTCTTTCCTTATTGCCTTCTGTCAGGATCCAATTGATCCAGCAAGCACTGTCATTATAATTCGTTCTTTGGTGCCTGGCGGCATTGCTGAAAAGGATGGACGACTTCTTCCTGGTGACCGACTCATGTTTGTAAATGATGTTAACTTGGAAAATAGCAGTCTTGATGAAGCTGTAGAAGCACTGAAGGGAGCACCATCAGGAACTGTGAGAATAGGAGTTGCTAAGCCTTTACCCGTAAGAATTCAGATTTTATTGCTTCCTTTTATAAGCAAAATGGTTCATAGGTCTACTTTTAGCTTTAGGTGTTCTCATGACTGAATCATGACTTTTAGTACTTTTCATCAACGTGATTACTAGCTCCATGGGTATAAAGATTTAATTTTGAGTAATATTTTAAAAAAGAAAGAAAGAAAATAGCCAGGAAGTTTATAAATAAACTTCTAACTTATTGGTCTTTGGTTCACTTTTGACATTGACTGATTGACTGATTGATTGATGGAGTCTTGCTCTGTTGCCCAGGCTGGAGTGCAGTGGCGAAATCTCGGTTCACAGCAATCTTCACCTCCTAGGTTCAAGCAACTCTCCTGCCGCAGCCTCCTGAGTTGCTGGGACACAACAACCATGGCTGGCTAATTTTTGTATTTTTAGTGGAGACAGAGTTTCACCAAGTTGGCCAGGCTGGTCTCAAACTCCTGACCTCCAGTGATCCCCCCCTGCCCCCCCACTCAGCCTCCTGAAGTGCTAGGAATACAGGCGTGAGCCACTGTGCCCAGCCTTGACATTTTATATTTGATAATAAGGTCATGATGAATGCAAAATCAAATATGTTAAAATGAATATGGCTTACAATATCTATACCAATGTAGTGGGGTATTAGAAAAATTAATAGCATTAACAACAAAATCTTTAATCACAGTGGAATAAAGTAGAATCTCTGTCAAAGTGACTTCAAGTTGCTAAATTCAGTTGACTTCAACACATTTGCTGTCTAATTACTGCAGAGCAGGAAATTAAACTTTCCAAAATGGGTTCATCAGTTTGTGGCTCTCCTGGCAGGGAATAGCTCCCAAATCATAAATTACTGTAATAATAGAAACAACTTTATGAATCTGTGCTACATAAAGCAGTATATTGTATTAGATGCACTTATTGTATTGCAGTTAAATATTAGAGATGTTCTCAATATTTGTGGGTTGTTTTCCAGTACGTGAATGTAGTTTGAAGTGAAAAAGCAGATACACATTTTCTTAAGAAAATACAAACACATAAATATAGTTTCATAAGTAGCAATATGAGTTTGTTGATTTTTGTGAAAGAATTTGTTAAAACAGTAAGCTTTGTCAATGTATTTTAAGTGTCAGTTAAAGTTTTATGCACCACTTTTTAGTTCACAAATGATTTCAGTAGCCTATTAAAATGTATTTATGAAAAAAGAAAGAGAAGGAGGGCAAGATGATTGAAGAATATGGTAATCCAATCTGAAATCGAACCAGGCTTGTAAAAATCATGACAAAAGAGCACTATGGACGGGAATGTAAGAATAAAGATAGGCTATCAGGGACTCTACCTATTTATTGAGATTGGATTATAAATTTGGTTCTGGTCTTTCTGTTGGACATAGAGAAATGGCAAATATGACTCAATATACCTTTTATTTTTACTGTCCTTAAGGTGAAACCATACCAGTTATTCAGAAGCAGTCTTTTTTTTCTGTATAGCTCCAAAATAAATTTCTTTTATCACAGTATTTGATATTTTAAATTCAGTATGCATTGCAAAATATGATAGAGGCTTAATATATGTTAAGCTCACATATATGGGCAGAGAAGAAAAATGGTTTTTTCCGCTATAATGCTTCTTCTGTATGTTTTACTGATACCAGGTGATGTAGGCAGGCTGATTATCTAAATATTTTAGCCCATTTCATCTGAGAGTGGAATAAATGTGGTAGCTTTTCTGTCAGTGTGACCAAGTTTGGAATATAATCTCTCTAAACTGAAGCAGACTGTGGACATGTGGAGATTTGGTTTTTGTTTTGTTTTGTTTTATAAGCCATGCTAAATTGAGTTCACTGTAGAGTTCACTAACATTCCTTTTCAAGTAAATTGAATTCTTTAAAATAATATTCTTGTAGGGGGATGACTGAAGTTGATATTTCTTTTTAATATTTGTTTTTCTGCAACTTCTTTTATTTCTTAATACCTAAAAGTTGCTTCATTTCTATATTAGGAAGTCATTGTTTGGCCAGAATATTTTGCAGATAAAAAGAACCAGAAGATTATTAGAATATTAAAATTCATTCATTTAAAAAATAATCTTACAAGAAGAATGAAAAATTAGTAGAAAGGGATTCTCATCCAACAGGTGATTGTTATATTAGAGTAAATAATCCTCATTGTGTCTTATCAAATGAATGTTAAATATGAATATCAGATTTTATACTTACATTCTATGTTGAAGTCACATCATTTGAAAACTTTCCAATTTCTTTCTCTTCCCCCCCTCACTTTTCCTACCTTTACCCTTCTTTTCCATTTTCTTTCTTCTTTGCTGTTCTCTCTCTTTTCCTTGAATACCATTTTCCCCACAGCTTTCACCAGAAGAAGGTTATGTTTCTGCTAAGGAGGATTCCTTTCTCTACCCACCACACTCCTGTGAGGAAGAAGGGCTCGCTGACAAACCCCTCTTTAGGGCTGACTTGGCTCTGGTTAGTGGCTATGACTTACCAAGCTTTCTTTCAGAAACCTGATGTGTCTTACTTTGCCTTTCAAAATATTCTGAAGAAATCTACTATATTCTTTGTTCATTATTATATTTTGGAAAGATAAACATGTTTTCTCCAACTTAGTTCTCACAGTTGAAAATGGGAAGAAAAACCACAGTAAATATGAAAAACATTTGTGAGGAAAATTTAATTAACATTGCATTGTAGCAGTGTGTAGAGTCAGTCTTTGTGCCATACCTAAAGTTGGTGGAGCTTTTGTTTGCTCCAATTTCACGCTTAGATATCTCTAGGCATTCTTTAACTGTGTTCAATATTCAGTCACAAAGCACTGTTTTGGCTCTATGTAATGAGGTAATAGGTATCTTTTTTCCATTAGATATTTATAGTCTGAAAGTCATATGAATTGGTTCAGTTATTAAGAACACCACAGTTTTAAGGAAAGGTAAACTTCATGTTTTCTATAAATACATATATATAAATATACTGATTTGCCAGAAAAATTATAAATTAAAATTTCATTTCTTTTTGATGTTTAAAATAGTATCCATTGGAATAAAAGTATTTGGAGCCACTCTGCCCTTAAGAAACTTTTTTTTCTGGTAGAGGGTACAATGCTATATCAATAACTAAAGGATAAAGCTAAATACCAAGCATAAATATACATATGACATTTACTCAATATAAATACAACAAATTGTACATCCTGTTCACATTACCCCTACTATTAGAGCTAGGTTCCTTACTCAGCGTTTTTTTTGTGGGGCAGACATTGTGCACTGTTGCTAAAAAGGAATATACTTGTTTTTTAAATACTAGTTTTAGTTTCATTAGACTGGAGAAAGGTTTAAAACCTGTTAAATTCTTCATTATGTGTTTATAACTGCACACATCTTGCTTTAAAACAGAGTGAATTATTTCTTTGACTATATATACATTTTGCTGATTCTAATTTTGGGGGAGACAATTCCTTTCGTTAATATTTTTAAATTGCAAGCTCTTGAAATAGCTATTTGAGAAGTTTTTGTATGTGTTATAATAAATGCAACAATTTCACACTGGAATACTTAACATACCAGGTAACGTATGGCCCTGCTCTCCGGGAGTATTATGTTAGCACTTCAAAACTAGAGAGCTTAGTATATACAACAAATTACGTAAGGTACTGTGGTGTTAAATAATACCCAGCCATAGCAAATACTTTTTGAAATGTCGCAGGATACAAATACTATATATGATTGTTTCTAAAGTACCGAGGAAGTAATGTTCTCTGGAGTTTACATGGCTTCCTTGAACCTCCTTAAATGGATACCAATCAAAAGGCAGATTAGTTCCACTTTTATGTGAGCTTGGCATCTTATAATGGTAGTATGCATCCTGGGTCTTCTCCCTAGCCAGCTAAGTAATCTTGGACTGGTCACTCAACTTCTTTGACTCTTAGTGTTTTATCTCTACGGTAAATAAATGAATTGATTGTTAACGTCTCTCCTAAGATCCTAAGATACCAGCAGTATACATACAAATTATATTGAGGTATTCTCTCATTAATGTTACTTAAATATGTATTGTAATCTATGACACAAGGCTTAGTTAATACCATCTATCTAGATTGTTGTATGTTATGTATATTTGTAAGGGTCAACCTCCACATAGTGACTCATTAGTGAATTTGAACATGTATTTAAATTATTAGGCCTATGAAATATATTTGAAGAGAAAATCATTTCAAAATGGCCCACAGGTATTTTTAATAGTTTTTTTGTAAGAACGTGACCTGATACAATGCTACAATTCTTCTAACTTCTCCTGGCTAAACAATACGTTGAAATTACAAAAAAAAAAAAAAAAAATAGAACATATGGAATTTTGCCAAGATAGACAGAAAATGCTGGTAATATCAGAGAAAGGTAGTATATATGTCAGTTCTGCCTATTCTGAGGTATGACTTTGAGTGAATTGCAAAAAGAACTTCAAGCTCATCTTGATTTAAATATTAATCTTGACTCTGTGACAGAAGACAGCAATAGGATTATTAGAGCATATGTAGTGAAATTCTCTATCTCACTCTTTATGCATTTTCTAACAAGTTTATAACTTAAAGCTTCACCATAACCAGATCATAATTAGGCCCCTTGTTTGTTAGTATAATTTTAGCATGAAATCACAGATTTTCTTTTTGGTTTCTGCAACTTGAATGGTTTTAAAATCTAGTTCAAGATAATTTAAACAAAATATATAGTTTTAGTGTGGCTTACAAATATATAATTGCCTAGCTGCCTCATTGAGTAACAGTTTATTTTAGTTGACTAGGAAAAATTATGACGTAATTTTATTATAAAATTATAAGAGTTGGGCGTGGGAACTGGAAGAAAGTAAATATTTTACTTAACTATGGAACTGTTTAAACTTAGACTTGATCCAGGCCCTTTGTTAATTGTTGCCTTTAGCCCTTTTATTGATGAAATAAAATAACTTTGTATGCCAGCACTTTCTACTGCAGGTGGGCTATTTATCCTTTTTCTGCTGCATTAGCAGTCTCTGATGAGGGTGAAGAGGGCATATAGAAAATATAATAGATAAAAGAATGATACCAGTTTGCCATTTAGTCTCAAGTGGAGTTTGTCATATATGTCATAGAACAGAATTCCCAGCTAACATTATTGTTTTATTTCTAGGTGGACACAAATGATGCTGACTTAGTAGATGAATCCACATTCGAGTCTCAATACTCTCCTGATAATGACAGCATCTACTCTACTCAAACCTCTATTTTATCTCTTCATGGCAGTTCTTGTGGTGACGGCCTGAACTATGGTTCTTCCCTTCCATCGTCTTCTCCTAAGGTACAAAGGAAATACCCGTTTTTCTTTTATAGGAAAGTCTTGTGTATAATTTTCCAGAGGTCAGTCCTTATGGGGAGTTGTGGGAATAACATATTGGAGACATTATGTTTCTCCAGTTGTGGACTCATTATTGGATTAAAGTACAATTTCATTTAGCCAGTGTTGGTCGGGTAGCTTTCAGATTACTAGAAACTATTTAAATTTAGTGTCTGAGAAAGATAGACACAGAGACTCAAAACTTTGATTAGGGTTTGCATGTCAGAAAGAAAAATTTAACATCATATATTTCTCAAGTTGTGTTTTTAGCAGTGTCTACTTTGGAAAAATTACAAGAATAACTTTATTTTCTTAATGGTTTTAAAACTGACTTCTATGCAGAGTTGAATAGTAAAATATTTCTTGCATTAATTTAAGATTTACTAGCTAAGTTAAACTTAATGCTATCATATGTTTTTATACAAAATGATGCCAAAGAATACTGTACATTAAAAAACACAGTGAATGGTAAATTATGTTTATGTCACTGGATATGAATGGAGAGTTTAGTCACTATTTGACATATCTGTGCCATTCATATTTTAGAAATAGATTATTGGCATAAATGCCCCAACTATATTAATTTTATTGTTGACATACTCTATGATGTTGAATAGGTAATGCTTTAAAATGTTTCCAGTATTTTGGGTATGAAATGGTATCTTGCCATTTTAATGTGGATTTCCTGATTACTAATGAGAATGAGTATTTTTTCATAATATTGGCCATTTGTTTTTCACTTTTAATCAAAGATCTCTTCATATCTTACGGCCATTTTGTATTGGGTTGCTCATTTTTCTTTTGATTTTTTGCAGTTGTTTTTTTGGAAATTGATATGCAAAGCAATTCAACATATATTTTTTATGAATATCTGTGTACATATGTATAGTAAAATCTAAAAATGTGTTGGCAGGATACTTCTCAACTTCAAAAAAGAAGTTATCCTTGGAGAAAAAAGGAAGTATGGGAATTTAGCTATGTGTCTAATACATTATAGCATATTATGAAGAAAGAGAGATTGATGAAAATATGGCAGAATGTTTATATATGTTAAATCATGGCAAACAGTTCATATATGAATATATTTTCTTTATTTTTCTGTGTCAGAAATATACCATAAACATACATTTAAAATTAAGTTGAAAAGACTGGACAATGTTTTTTAATATATGAAATATGTATTTTCTGCATAAATTGAATTCAGTGGGAAGGGTATTTATGAATAAGTTGGAAAGTAGAATTTCCATAGGTCTAGCACTGTTTTCCTCTTTTCCTGATTAACAGGTTTTTTAGCCAGAACATTTTCAAAGCATTTTCTTTTATGTTCAAGGTGCACCTGTTATCCTTGCAAATGATGCTGGGCAATCTCCTTGAATTGGTTTGCAAGGTATAATCTTGAGTGGAGCAGATGCTCCTCTCTCACCACACCTGAGACTGTCTGTCTGGCTGTGTCCTGTCTGGAATGTGTTCTGGAATGTGTTCAGTCTTTACTGGCCTCAGGGCTGGAAGCTGAGTTCATCTCCTGATGGAATCTCCTAATCCACAGCATAGCACACGTCTTCTTGCCAGTGGACAGATTGCATTGTTTAACTTAGTAATTGTTACTTAAAGGGATTACACAATCTGCATACTGAGAAGCATATATTTTACAGGGCAAATGCTGGCTGTATGCAGCACAACATATTGGCTTACTGAAGTCTGTTTGCCTCCTTTTTTATTTATTTATTTTTTTTTCCCCAAGCAGTTTACTCTTTTGTTGAAGCAAATTTTGGCAAGCTGGTTTATCAACTGAAATACTTAAACTACAAAACAACAAAGAAGACATTAATGAGGGTGCTTTAAAACACATTGTGAAACTCCTGTGTGCTCTTAGTTTTCTTAGAATGTGGGACTGTTCCTACATCATGGTAAAATCTCTGCAACATTTTATATTTTTGGTGACAACTTTCTAATACCTAGACTTTTACTAAAAATGTTCATGTAAATAAAATAAGTATATAATGTGTCCTTCCTGTTTCTTTGCAATAAATTTATATTAAAAAGACCCAATGGTGATTTGTAATGGAATTTACAATTGACTATTTTTCTTAAAAGTGAGCTTACTTAAAGGCTTTTTAATTATAAAGTAATACCATATAGTATATGATTTTTAAGAAAAACAAAGATGCCTCTATCCTGATTTGAAAGGATAAAATAGAGTGTGAGGATCTCAGCGGTTCCTTAGATTTTTGACTTTGCTAAATATGTGATAATCTTGGAGCCTTAAATGGCAACTGGAAATGAACAAATAATTTTACCTGTCTCTTCCCCTTGATTAATGGTCTTTTGGCCTTCGTCAGGTATACTACCAGAAGTGAGCAGTGCTAATCACCTACAGCGCAAACTCTTCATAGAGGGAGGCCTCGCTCTTCAGGGCAGCCTAAACACTAAAGGGCTGCAGCCATACATTGGGGCTCTTCCTCACAAAATTATCTAATTTGGGGGTCCATTTTGCTTTACTTTTTTTTAAAGAGTATGTGTTTGTTTAATTTGATTAGTTACCATGTAAGGATTTATGGGAAATAGCTGTTACTCAAGAACCTGAAAAATGTACCTGCCTCTATGGCATTTGGCTTAATAGAGGCAGGTCATTGAAGTATGGATTTTAAAAGCAACATGGCTCTAGCCATGTTTTTCCTTTCTTATTATTTTAAGTTTTATTTCTTTGGTTAATCATTTTACTCCTTTTCCCTTGTTACCTCCAAAGATATGACAAAATGCAGAAATAATTGTTTTATAAATTTGCAGACTTTTGTTTAAAATCTTAACATGGTTTTTAGAACATACTTTTTTTTTTTCTGTTTTGCTTTAAAAATACAACGGATACAGATTTAATATCTATTGAAGTTTCCCCTTCTACTCCTTATTCACACCTTTACACCCTACCTTCCGGTGTACACCCATACTCTCACTCTGTCCAGTGACAATATTGTTACCAACATGGTGTCCATCCTTCATTCTTGAATGTCGGTTCTGCCAGGAAATACTTTTTATTCTAAGGCAGATTGAACTTGATGTTTATCAAGATAGGAACCCTTTTGCACCTTGTACGTCAGCTCAACTAACAGATTTAATGATTTTTTTTAGTAGTCTGAACATTTTTACAAATTCTTAGTGTCATTGTCTGGCATAAAATATTATTGCCTTCACATCCATGTTTAGAATGTTGATACTATTTCTTAATTGTTCTTTTTGCAGATGGGGTTAGAATAAAAAACTAAATCACTCTAATTAGAATGATGAGAGTGACTGTGAGAGTCTTAGTGACAAAATTGCAGACTCTCAAAGGTTTAAAGGATGTTGCCTTTTTCCTTAGTAGGATCAGTGTCAAAACAATAAAGGAAGTGTACTTTATCTCAGAAAGAGTTGGAGAAGGACAGTTGGAGCAGCTGTGGTTGCAATATATTTTTTAAAAGTATAATAAGAATTCTCTAGTAGACTGCTTATTGAAGAAAAGCAGGTTATGGCTATTGAATGCTCGTGTATTTAGTTAGTTTTTGTAAATATATTATCTGGGTAAATAATATGCGCAAGTCTAACTTTAATTTATGCATTGCACTTAAGAAATAGAACTTTAAAAAAGTACATTTGACATTTTAATTTAACCTTTTTCTAATTTTGTAGTAAGGACAAGAATATATCAAGCAAAGTCACATATTAATATAGACTTTTGAAATACTTCACTTTAGATATCAAGTTGCACTGGGAAATTGTGGTTATTTTTGTACCTCTTATGAGGGAAGAACTGTTTTTCTTTTAGATCCATAAGACTTTTAAAAATAAAACTGAGTTGGTTGTTGAGCAACCAGAAACGTTTCTGAAGTGGGTGTATGTTGTCTACTGTGTTGATTAGCTCTTTCTTTTCTACATGTCTGTGTTAACTCCTTCATGAATTATTCATGGGACTGTTATACCATTTACAGTACACCCCAGCTAACAAGGGCGACTTGACCTCTTTTTCTAATGAAAAGCAATTTTGATTGCTATCTTTGAGGCATGGGGGAGATGATTTACTAATTATTATAATTAATTTAGTAATATAGAAGCTAACCAATTCTGTAGTAAGTACATTATTGTTTTTCCTAAGAATAAAATTATCGAAGTTGGGTGAGGGAGCCAATAGGTTATTGTTTAGATCCTGGGAGTGTGGAGGATGATACCTTCCTATCATTTGTTTCTGAGGATACTACAGATGTTGATCGCTTATATAATATTTCCACTTGCCTCAATTCTTTGTGCTAGGAATATCTGATAATTCTAGAGAGATAATAAGTTGAATTCAAGGAGAGGAGTGTCATAAATTGTGTTGGAGCAATTAATTACCCATTTAAAAAAAAATGACAGACCCATATCTCACACCATTCCCTGAAATAAATCTAGATGGTTAAAATGTAAAACAAAGCATTTATAAAAGAAGAAAAATACTAGAAAGCATTTCATTTACTTTGTGTGAAAGGACTTATTAAGTAATATATAAAACCCAGAAGCATAAAAAAATGACAAATTTGGTTGCAGAGATAATTTAACTTCTGCATGACAAAATAGTACCTATACAGACTAAAAGACAAGTGACAGACTGGAAGAATATTTGCAGTGTATATCACAAAGACTTTATACTCAGACCATGCCAATGACGAGAAGAATGTTCTTCACCATACATACCTGTAAATGCCTATTAAGATAGTTTTCTCTTGGAAGCTCCTGTGAATTCAGATCAATTAATAACATAGTTTTTATGCTCTTGATCTCTTCATAAATAGGAACTTCAAAGTGATTAGAACTAAATTGCATTTTAAGTGAAATTTGAAATTATGAGGTATTTGCTTCTGTATATAATTTAAACTCTGAGAAAAATTGGGTAAAGAATTTGAAGAGATTGTTAACAGAAGAAACACAAATGGCTTATCTTTGATAATTGTCAGGAACACACATAATAAAACACTAATGAACATATTTCTTACAAATCAGATTGCCAAACTAATCTAGGGCTGGCAAGATTCATTAGCAGGTATTCCCATATTGTCCTTTTGTGAGAGAAAACTGGAAGACAAGTTAGCAGTACATATCAACTTTTTTTTTTTTTTTTTTTGAGATGTAGACTCGCTCTGTCACCCAGGCT
>NW_012108897.1:939980-1081292 GCF_000951045.1 Mandrillus leucophaeus
AAATCTAGGTGGAGGTTCCCAAACCCCAATTCTTGACTTCTGTGTACTTGTACTGTGTACTTTTTTTTTTTTTTTGAGATGTAGACTCGCTCTGTCACCCAGGCTGGAGTGCAGTGGCGCAATCTGGGCTCACTGCAAGCTCCGCCTCCTGGATTCACGCCATACTCCTGCCTCAGCCTCCTGAGTAGCTGGTAGTACAGACACCAGCCACCACACCTGGCTAATTTTTTTGTATTTTTAGTGGCTCACGCCTGTAATCCCAATGCTTTGGGAGGCCGAGGCAGGCAGATCACGAGTGAGGAGATAGAGACCATCACGGTGGAACCCCGTCTCTACTAAAAACACGTACCGACATTTTAAGTGTGCATATCATTTGACCAGCCATTGCAATTCTAGTGATTCATAGTGAATATATCTTCGCACATATGGACAAAGATGTAGAGTATAAATAACAGCAGTAGCTAAAAATTATTGCACATTTTCTGTTAAGTCAGGCCTGTTTCTAGTACTTTGTGGAGATTAATACTCTCTGTCCTCCCAACAGTCCTGTATTAGTTTCTGTTGATTTCCCCAATTAGTAGAGGAGAGAGTCAAGGCATAGTGTTTAAGTAACTTGTCAAAGCTCTAGCATTTAATTAGTGTTGAGCTAGGAATTGAACTCAGGCATCCTGGCTTCAGAGTCTACACACCACTGTCTTTCATACTTAGGAATAACTTACAGCCGTAAGAAGATTGAAGTTGACTTGTTTTTAAATTGACATGGAAATTTCTCATATCAAGATGAAAAGATACTGCAGAAAAAAAACAATGCTATTTATTGTATGGCTGTGTTTAGTTTTAAAAATATATGTATATCTGCTTGTATGTGTGAGTGTGTGCATGTGTACTTATATGTATATATTATGCAAATGCATTAAAAATTTGATGGATAAACACCTAACTGATGCCAGCCATTTTTATTGGGGAAGGGAATGGAAGTAGAAGCCATAGCAAAGACTCTTCGTGTTGTATTCTATATGCATACACAATATATGTCTGTATCTTGAATCCTTTATGCAATAGTATGTTCATATGCTACTTTTATACATTAAAATTATCAATGAAAGAATTGAAGGGAAAACTGATATGTTTATTCAACAGCAGTTTGTGAAGCAACTGCTTTCCCAGAGCCCATAAGTGATACAATATATCTGTTGTAAGTAGATACACACATTTATATAGAACTATAAAATTTTAGAGTTTCAGAGGATTGTAGAAATTATCTAATATAAAGCCAAGAGAGGTTCTGTGATATACAAATTGTTAATAACAGACCCTGGATTTAGAGCCTACATTTTATGACAACCCATTTTACTGTTCCTTCTGTTATATCTTACAGGATATTTATGCAAATTTTTCCTATGATAATTTGAATTGTAAGGCTGTCTATTCTTCTCCATAAATACTTATAAATGCCTATCAAAATAATTTTCTCTGGGAGGCTCTTATGAGTCCAAATCAATTAATGTCATACTTTTTATGTTCTTGATCTCATAATAAATAGGAACTTCAGACTGATGGGAAACAAACTACACTTTAAGTGAGATTTGGGAGTATGCTACTTGCTCTTCTATGTAATTTAAACTCTGAATAATTTTATTTGTAAATATAACGTAGTATTATATCTAAATGATCTTATGTTTAGTATCTTGTACAAGTATAACGCAGTAGAACATAAGATGTATGACTTGCAGGAAATATATTTAAAAGCATTTATGAAAATAAAGATATGCAGAAAACCTGCTAAGTGAAGAATTGTGTTTGTTAATGCTTTTTGAGTAATAAGTGTTATGTTTTACATTTTACTAAATAGTTGTTCATTAAGAAGTGATATAATTCTGTTCACATTTTTCATTTTCTTTTGTTTTGTTTTTTAACTACCAGGATGTTATTGAAAATTCTTGTGATCCACTACTTGATCTGCATATGTCTTTGGAGGAACTATATACCCAGAATCTCCTGCAAAGACAGGATGAGAATACACCTTTGGTAGACATAAGTATGGGGTCTGCTTCTGGCTTTACTATAAATGACTACACACCTGCAAATGCTATTGAACAGCAATATGAATGTGAAAACACAATAGTGTGGACTGAATCTCATTTACCAAGTGAAGTTATATCAAGTGCAGAACTTCCTTCTGTGCTACCCGATTCAGCTGGAAAGGTAATATTTTAAAGATATGGTTTGTGTTTTATGATGAGGTAGGGAATGTTGAAGGGTTATTCTGGCCATTCTCTTCATTTGGAATGAGTGCTTCTTGGCACTAAGATTTTCAGAAAGCAACCTATGAACTTGTTTTGGTTGCAGGTTCTTGCAGAATAAAGCACAATCAATTAGAGAACGTGCGTGATGTTGAAATCACACTCCAAAGTCTAGTTTCCCTTTCCATGTGACTTGTGGCTTGTTTTTTCTTTCTTACAGGGCTCTGAGTACCTGCTTGAACAGAGCTCCCTGGCCTCTAATGCTGAGTGTGTCATGCTTCAAAATGTATCTAAAGAATCTTTTGAAAGGACTATTAATATAGCAAAAGGCAATTCTAGCCTAGGTAAGTTTCTCCTTTTCCTCATATACCTATTTCTTAACCCCCTTGACAAGGGGAAATATTGAACATGGTAAATTTCAATTTTTTTTTGCTGTAGATAAGAGAACAGATGGTAGAAATTTTCCTGTAGTTTTTATGGTTTTTCTTTATATGTCCTCATTATTTTTTCTGAAATGGTTTACAGGTTTGTTTACTTCGTATGAGCAGAAATCCCTCATTCTCTTAATTATTTCAGAGTATTCACAAGCCTCATTTACATTCAGTAAAAGATATATGAATTGTTTGTGTATGAAACAGCAAATCAGAAAAGGAATTCTTAGAAAATGAAAACTCAGCAATTTGGAATTCTAAATTCTTTGGAAAAGTAAATTATTAGTTTCTTTGAATGAACCAGTGATGTATAAGTCAGTTTGCATTTAATTTCTTTCACTCGCTGAAAGAAAGACTAAAAAGACAACCAGGTGTGCCACCACCAAAATGTAAATGTGAGTTATTCAGTAGGACTTCCCAGGTGGCAGGATTTTTGTGTGCTATTTTAACCACAAAACCCTCTGAATTGGGCAAAGAAGACTTTCTGTAGAAATATCCTAATTACAATAGCTAAAACTGTTGAGGCAGAGCATATTTGTTTTCTCATTGAGTTATACAGTCATGTGACTCAGCCCTGTCTTTTTTAATAAATAGGGTGGTAGATGAGTTGCTTTGAGTGTCCAAATGCAGCCCAAGACTCTATGGTTAATTCAGTATCAGAGATCCTTTTCTTTCTATGAAGTAACCAACCACTACCCATTACATTGACATCTTATGGCAGGGTCCTGTTTCCTTGTTTTGAGATTTGGCAGAGGAATCCAGCAGTGCTTACTTGGTGAGTGGGATTTCAGCCTTGGTCGCCAAGATTTTGTTCCATTTGATGGTGGCGGGGTACTACCAACAGCAGCTAAACAAAGAATTGTAGCAGATAATATTTATGTTGTTGTAATATTTCTTATATACATTATGTTTAATAGGATGATACAAAGCTTGAACTGCAGAACTTTCCATAACTCATTGATTATGAGACAGATATCTAAGCCATGCTAGAATTATTTTATCAGCTAATTTAGTGTTTCTGATGCCATATTACTCAAAATATTAGTTCTGTAGGATGTTAATAGGAGTTATAAATGACTTCCAAGTTTAAAAGTTTAGAATGAGATAAATTTAAGAAGACAGGTTTCTTTTTACATCTCAATATCTTTTATACTCCATGTGCATTGTGAATCACTAAGAGATTATCAGATGTAGCATTTTTCACATTTAATTGGCCATAGAACCCATTTTTCTTGAATAATTGATAAGGCAGAGATTTTACAAAGCCTATTTGAGAACTATAATTCTAGTGTATTTACTGAAGTAGCAAATATTTATTTTAATTCTCTATCCACTATGCATAGACACCATAATATTACTGTTCTTAACGCAGGTTTAAGAGAGTAAGCTAATTGACATTTAAAATCCTAAAGGCGTTAGAATATTGTACGTGCTATAATAGATACTTATAGAGAACATTGAAGGCTTTAAAGAGGGAATAACTAATCCCTGCTCTCCAAGTGTGGAGAACTTTAGAATGGTTTCAGAAAAGAGGAGATGTATGATTTAGGTCTAAAAAGAGGAGATTTTTACCACATAGTTGGGGAATTTGAAAAAGTTGAAAGCTACTTAGAAGTAAGGCAGAGAGATGTTAAATATTACTGAAACTGGTTCGATATGGATGAAGTGTGGTATGATGACCAGCAAAGTGAGAGTTGGAACTAAAGGAATGATAAGTGGGAGACAGCTGCTGGATGGGTTTGTGTGCAGGACACAGAACTTCTGCTGCAGCCATGTACTGCCTTATGCTTCATGTAGGCAGCGGGAGCTAAGGGTATGAAAGTGACATGATCAGATTTGTGTTTTAAGAAGAACATTGAGCTTAGGTTGGTGAAGCAGTTAGGAGGCTCTTGTAAGAGCCATGGTTTGGGTACATCAGATTTTGCAATCTGACTATTTGGATTGCTTACCAATTTTATTTTTTTTGAGAGAGAGTTTCACTTTGTTGCCCAGGCTGAAGTACAGTGGCATGATCTTGGCTAACTGCAACTTCCATCTCCTGAGTTCAAGCAATTCTTGTCCCTCTCAGCCTCCTGAGTAGCTGGGATTACAGGCCTCTGCTACCATGCCTGGCTGATTTTTTGTATTTTAGTAGAGATAGGGTTTCACCATGTTGCCCAGGCTGGTCTTGAACTCCTGAGCTCAGGCAGCCCACCCATCCCGGCTTCCCAAAGTGCTAGGATTACAGGCGTGAGCCACCCCACCCGGCCTGCTTACCAGTTTTTAATTAATTGTGAGAATGTTGAATTTTGTCAAAGCATTTCTTCATCTGTTGGGGAATTATATGGATTTTCTTATTTATTCTGCTAATATGTCAAGATATATTGCTTTTTTAAATTATGGTAAAATATACATAGCATAAAATTGACCATTTTCATCATTTTTAAGAGTGCATTTCTGTGGCATTAAGTGCATTCACGTCATTGTGCAGCCATCATCACCATCCATCTCCAGAACGTTTTTGGGTTCCCCAATTGAAACTCTGTATCCATTAAGCAATTGTTCCCCATTGCTCTCTCTACCAGTCCCCTGTCAACTACCATTCATTTTTCTGTTTCTATGAATTTGACGAAATGCTTCATGTAGGTGGAATCATACAGTATTTGTCCATATGTGATTGGGTATAATGTCTTCTAGGTTCATCCATGTTGTAACATGTGTCAGAATTTCCTTTTTAAGGCTAAATAATATTCCATTGTATGTATACACTATACTTTGTTTATTCATTCATCTATCGATGGGCACTTGAGTTGCTTCCATCTTAGTTTTTAAGTTTTGATATAAAAATATACTAGGTTAATTAAGTTATTGGAAGAAAACAGTGAAAGGCAGAACTGTCTTTTCTTTCTATCACATCTAGAAATCCATTTAAACCTCCCTCAACAGCCTGACTTTAAAATTAAAGTGTAAAAGAGCCCTGTCATTTGTTTAGTGAAAGTAAAACAATTGGCTGGGCATGGTGGTTCACGCCTGTAATCCCAGCACTTTGGGAAATTAAGACAAGTGGATCACCTGAGGTCAGGAGTTCGAGACTAGCCTGCCCAACATGGCAAAACCCCATCTCTACAGAAAATACAAAAAATTAGCTGGGCGTGATGGTGGGCATCTGTAATCCCAGCTACTCGGGAGGCTGAGGCAGGAGAATCACTTGAACCTGGGAGGCTGAGGTTGCAGTGAGCCGAGATCATGCCACTACACTCCAGCCTAGGTGATAAGAGTGAAACTTTGTCTCAAAAAAAAAAAAGTAAGACATTTAAATGTGAAATCACAGCACCATTAGTTTACCATTCACACTGTAATACAAAACTGTAAATCACAATTAGTTTAACTTTTCTGCTTCATTTCCATTATTGATATGCCCAATATGTTTATAGGGCTTTCTCCCTGGCTTTTTGGTTTCCTGGGACCCAGTGAGGTTCCTCTGGCATTTTGGAGTTAAAATTTACTGCATGCCAAGGCAAGAACATTACTCTGTTATCTCATTTGACAGGAGATGCTCAATGTTCAGATTTCTATAGCACTTCGAATAACTAAATGTAAAGGAATCTTGAAAAATCTGTGTAAATATTAAAATAAAGCATTCAATAAAGCTTTAGTGTAGGAAGGTGTTGGCTGTATAACTTGAAGTAACAAGAAGTGTGATAAATAGTATTTTAGGCAGTCTAAATAGAGGCTGGATTTGTGCTGGTGGAAAAGTATGTTATGAAGGGGTCTATCAGTGAGCTCATTTTCTTAGATTCATAGTCTCCCCTTAATCAGCTATAAGCAGTTGTTTGCAGTTTTAGCTTTGTGGATAATTTGTTTCTTTGTCTTGTGATAACCAGAAGAAGCTTTAATAAATGGCAGGTTTCTGTAAATCTGTCATAATCCATTGTTTTGATTTCATGAATCATTTGGATTTTTGAATTTTGTTAAAATTAGAATGAAAATGTATACAGAAATACAGATACATTAATAAATGTACACATGCATATAGTGACCTTTAAAAAATTCTAATCTTGGTGTTTTTTCGTAAGTCTGTGGTCCCTTGGTTAATGATGTGGTGTTTGGACTTGAAGGTAAAAAACAAGGTTCTTCAGGGGAAAAGAAAGGAAGTCTTATCTTCCCTTCACTGATTAGATACAGAAACATAAACAGACTCAGCAATTTCTCTGAAATTACTCAACCTTTAAAGAGGTAGAGTCAGAACTCAAACCTGTCTGTCTCTGATTTTCACATATACCATACAATACATTCAATACTTGAGTTACCCGAGGGCACATTATGATTGTTGTAATAACAAGCTTCATTTTGAAGCTGAATTAATATTTACATTTAGTCTTTAGGGAGCAATGTAACCTTGGTTTGGGAGAGAGATGCATTTTAAACATATTTTATGAGTTTTGTTTTGTTTTTAGTTTTGTGACTAAATTTTGTTGTACACTTTGTGTCAGGTATTTTGAAAGTTACTATACATATGTGTTTCTCACTTAATTCTTTAAACAACCATAAGAGCAAATGTCATCCCTTTTTAGAGATAAGTAAACTGAGGCTCTGTGTGAGGTTAAGTCAGTTGCCCAAGCTTGTGCTGATTGGAAGCGGTGGAATAATTCAGATTCGTAACCGGGTCTCTATTTCCAAAGCACACGATTTGGGATTTGGGATATTCTTTCATACTTCTTCCACGAATAAAATGGAAAGATCTTACAAGTTACAACCAAAATCTAGTTATTGGAGATTACCTCCAAGTTATTGAACCTTGAAAATTGTCGTTTGGTGAAAGAAAAGTATAAACTCAGCTAACTGATGTTGACCTCCTGGTTTACATGGTTGATGTGACCTGACAGCATAATAGCTGAGAGTCATGAGTTAAATATGCTATTAAAAGTGAATTCAGAGATCATGTCGGCCATAGCTCATGACAGGTTTCATGTCTGTGTCTTGCCTTATTGTAGTCTGCATGATGCTAATGAGAAAAAGACAATGAGTTAGATTCCCAGTGTGATCCACTGAGTTAAATTTTACTTTGTCCTGACACATTTTTATTTTACCAAAGTACAGTTGTATTGTGGATATTGCTAGGAAGGCTGGCTTTAACAGTACAAAATAGAGTACCTTTTGAAAAATTTCAGATCCAGCCTTTTTTCTCTCCTAAATGATATCTTATTGTTTTATGGTAAGCAGAAGTGTATTCTTAACAATACACTGAAAAATCGTTAGTATGAGTCTTAACACAATGTTTTAAGTACATTTAAAAATGTTTTATTTCTATCAGAAAAAAATAAGTAGGAGCCTGGATTGCCCATATCCACATATGAGATGTTAGGCTAGAAACATAATCAGAATCATTTTTTTAAATGTTTGAAATATCATATCTGATTTGGTATGAGTAGAATTAATATTTGGAAAGACATCATTTTTTTAAATATATGAAAACCTAAAAAGGAATTTGTGACATCTGTCAAAGAAAAGTTTTTATAAATATCCTGGTAGCTTTATATCTCTCCATAACTTGTTTAATTATATAATTTTGTTTTGGAAGAAACTTTCAACACTTCATTTTAAGTGAACTTACATTATTTTTGCAAAGTTTCAAATATAATTTTTAAGATTTTATATTTTTCAACGAATAGAGTGAGGATAGAGTGAGGAGTGAACCTTAATTCAGATAGAGTCTGTTGAGAAGGACTTTTTGAGGAACTGATATTGAAGAGTGAGAGGAAGTTAGCTATGCAAGAGCTGCTGAAAGAAGGTGTCAGGCAAAGACTTCAAAATGGACAGAGATGAGATGTATTTGTTGCTAGAACTCAGGGAACCAAGAAGGACATAACACAGTGCAAGGATTCACACTGCAAAGGCCAGTGTACCCCTGGCCTATAGACTGTGCTAAGCAAGTGTGTTGTGTGTTACTATAACAGGAAACCATTGAAGAGTTGCAACCAAGGGACTGATAGGATATTACTTGTCTTTTTTTGTAATGGCCTCTCTGTCTTCTGAGGGAAGTATGCATTGGAGGAGATAATCATGGAAGGCAGGTGACCAGTTAGGAAGGAGGCTTTTGCAAAAAGTCAGGCAAGAGAAGGTGTTGACTTAGTCTAGAGTTAGTATCTAAATGGGAAAAGGTAGGTAAATGGATTCAAGATAAATTTTGAGGATAGAAATGACAGGATTTGGTGTTGGATTAAATACAGGGGATAAGAGAGAAGTATGCATCAAGAAAGACCCCAATATTTCTACTTTGAATAATGGAGGGTAGTGTGGTAGTGCAATTTACCAAAAAAGGGAAGAAAAATGGTGAAATAAAGTAAGATGAAAAATTGCAGGTTCAATTTTATGCATGCTAAGATTGCATTTTCTGTGAGATATCCAGGGGACATGAAAAGAGAGCAATTTAATATCCAAATTAGAAGCTTATTGAAGTTCAAAGATAAAATGGAAATAGATTAAGATTAAGTTCACATAAATTCATTTCAACAAACTACTATGCTTTCGGACACCACTGTGATAGGCTCCAGGTATGAAGACTTCAATACAGGCTTGTTGATGTTAGGAATTCTGTGCTATGCTTTTATCCTAAGCAACCAACATAGTACTTGGCACATATTAGCCATATAGTAAATAGATCTTGAATGAACAAGTGATAAAGGAATAAGGTAATAGCAGATAATTGCTTAATTTATAGAATGAGTTTTCCTTTTGTAGTCCTTTTATTCTCTTTTATGTGTAAGAGATGATCTAATATTGTAAAACTGATTTGATGCTATCATAGTACTTTCCCTGAGAGACCTTTCTATTCAAGGGGTCAGCACATCACATGGTCTAAATTACATTCATTCCACAATGTAGACCTGTTTGATTTATAATGTATTGACTATATACAATTTCACAAACATTTACAAATTTACTTAAAAATATTTTTTGTTAGAAACACTTTTTAATATTTTTTGTTAGAAACATTTTTTCCTGTTTTTGCTGTGCTTTTTATTGACTAAAATGTTACTCGTATTTTTTAATATATAAATCATAGAAATTATTAAATTCAAATTAAAATGAATTGGAAAATCATGTATTTAATTATATTTGCATTTCTCTTTTCCTGTAGGAATGACAGTTAGTGCTAATAAAGATGGCTTGGGGATGATTGTTCGAAGCATTATTCATGGAGGTGCCATTAGTCGAGATGGCCGGATTGCCGTTGGGGACTGCATCTTGTCCATTAATGAAGAGTCTACCATCAGTGTAACCAATGCCCAGGCACGAGCTATGTTGAGAAGACATTCTCTCATTGGCCCTGACATAAAGTAAGTATCATTTGGATCCCAGTTTGGCTTGGGAAATTCAGGAATTTCAATTAATCAGAATTCTTTTTCAGTATACACTTCTGTTTGAGATACAAACGTTTTCACATTTTTTAAAACATAAATCACTCAAGAAATTGACTATTTTTGAGTAGTTCTCAATTGTAAGTATAGTTTCTTGGAGACTATAGCAATATTAAAAATTTGGAAACATTGCTTTGTATTTTTAATTATACTTCTCCAGTGATTTCTACAACAACCATAGAAGTTGGGGATGCAATGATTCTCACAGAGCAAGAGGGCCCACTTTTAGGATCTTGGAAAGATGTTTGGATTGGCTCCATTATAAGGAATCGTACCCTACCTAATTGACCTGTGTGAATCCTAGAACTAAGACAGTTCTTTAAGGACCATGCATGCAAAAGACAAGATAAAACAGTGTCCATCTGACCCAAAACTTACCCTTTCTTGAGCTACCTCATGACCCCAGGGGATAGACCAATATATTGGTGTGGTCTGTTAGTAGGTCATGGAGGATATTTTGTCAGGAAGTGCTTAAAATTTCCAGTAATCCCATAATGTACTAAAAGCACATCATATATGTGGTTTGGTTTTTAAGTCACTAAACATTCCTCGAGCCAACATAAAAATCAGCTCATTACTTTATTGTGACACTTCATCAATGTGACATTTTCCTCTAGCATTAATCTTTGAATATTTGTTTTTAATGTATGAGGGATAACATCATAAAATAAGAGCTCAGGGAAAGATTGTTTACCTAAAATCGATGTAATTATTACTAGTATGGGGGACTTTTTTGTATTAATGTTATTTTACTGACTACATTCTCTATTACCAGTCCTTTTGCAAAGTATGTATTGCTAGGTCTTAGGTAACAAAAGCTGTACAGACTGTTTTTCATTCTGTGGTCAATAAAAAGGAGAAAAGTATATACCATTTGGAACAGATTCCTCTGTCTTATATAAAAGAAGTATTATTTTTAGGCAAAATCCTCACTAATGGGCTTTCATATTTTTGTATGCTTTTTTGACTTTTATTTACAGTTGAACAGATCATCAGCTCATGTTACTGTTCCTTAATTGCCTTATAATAATTGGAGTACAAGTGAACCTCATTAAAAATGTCAGTCCTTTTATCATAAGAAAAGAGAAACTTCAAGTGTTTTCCTTACCACTTATGGCCAGTGTTCCATGGCATAGATCACATGGAAACTATGTATTTATTGCAGGGGTTTTAGTTTACGTGGATTAGATGTAGTATAAAATGCAGACGACCTAGTAACCGCTCATCTGATTTATTGTGCCATGATGTACATTTATGCTGTGTGTGCTGATATTGCTCTGCTGCCCACTTTTTGGCATTCTGATCACCAGAATTAGTACTTGGTACTAGCCCTACCCCTCAGTTCTAATGTACTGCAGAACTTTAAGAGTGGTTAAAAAATAAGACGATTGTGACACCAGTTTAGCGTAAGTCATGCATCTGGTCAACTCTAGAAAACTTTTGAGGTACATTTTCAGTCTCAAAGTCTTTTTTCGCCTTTCCTTATTTTTTTGTTTTGTGTTTCCGTTTCCCCTCTCCCACCGATTCAGCAGAATTTACCCTGTCATGTGGGCAGAAGCCTTATTATGACTATCAAAGATATCTAGAGAGCTAACTTCATAAGTACTTGCTTTAGGATCTCAGGAGGCAAAATGTACTATAGAACCTTAAATTATTTTAAAAAGAAGAAAAATCATACAACCTTCCCTCCTCTGGAAATCAATCATCCATTCATTCATTCAGTCAGTCTTGCTGTCATATAGGTAAACACACATGCAAATATTCAAAACACATTGATTTCTTCTCACATGCCTTAAAGATGCTCTGATTCAAATGGTCATAGCTTAACTCATTGAGTAATGATAAAAATAAACTAAAATCATCCTTACATAATGCTTTTTCAGAAACAAAAATATGTTAGATTTTAAAACACAAAGAGCCATTTAGGTTGACCAGGGCTGAGCAGCATGTTCTGTGCATTTTGCATGAAGTGTTTTTGGCCCTGTCCCTCTCTTACCACTTGTTTCGTGAAGCAAAAGGTTTAGAATTACCTTGAAAGCAATGTGAATAATCTTCCCAAAAGGAACATTTAGTCCTTCCATTACTCTGAATGGAACCATAACATTGCCTCGGGCCCATTAAGCTTTGTGCTCATTACCTGGATCTAGGCTCCATCCACATCTCTTTCTCATTATTTTTCTTTGTGAACCTAGCTTAATCTGGGTGGTGGTGGAGGGGTGTATTGTAGGGACTTTAAAAAAAGAGACTGTGGTTCAGTTACATAACTGATTGGTTTTTAGGGAAAGCATTGCTTGTTGAGACAATGCACTGGATTTCTTTTTTGCCATTTACGATAGATAGCTAGGAACTTTTGTGTGTGTGTGTTCATGCATGCATGGGTAGATAATTTGAGTTTCAAGAGTTCAAGAACAGCCAGTTTAAGATCCAGGTTTCATTATTTTCTATGGAAAACCAGATGCGAAGCCTCACCAGAATGCATTCTGTTTCACTTCTCACTCCACCTTGCCAGGAGCTCTTATATTTCTGTAATAATAGCCAGGGTTTTGTGCTTAGCAGCAGCTGCTTATAACATCTGCCAGATAATTACTGAGCTGAATCAGAATTCACCTGCCTTAACCTAAAGTGTGGGATGAATTCCTGATCAAGGAATAAAAGATTGATTGCAGTTACATTTTTTCATGCTTGTTAATAATCACTGCTATAGACACTAGTAAAGAGCAGATGCTTTTCTGGGGGAGGTGTAGATGGGAGGGAAGTGGAAAGGGGAAAAAAAAAACAACCAGGAGCACCCACTTTTAACTACATATGTATGCATCTCACATTCAGCACAAGACATTGACATTTGTTAACACCATTGTAAAAAGATGCCGCGGCGTATGCTTCACATTCTAGATTTTCTGCAGCACCTGCTGACGATCGAGCCCCCTTTTATGTGTGAGTATCAGTGATTCAAAAGCTCATTATGGCTGTGTGTTACAACTTGTCTGTGAAAACAATTTTGTGCTTTTGTAATGTCCCAATGCAAGGATAGATCCAGATATGGATTTCATATATACATTTTGGATTGTTTTCTTTATTTAAATAAGAACATAAAATCCAACAGAACTATGAGATTGTTACATTTTCACATTGTACTGATGATTGTGAACTCTTGAAAATCATATTTTCCAATTATGAAGCTTTCAAGCTCCTTTGTAAGGGAACGATCCTGTCTGCACGTGCAGGAATAGTCTCTGCATTAATAGCCATATCACATTTCAGCATCACTAATGGTATTCTTTTTTCTTCTAGTCCATGTGTAACCAAAAGTTAGTCCATGTGTAACCAAAAGTTAGTTTGAATTTTTAATTCAACTCCCAAATAAGCATTTTCAGTGTGTTTTTGCATCTCGTAATTTAGCTTTGGCATTTTTGCTGGCCATTCGGAGGTTTTGTATGATCCTGTGACCAGCCTTGTGGTAGCATGGCTCTGCATGTTCTGTTGCATTGTGGGATGCTTGTTCTGGTGGCCTCACTCTGTAGTGGCTAAATAGTTAGGAAAACTGCCGTCTCTACTCTTTCTCACTACTACGCAAAGTATCAGAAAAATATTTGTAAATGCCTCCGCTCCTCAAAAGAAAAAACAACTTTGAACAAATATAAAGAAAAACTCATTTTTAACATTGTTTGGGAAGAAACATCTTTACCTTCTTTCTCAAACCAATAAAAAAATTAAAGACTTTGTACTGATTGCTATTATTTTTGCTATTCTATCCTGCCTTTTTTCCCTGACCTTTTCCTGGCTTTTTAAACTTACGTTTTATTTATATGAGTTTTACTGAATCTTCAGGAATAATACCAGTCTTCTTCAATAGCCTTTTCACATTTTAGGTTTCATGTTTATCTTTATTTTATTTTTTCATTGTTTAAAATATAATCAGACTTCTGTCCTGACATAATGTATTGTTTGAAGGGATAAAAGCAAATTTGCTATTCAATATATTTTTGTAGCATCTTAGAGAAGGTGTCTTTATAGATGAATAAATTAAATAGGGCCAGAATTAGAATGCAACTTTTTCAGCCAGCCTAGTCTTAAATCCATTGATCTGTACTTTCTGCTTCATTTTTTGACCTTTGAGGTAAAAGTATCATGAAGAGATTCCCAAAGGCTCCATGTATTCTGCCCGAGTGACCAGTGTGACCAGGAGAGCTGATGACCTGTGAGAGCACTCACTTCTATTTGGATTGTGCTTCTCAGCTTACAGTAGCATCACGAAAGTGGCATCCTTTTTGTGGTAGAGGGTATGGAGGTTCAGCAGTGGTGATTTACCCCATGACACTCTGTATGGTAGCAGAACTGTGTCTTCCGACTCCAAACCCAAGTGACCTCACACTTTGAAGTAAATGAGTGAATGCTTTCTATAGAATAACCAATATGTTTGAAATTATGTGTACTAATCATTCAGTAAATGATGACACTGGTATAATTTTTTATTTCATTATAACATAAAAGACAATCTTTTTACCTTTGCCCTCCAATGCTGAGGTTTTGTATACTTATTATTTTAACAGATAAATTATGGACAGATGATTTAATATCTCTTTATGATTTCTAATTTTTAGTTGCACAAACATGCTGTATTGAGTTCAGATACAGTATTTCTCTTATGTTACTATTCATTAACTTGAAGATCTTGAAACAGCTTGCTTTAAAAAGTGTGTCCACTATGTAAGAAGCCTTACAGGAAAGCAGTAAACTTGAATTTTTATGTATCAGTTTCTGAACATTACAGCAAGAGTCAGCATTTGGCTCAGTGTCTTCCACATAATAGGCATTCAGTCAGTACTTGTTGAATTAGTAGATGGCCATTCACGTGTGAATAGTAGACTTTTCTTTGAGAGCAGAGTGAATTTTTAAAAATTGCTACAAATTAGTAAGTCTTTCCATAAACTCAAATGGTTTAGTCTCATACTTCAGACTTGAGAGTTCATAACTTAATAGAGCTAACATAATTGTTGATAATGCTTGTTAATCTCTAGAATTAATTATGTATTATAGAAAGATGCAAAGTAATTTGTGATATTCAGTATTTTAATAGAGTATACCTAATTTGTTTCTTTTAGAGATCCCAGAAATCTTTGGGCAAAATTAATGTTATTACTGACAATTGTTATTCTAGGGATTTGTAGATCTTCCTAATATTAAAAAAATTGTTGTTAGCCTTTTCATTTTACAATATAAATAATTGTTTTCCTTCCCTGCCTGTTGATTGGTAAACACATAGTGAATCAGCAGCATTTAAAAACTTAGTTTCTATTGTTATTCTTCCCTATAGAATACTCTATCCTATTGAAGTTTGGATTCTCTGCTGAATATACTGATTAAATGAGCTGTGTGAAAAAGTAGGGAGAAAAGGACAATATGATTTGTTTCCTTTATTTTAGAAGCTTTTCCTAACAGGCAAAATATTATTTCCCTTCACTTCCATGGATTCTGGTTTCTTCCAGAATTACTTATGTGCCTGCAGAACATTTGGAAGAGTTCAAAATAAGCTTGGGACAACAATCTGGAAAAATAATGGCATTGGATATTTTTTCTTCATACACTGGCAGGTAAGTGAAACATTAAATCAAATGCGATGAATGATACAGCAAGTTGTAGAGAATTTGGAATTCAGAGTCAGGGAGGACTAGAGCAAAGAAAAGTTCTGAATCCTTTTCTTCTTCCCTTTCCTTCAGTTATATAAGCAATTATTATATAGTATGGAAAATATGAGAAACAGATATTCAAATTAATAAATTAATATTTAATTCTACTGCACAATGTATCACTTTTAACATGCTGATTTTTGATAATTTGTCCCAAAGGAGTATTATTTCATTAATTTCTTAGAACAGAAGAAATTGTATGATGTTTCTTATTCTTTCATAAATATTATCAAACTTCTTCAGAAATGTTATTTATTCTTTTATTAACAAGCATACAAATTCAGAAACTTCTTTTTTTTTTTTTTTTGAGACAGAGCCTCACTCTGTTGCTCAGGCTAGAGTACAGTTGTGCCATTACAGTTCATTGCAGCCTCTACCTGCTGGGTTCATGGATCCTCCCACCTCAGCCTCCCAGGTAGCTGGGATTATAGGCATGTGCCACCACGTCAGGCTAATTTTGTATTTTTTGTAGAGATGGGGTTTCGCCATGTTGCTCAGGCTGGTCTCAAACTTCTGAGCTTAAGCAATCTGCCCACCTCGTCCTCCCAAAGTACTGGGATTCAGAGGCATGCACCACCATGCCTACCAGAACATTTTTTATTTGTAATTTTCTTGCTCTTTTGGAGAATGTTGAGCTGAACCTGTTAGCATGTATGCATGTTAGGAAACAGTGTTTGGCTTTTTAAAGGCACTTGATATACAATGTATTAAGAGCCTTTAAATAATAAAGGGAACATTTTCTTTTTTCTTAGGAAAGGGAGGAACTGGGTTTTGATGCTGCTGCTGACTGAGTCAAGATCAGGGAGAGAAATAATGTCAAATCACTTTTCCATGAAGAATGTACCATTCTACACTCTCAGTTGTGGACCTGTGTTTTTCAGTTGTGCTGGCAACTGACTACCAAATTTCTTGTAAGCATGTGGTAGAGCAGAAATGGCCTTGCAAGCACTCTGAGGTCTTCTCAGGAGAGTTCTACCATTCTTTTTTTTTTTTTTTTTTTTTTGTGAGGCGGAATTTCACTCTTGTTGCCCATGCTGGAGTGCAATGGCGCGATCTTGGCTCATTGTGACCTCTGCCTCCCGGGTTCAAGTGATTCTCCTGCCTCGGCCTCCTGAGAAGCTGGGATTACAGGTGCCCACCACCACGCCCAGCTATTTTTTTGTATTTTTAGTTGAGATGGGGTTTCACCATGTTGGCCAGGCTGGTCTTGAACTCCTGATCTCAGGTGATTCACCCGCCTTGGCCTCCCAAAGTGCTGGGATTATAAACGTGAGCCACCATGCCCAGCCGAGTTCTACCATTCTTTAGTGGATGTCAGAACATCCCAGAACACCACGGTCTCCAGTGACCTTACATTCATTGTGATCTTGCTTCACTGCTTCCTCTGCACATTACAGATGACTACAGAATACAGAAAGTGTCAGGGAAGGGGAAGGTATGTTATTTGTTTAATAAAGGGAAGGAATGGCATGGTCCTTGGGGCCTCATGAATATTATGGGAAAAGGAGTATAATTGTCCCTCATTATCTGTTGGGGATTGGTTTCAATACTCTCCACAGATATCAAAATCCACGGGTGCTCAATCCCTTGTATAAAATGATGTAGTATTTGCACATAACCTACACACATTCTCCCATATACTTTAAATCATCTCTAGAGTCCTTATAATACCTGATACAATGTAAAGGCTATGTAAGTTGTTGTTATATGTTTATTTTTAAATAATGACAAGAAAAAGAAAAGTGCACGTTTGGTACAGATGCAACCATTTTTTTCCCAAATATTTTTGGTCTGCTTTTGGTTTAATCCATGGATGTTGGACTCAAGGATACGAGGGATAGGGGAGACAACTATATTTACTTTACACTGTACAAAACTCAGCCACATTCCAGGATTTCCACTATTGGGTTAATGGCATGAGTTGATTATAGTTTCCCAGTGCTTCCTGTCAAACTGGTAAAACAAATTATTTCAATGTCTCTCTGAAATGTTGTATCAAATGACTGACTGAAAGAATACACCAGCTAACATCTGAGTCTTGTTAAGTTCTAGGGCCTTAAAATACTCAAAAGTTATTAGAAAGAAAGCCACTTTGAGCACTGTACTTCCTCCAAGCACAGAAAAGAGAATAGCCTGGATTGTCCTATGCTGTGACTAGCTGCTTTACTGCAGAGAAAGTATTTTCTATGGATATCAGAATGCTTAAAATAGAGCAACTAGATATGCATTTTTGGTGGAACAATCTACAGCAGGGAAAGTAACTTTCCCACAGCTAATAAATGCCAGAGCCAAGTGTAGAATGTAAGCATAATCCATGTTCGTAATTACCATTGGATGCAAGGAAGGAATTGCAGAAGTCTACAAAGCATGTGCCATATAAAAATATGTGACCATATAGCATGGAAGTTAAGAACTCAGGTTTTATGGTAAGATGCCCTCAATCCAAATCTCACCTATGCTGTTTTTCTGCCAGTGTCTTTCTCATCATGTGTCTTTCTCACCATGTGAGTTTCTGCCAGTTACTTTACCTGGTACATATTTGCAGATATAAAGAGATCTACTTATTATAGTTGATAAAAATTTTGTTGGTATTCAGTGGTTTAAGACAGTGGAAAAGCAGTTGATTGACTTCTTTCTTGGCTGAGTGCATGCAGGAAGACATGACACTGGAGTCCCTGAAACCACACACTAAGATGAGTAAACAATAATCAGCACATGTAGAGGAGCATATATGGGGTTTGCGAAAGGATTCAAGATTATAGAATCATCTGAAGAGACCGGGGTCCTTGTGTTGAATTATTCAGGATATTCATCTTCTTGTACCTAAAAAGGAAGAAGCAAGATGCAATTTGGCTACACTGTTTCTGAATAGCTCCCACTGCTTAGGCCTTAAGGCTGAGGACCTCCCCACATCCCCTAGCTGTCACTGAATATTTTAAGGACTGTTTCTAAGTTATAATTCTTGTCTGTCTTCTAAGTCAGCTTTCTTCATCATATTCTTTCCTGTTGTATTTCCAGAAGGTTAGTGCTAGTTTTTAACCTCTCTGCCTTGCATCCTCTGGATGAAGATTTCACTTTTAATATTTCTCTGTCAACTCTTTGACATCGTTTTTAGGATCTCCCTCTTGGAGCTCTTCTCGCCATTCCTACCCTAGTGTCAGACTTAGACTCTGGGAACCCTAGCCTCATTCAGAGCTTTATTCTTTAATTGCACAGGAGGGAAATTCAAACACAAAACCAATGGGTAGGACCAATAGCAAATAGATTTCACTCTAATAGCTTAAAAACAAAAACTTAACATTCAGGTCTAAGAAAGAATGAGATGTTCTGGGAGAGCCTGGATATTTGCTTGCCAGAAATGTTGCAAAGCGCATGAAAGCTCAGATGGATGACTGGATTAGCTGACTTCTGATCTTGAATTCTAAATATTATATCATTTGAGAGAGTTCAGTATTCCTGTTGGGAGAATGGCTGTAATTTTACATACTTTCTTTTAATTCTTCAATTTCTGTAAATATCGACTGAAAACATTTGTTGAATCAGAATTTTTATAGCCGCCTTTGCTTTATATGTGGACATGTTTCTTTAGCAATCAAATTTTTACCACAGCGGAGGCACAGGCTATAATCAGTTTAACCATTCCCTGTTGTCCTCACAGCATCATTTATTGATACAAAGTATTCCATTGGACTAACAAAATATGTCTTGATATTGTTATTATTGTACAGTTTTCTTTACAGTCAATCAGTAGACTGGGCACATTTTGTTACATGCCTGGCATTTGGCAAAATCTAAATTGCTACAGAAGTGGAAGAGTGACCTTGAACACAGATACGTTGTAAACTGCTTCCCTTAAGAAGTATTCTGTGCCAGGTTCCTCTGGATGGGGTGAAGCTGGACCACAAGCATTTCACTTAATTTTTTGAAAATGGAAAGAAAATCATTGGTCCATCCTTAGGAAGCAGAAATACTAAACTCTTGGCAAACTTGATGAGAAATTCATTCAGGACAGGGTTCAGGGCTGTGCATACATGCTTAAAACCTACATAGTACTTCTAGCTTCTTGCACATTATAGGAATTTAAGAAATGCTTGTTCAATGAGTTTTCTTTACAAACCTGGTATTTATCCGATTTTCCCATTCCTTTCCTTTATGCTCCCATGTCTCATCAGGGAAAAAACAGACTAGACAAGAGTCTTAGTGTTCAGTTCTACGCTATGGTAGGTTGATTCTAAAGCAAGGTTTTAATTTTGTTTGGTTAGGTTTTCCTTTCCCCCAATGTAAAAATATTTTATACTTAAGGCCATGTACGGTGAAAATATAAACCAGTCCTGCATTTTTAGCTAAATCAATAGTAGAGTACATATAATCTTGCATGTTTTTACTAGGATTTTGGGGTACTCATTGTGTAATTCTTTAACCAGAGACATCCCAGAATTACCAGAGCGAGAAGAGGGAGAGGGCGAAGAAAGTGAACTTCAAAACACAGCATATAGCAATTGGAATCAGCCCAGGCGGTAAGGACTTTTTCTGTCTTCAGCCCACTCAATGGATATATAGGGTTTAAAGATAAGCAGGTGTGGTTTCAAGTGCTGGATTACAACTTGCTTCTTGTCACATCGGGTGGGTTGTTTAATACTTCTAACCCATCATTTTTTTCATGTGTACAGTGGAGAGAATAATGTGTATCACACAGGGTTAAAACTAACATATATGGAGAGATCTGGCACATAGTAGGAACTAAATTAAAGAAAATTATGCATAGATAGTTGGAATGGATTACATTCTGTAGAGTTTGATCTTAGGTATACCAAAAAGTATTCATTTAAATTTTACCTAGCATTTGTAGAAACTATATAGGTAAACATATATCAAAATGTGTGTGTGTGTGTGTGTGTGTGTGTGTGTGTAAAAGTACCCTTGTAGTCTTGTTACCGTAGGCCGAGTTTATCCTAAGTCATAATCTGTCTAGGACCAGTTTCATGTATAATAGATAAGATGACATCCTCAAATATACTTAGATGTATCACGTGCATCACTAAAGCATGTTGATGTGTCTATACTGAGTAAAATCAATTTTAGTTTAATAGGAATTTACTGAGTCCTGATTATGGACCTAGACTTAAAGCCAGTGATTTTGTGAATAACAAGGAGGTAAGTAGAAGATGCAAATCCTGCCTCAAGAAACCTCTAATGTACTTGGCTGGGCAAGATGTAGAGACACATGAAACAATTTAAGAACACAAGATATTTCACATTAAGAGTAAAACGCAGGTAATCAGTGGACATCCACCCCAAACTAAAGGTCACCATCACGATGGTGCTTTGTGTTTAGTAAACATTAATATTTGTTACATAGTGAATAAATAAAATGCTCAAGAGAAGAATATGTAATATTCATAAATGCCAGTACAATTTACTGATTTCCCCTGCCCACCAGTGATAACCTGTAGCCATCACATTTAAATATTTTTAAAATATAAAAAACATTATTTTATGTTGCTTTCAAAGAAGCAGCATGGATTTTCAGCCATCTAAAATGAGTTTCTTATTTCAGTTTCTTCAGAAGTCACTTAGCTCACTTAAAAACTCCCATCAAGCTCTCTATATTGCTGCCTACATTGAGAACAGGGTATAAGTGCTAGATCTGTGGCAGAAAATATATTCTGAGGTGTTAAGTGTCATATTTATTTGTGGTTAGAGGGAAATAAGTTAAATGAAACTGTTTTGTAGCAGGTAGTCACAGTGGTAAACTTGAATTTTTTAGGAGGACAGTAATCACAAGAAAAAAAGATGGGTTGGTCAGTTTTAGAAACAATATTATAAGAGGAAAAGTAGATTTTAGAAGGTGATATAGTTTGGCTCTGTGTCCCCACCCAAATCTCATCTTGTAGCTCCCATAATTCCCACATGTTGTGGGAGGGGCCCTGTGGGAGGTGATTGAATTATGGGGGTGGGTCTTTCCCATGCTGTTCTCCTGATAGTAAATGGGCCTCACGAGACCTGATAGTTTTAAAAACGGGAGTTGCCCTGCACAAGCTCTTTTATTTGCCTGCTCTCATCCACTTAAGCTGTAACTTGCTCCTTCTTGCCTTCTGCCATGATTGTGAGGCTTCCCTGGCCATGTGGAACTATAAGTCCAATAAACCTCCTTCTTCTATAAATTGCCCAGTCTCGGGTATTTCTTTATCAGTAGCATGAAAATGGATTAAACAGAAGGCAGTATGCAAAATGGTTGGTGTCAGTAAGAGCCATGTTAGAACTTTGGCTCTGGTACTTTCTAAGACAAGTTTCTTAATTTCTGCTAGGTCTCTGCTACTTTATCTGTAAAACGAGGTTAATAATAGAATCTTTTGTATTTGGGGGAAAATTCAGTGTCGTCTAAAATCCTTAGCAGAGTGCCTGACACATAGTGAGTCAGTGGTTGGCTTTGTCTATATTGATAAAATATTTGTCACTGGTACCTAAGCAAAGAGAAAGCCTTTGACACAGGAATCCTGAAATTTTCTTATGAGAAAGAAGAACATAACTTCTGGACTGGAAAATTTTTATGCTTTTAACCTTCATGCAATCCTAAGATAGCTCTAAAGGTGCTAACAACCTTACATGAAGAATATGTCCAAAGTTTCCATAAATCCTTCTAAGAAGGTACTCTGTACTCACTAATGTAGTGCTTCCCCTAGATGCACTAAGCCACTTCTAGGGGAAGTTCATAGAGCATGAGAAGAAAGCTTAATGGAATAACCAGAGCTTTTAATAAATTAGGAGTTAGTGTTGTTAACATGCTTCATAGCATTGGAAATGTAATGGGACAGTCATTCATGAAATCAACAAAAATTTAATTTGTTTGAAACTAGAGAATTCTTTTTAGCAAAATATAAATTTTAATATTATAAAATAAGTTATATTTTATTTTGCTTGTGATTTTCATTTTACACAATTGATATACTACTACATGTATTTTCCATTTTGCTTAATTTTTCTCTCAATTCTTACGTTTTGTAAATCTGTCAAGCTTGATACCTTAAAGATCTAATTCATTCAATTTAGTTGTTGTGTTGCATTTCAATATATGAATATACCATGGTTTATTAATTGTCAGATTCGTATTAGTTAATAGTTATTTGCTATTATAATAATTCTGTGCAGTAAATATATTTATTTCTTTATACTTACACACGAAAATTTATCTAGGGAATATATCCAGAAGTGGAATTGGAATTGCTGGCCTGTAAGTTTATATGCATTTTTTACTTTCAGTTGTCAGATTGTTTTTTAAGATTGCTATATCAATTTTTTTTTTTTTTTTTTTTTTTTTTTTTTGAGACGGAGTCTTCCTCTGTTGCCAGGCTGGAGTGCAGTGGCATGATCTTGACTCACTGCAACCTCCTCCTCCTGGGTTCAAGCGATTCTCCTGTCTCAGCCTCCCGAGTAGGTGGAACTACGGGTGCACACCACCACGTCCAGCTAATTTTTGTATTTTTAGTAGAGATGGGGTTTCACCATGTTGGCCAGGATGATCTCGATTTCTTGACCTGTGATCCACCCACCTCAGCCTTCCAACATGCTGGGATTACAGGCATGAGCCACCGCACCTGGCCACTATACCAATTTTTATTTCTATTTCCAGTATATGAGTGTTCCCTTTTCCCCACATTCTTGTTACCACGTCATATGATCATTTTTTTAAAAGTTTTTTATCAATCTAATGGGTGGAAAATGGCCCCTTTTCTAAATAAACAAAGTGTACTAGGTATAACAGGATTGATCAGGTATGGTGAACATTTGGTCATTTGTTATATGGATTGAGTTTCAGTTTCATATCTTGCTTTCATTACCGCAGTAATCATCACCTTCATCACTACCACCACCACCACCATCATAACGAGTAATAAAAGATTTATTGGTTGCTTATTATGTACCAAAGCTTTGGTTTTGAACTCTACATGTATTAATTAATCCTCACAGAAACTCTGTTCAGAGACTCTTGTTGGCTGTATTTCACAGCTGAGAAAAGTAAGACAGAGACTAAGTAAATGCCCTGTGTCACATAATCATTAAGTAGCAAAAGAGCAGGAGTGGCACCCAGAGTCTCAGTTTACATCTCAGGCAATCTGGCCTCAGAGCTGTGTTTAACAGCTCTGTCTTCCTGAATTTCATTCTTTTTAAACCTATGTGTAAATCTCAAATAGACTGCCATTTTTTTTTCCCCCTACATAATGATCTCTGAAGCAAACATATTCTGTAGTTGTTTCTTTTCTAGGCCTCCTTTTTCTTTCACTGTGTTTCTGTTCTCTGTTCAGTGAATAAGGAGTTTGGTTTCTCACTGCTGTGTCATTTTGGCAGTTCTGTCTTTGATTATCGTCTTCATTGTTTTAAGGATTTACAACCTTTACTTCCAGGGAAAGTATTTTGCTATCTGTGCCAAACCCTATGAGACCTAAGGTGCTATTATCCAAAGGTTACTTAACCTCTCTGTGTCTCTTCTCTTTGTAAAATGAGGCCGGTAAGAATGTCTACCTTATAGGTATGACATGAAAATTAAATGAAAGTATATGTAACTTACTTAGAGAATAATACTGAAGACATGGTAAAACCCTTAGTAAGCATTTGCTGTTACTTATTTTTTTTGTATTACTCAAGAAGTCATAAGAATCACTTTCTAATTTGCACCAAATACGAAGAGCCCTTGGAGACATTTTCTTTCCTTCCTTCTTTTTTTTTATTTTTTTATTTTTAAGAAAAGAGTTAAGGAGTCCTACCTATGTATTCTGGATTGTTAAATATGTACACTTGTGGCTGAACTTACTATATGTAAAATGTACTATATGTGCAATGGCTAAACTTACTAACTCCTTTGCCATTTTGCCTTTGGAACAGCTTCAAGAAAACAGGGAAGGAACAGTTTTAGTGGCTCATGCCCGTAATCTCAGCGCCTAGGGAGGCTGAGACAGGAAGATTACTTGAGCTTAGGAGTTCCTGAGCCCAGGACTTTGAGGTTGGAAGTCAAGGCTGCAGTGAACTATGATCATGCCACTGCACTCCAGCCTGGGCTGCAGAATGAGACCCTGTCTCAAAACAAAAACAAAAACAAACAAACAAAAACAGGGAAGGGTGGTGGATGTTGGTTCTTTTCTGTTACAGAATTTCTGGAGTAAGAGAAAACAATGAATAGGATTTTAACTAGTTTATTAACAAAGATTTTATAACATCAAGGATCATGGTAAGATCCTTTCAAACTAAACAGGTAGAGTTTCTAGAGTTATAGATTTGCAGTCAAAAAAAAAAAGTTACTGGCCAAAGGAAGATGTGCCTCAGCATCTGCTTTCATTTCACCTGGTTCCCGTCCTCTCCTCTCTGTGGTACTCTTTCATCCCCAGCCTCTTCTTACCTCAATCATTTTGCAGGGGTCCTTACTTCAACCTTTTCTCTTCTCTAGGAGCTCCTTAAATGTCAGTGTTGAAAACGTGTTGGACAGTGCTATCTTATCCTACTTAATGTCCAACATTGTCTTCCTTTGTGCAGCATGGAGCAGATTGCAGGGCCTCATCATCTCCTTAAAGTTCTGTTTGTTCTGTTTTCCTCCAACAACCTGAGCTCTGACTCATCTCGGCCAAAGACCTCACTGCAAATCACCTTACTCTTTCTTACATCCTGCCTTTTCACAAGATGCATGTGCTTTAAATATACTCATAGCTTTTATAGCTATTTGCGGTTATTACATATGAGTTCCTGTCTTTATTTTGTGGGTATGGGAAATGTATTCAAGGCAGAGGAATTAGCAAGCCCCAAGGCCCCAAGTGGGGAGCATGCCAGATGAACTTAAGGAATAGTGAGGAGATGATGTGGTAGCTAGAGTGGAGAGAGAAAAGTACAGAGCCCACTGCAGGTGTATTAAGTCCGTTTTCATGCTGCTGATAAAGGCATACCCGAGACTGGGCAATTTACAAAAGAAAGAGGTTTAATGGACTCACAGTTCCACGTGGCTTGGGAGGCCTCATAATCGTGGTGGAAGGTGAAAAGCACATCTCACATGGTGGCAGACAAGAGAAGAGAGCTTGTGCAGGGAAACTCCCCTTTATAAAACCATCAGGTCTTGTGAGACTTGTTCACTATCATGAGAATAGTACAGGAAAGACCTGCCCCCATGATTCAGTTACCTCCCACTGGCTCCCACCAACAATATGTGGAAATTGTGGGAGCTACAATTTAAATTGAGATCTGGGTGAGGACACAGCCAAATCATATCAGCAGGGGAGGTTGGGGAGATAGTGAGAAAATCATATCCTGTAGGATTTTGTCAGTCACTGCTCTTCATGTCCTGACTGTTAGTGACCACGTCTGCCTTGGCAAGAATGACTTCTTCTACAGAGGTGACTTTCTGACATAGTGTCTGCAGGAGCGTTCTTTCCTTTGATTTGGTTGCTAAGGTTAGAAGCTACTATCTGTTTAGCAGTAGCTGAATTTTTTGATTGCTTAATATATGTAACACTAAGATCCAGTAAAATCATCCTTTTACACTGGTATGTGCTACAGCCTGGAGTATGAGTCCGGTTTTACTTATAACAAATTATTTTCAGAAAGACATTAATATATTATTAGATTCCACAAGACACATAATTGAGAAGGTAAACTATCTTGTTTTACTACTAGTAAAACCTTAATAAATTGAGCAAAGTAATATTTGTAAAAATTAACATATATGACATTTTATTTCATTTTGTTAAAATATTTTTATTATTGTTTTAAGCTGTCTTAACCATTTTTACATGTACAGTTCAGTGGCATTAAGTACATTCACATTGCTCTGCAATCACCACCACCGTCTATCTACAGAACTTTTTTCAGCTTGCAAAACTGTAATTCTATACCCATTAAGCAACAACTCCCCTTTCTTCTCTCTTCCCATCCCAGGCAACCACCTTTCTACTTTCTGCCTCTATGAATTTGGTACCTTTAGGTACCTTATATGAGTGAAATTAAATGACATTTGTCCTTTATTTTACTTAGATGGCTTACTTCACTTAGCATAATGTCTTCAAGGTTTATTCATATTATGGTATGTTTCAGAATTTCCTTCTTTTTTAAGGCTGAATAATATTTCACTGAATGTATATAGTATTTTATCTACTCATTTCTTGATAGATAATTGGTTTGCTTCTACGTCTTGGCTATTGTGAACATGGGTGTATAAGTATTTCTTTGAGATCCTGCTTTAAATTCTTTGGTTATAATACCCACAAGTGGAATTGCTGAATCATATGATAATTCTATTTTTAATTTTTTGAGGAACCTATATACTCTTTTCCATAGCAGCTGCACCATTTTACATTTCTACCAACAGTACACAAGGGTTCCAAATGCTCTGCATCCTTATTAATTTCTGTGTGTGTGTGATTTTTTTTAGTAGGTAGTAGCTATCCTGTTGGGTGTGAGATGGTATCTTATTGTGCTTTTTATTTGTATTTCCGTAATATTTAGTGATGTTAAACATCTTTTCATGTGCTTATTGGTCATATATATATATATTCAAGACACCTGCCTGTGTTTTATGCCATTTGTTTTTTGTTGTTGTTGTTGAGTTTTAGAAATTCCCTTTGTATTCAGCATATGAATCCGTTATCAGATATGTGATTAGCAAATACTTTTTTCCTTTCTGTTGAGAGTATCATTAATGAACAAAAGTTTTTAATTTTGATAAAGTACATTTTATCTATTTTTTCTTTTGTTCTCTGTGCCTTTGGTGTTATATGTAAGAAACCATTGCCAAATCCAGTATCATGAAGCTTTACCCTTACAATTTTTCCTAAGAGTTGAAAATTTTATTTATTTTTTAGGGTGGAACTCTGGAGAGAACCAAGCAAATCCTTAGGCATCAGCATTGTTGGTGGACGAGGGATGGGGAGTCGTCTAAGCAACGGAGAAGTGATGAGGGGCATTTTCATCAAGCATGTTCTGGAAGATAGTCCAGCTGGCAAAAATGGAACCTTGAAACCTGGAGATAGAATCGTAGAGGTACCCCACAGTGAGCTTTCTGTGCTAAAATTTTTCACCTGCTCCATCCTTTGTACCAAGGGAATTGTCATCTTCATACTAGTTACTCAACCCAGCATTCGAGTAAAATATGTGTGTGGTTAAATTATTTCTTTTTATTTGTTTATTTTCATACATAATTTTCTCTTATGTATATAATGACAGATTATATGTTTTGATATAGAGACTGGTGTTTGGAGATAAAGCCAACCATTTAAAAAAATTGGCTCCAAGGTAAAATAATTATGTTCTGTTTGAAAGAACAAAGCACAATTCTCAGGGAAAAAATTTGAATTAAGATTATATGGACATACAATGTATGTATATGTACACACACAAAATGTAGATATAATTAAGTTATTAATGAGGTTGTATTTCAAGAAATACTTTATTATTATCATTTCATTGCAGATAAACTTTGTTGGATGAGTGTGTGTGTGTTTTTTTTTTCCCCAAGTGAGTCTGTTTTAGTAAAATATTTAATACTGAGACCTCAGTTACCTTTCATGTAAATCTTTCTTAGTCAAAGCCAGGATCTCGCTCCTTTTCAGTGCTGTGTTCATCAATGAAGGCTCTGTGTGTGTGCCTGCGTGCATGTGTGTGCACATGTATGTGTATTTTGTTACGTGTTAGAAGCATGTCAAGTTGTGTGTAATCTCTTAATTCAAAGCAAAGTTCAATATTTTAAATAGACTCTCCTCTCATAAGTCACTCATTCATTTACTCAACAAATATTCCTGGAACAGCTGTTGCATTCCAGGTGCTATAACAGGCTCTGGGCATCCCACAGTAAACAAGGCACTGTGCCTGCCTGCCAAGTGGGACAGACTTGACAAGTAATCAAGTCACTTCAGAACAGTGTGATAAATTATTTGATCAGGATAAGCATAATTTTATTTAGAAGGATACAGAAAGGAGTACCTGACCCAGATTTTCTGAGTTTTCAGGATTTACAGAGTAGACTAAAAGAGACAACTTCTAAATAAAGATAATTTTATTAACACTGTAATGACCATTATATTTACTTTATACAAGTGACTCTCATTTTCTAAACCCATATAACTTACACATTGGAATACTTTAATTGTTCAGAAGAAGATTATAACATATCAACCATGACTTTAAAATGAACATTTTGATGATTGATTGATTGATTCCTTCATTGACTGACTGTCTTTGAGAGCCTTAGATGGAAGAAGATTGGGACCTGAGAGAAAACAGGGACTAAGTCCTTTTTTTGATGACCATTTATAAGGAAGAATGATGGGCTTTTTCTCTCTCCTGCATTCTTTCATTAGATGATATCTTAGAACTGTTTTAACAAACTCATTTATGTAGGACACTACCTAAAATTTCACATTTTGGATTATCACTAGGAAGTTTATTTTACGCATACCTCACTATTAAATACCTTTGACCTAAATAGAAGAAGAGATTTTTTTTTTTTTTATAGACAGGAAAGGTCATAATTTGCTCTCAAATGTTGTTTAAATATATTTAAAAAGTTAAAACTCCCCTTTAAAATGGAAAAGAAAGAACTTTTTTATGCATTTTAAAATACTGTATGCAATTTAGCAATGATTTGTGCCATATTGCAAGGGCTTTTCTAGTATGTAGGAAGCCTCAGTCCTCTGTAATCCCAAGGATTCTAAAGCGTGTCTCTACTAAGAGTTTCTCAGAATGTACTTAGACTAGGTGAGTGCAGATCTGCAAATCATTTCATTCTGAGAATGGAATGCTTTGGACTTGAGGAAAGATAATTAACATCCTGTTAAATTTTTCCATGAATGGAATATATAGTAGACATATGGTAGACGTGAATACTGACTTTTGTTCTACAAAAAAGTTAGAAGCTATTTTAATATGCACTGAAAAAAATATTGTCATCTAAGTATCAACCTGAGGGAGGTTTTTATCTAAATCTATATAATTCTTTTAAAGGTGGTAATGTTCTGTGCAAAGATCTAATAATGTTCTTTTCTAGAATTGTGTCCACTGTGGGTTTACTCTTTTGTTGTATATATCATAACATGGTAATTGGAAATGATAAAATGACACTAACATCCTATAGTTTTCTGATAGGATTAGCATTTGGCCTTTTACACTATTTTCCTTCTTATTCATAAAGTGTGTAAGCTGAGTTGATCATTACTCAGGCAAGCCATGATCAACAAAATTTATAAGATAACTTTCATTGTCAAACTATGTAAGAATTACTAACAAATAAACATAGTTTCTTAGCTTCCAGCTCCTGTCGTATCTACTGTAAGGACTCTTTTGCAAAACTAACCTTACCATTATCTGATTTTTCTGGATATCAGATTTTTGTTTTGAACTTCAAGTTTCCTTGTACAGAGAGAATTACACAAGGCATCACCCCTTACTTCCCAAACCACCCTATAATGTATTAGAAGAAAATTAGTGCGGTGACTTTCATGATGAAGACAGTGCTGCTAGATAGTTCCCTCATATTATTTCGTTAATGATACTGATTTTTTAATTTGAAGGAGCAGCTGAGCAATGTAAGGAATGAAGAAGCAGAGCCTTCATTTCAACTAATTATGACTTGAACTAATTATTGGAGACAGAGATATATGTGTCCAAAGCAAGGGACCACAAGTCTGCTGGACAGACAGAATGTTCTGCAGCTTCACATGTAGTCTCAATTATTTTTGATATTAAAACAGATTTTCTAGGAGTCTAACCAAGTACCCCTAAAACTCCACATCCACACATTTTTTTGTTGTTCTATAGATTCTTGAAATGTTAAGCTGAGGCCTTCCATTGCAGGTGGATGGAATGGACCTCAGAGATGCAAGCCATGAACAAGCTGTGGAAGCCATTCGGAAAGCAGGCAACCCTGTAGTCTTTATGGTACAGAGCATTATAAACAGACCAAGGGTAAGCGAACACAAAGGGCAAGGTAGGCATATCCAAACAGTGTTCAACTTGGAATCTAATGTATCAAGGGCCAAGTTGTCTGTATGAGCAAAGACAGTGATTTTTCAAATCTCAGAAGACTTGTTAAAAGTTTGTTTTGCTTTCTCAGAAATTGAGTTATCCTGGAAATCCCTTCCACCATGTTTAATAAAGACTTTTGAGGTCTGTTGAATATACACAGAAGTAGGATTTATCAGTATCTCTAGGTATCTAGATGGTTAATTATTAGTATTCATTTTAATCACAAAATACACAAATTATTAAAAGGAATGTGGCATCATAATTCAGATTAATCATCGGTGATCTCTAGTGGAGCCCCTTAGACGCCAAATAAATGACATTTTCTCGAAATTTATTCTCTAGACAGAATCTCCTGCTTATGCAATCCCATAATCATCTGTGAATGATCTTTCATGTATTTGTGTATCCCACTGAACGTTAAATTTGCACAGGGTAGATTTGTTTACAACTGATTTCATAATTACTGTACTCTAGCCACAATCACTGTGTAGCTCTTCATCACTGTATAGCTATTGGTGGACAGAAACCTACCAACCCATTTTGCCATCAGTCACTACAGGTAAAATAGCTTTCAAAAACATTTTAGAAAATGTAAGTTACATTTAATGATTGTTGTTAACAAAAATACAGAGCAAGGCTTTGGATTTGATATGACTTGATGCTGAAGATGAAAATTATGCCAAGAGTTTAAAACTGTTTTTTTGACTCCTTCTTTGTGCCTCATGGGAAAAAAAAAAAAAAATTCACATGCAGCAGTTATTAAGCATATTGGATTCACATACCCCTTTGAAAGTTCTTTAGAAACATACATATCCATTCAAAAATTGCATGCCATTTCCTAGATGTCCTGAAGCACTTACAGGCTCCTTTTTTGGGTTTAAGTTAACAACCTCCATCATAGTGATTCTCTTTGAATTACCTGCTTACTAGTTTTTAGGGTTGGTTGTCTTTAAAACAAAAATATCAACATATGTGAGGGAAGTTGAAGGTATCATCTGAAACTTAAAATATGTAATTTTACCTGCAAAATACATTTAATTTAACTTGTAAAGTTAAGAATTTAAGATATTAGGGCTCAGTTTAACTTCTGAAATTAAGAATTTAAGATATTAAGGTTCAAATATGAAAATAACCAACAGCTCTTTAGATGAACTCTGTCAAAGTAACTTATCAATATTCTATGCATGGACTGTAAAGTGACCAGATTTATTTTACTGGCCCTTCTGTTGTGAAGACAGGTGTAACTCTGTTCCAGGTTTACTGTAAGAGTGAATCTAGTAGTTTTTAATGTAAGCACTTCAACATCTGCAATTTTTAATCATTCAGTTGTTTATTGTTAGGTAATAATTATCCATTCGGAAAGAAAATTTGCCAAATGGTAGGGCTGCATCATGCTGCATTCTTTACAGAACTATTCTATTTGTTTAAATAACTATAAATCATTTTACATTTGTTTCCATTTGTGTGTTAAACATAGACACAGCATAATGATGTTAAATGGGTGTTTAAGTTAAAGCCATTTTTTGTGGGTGGGTTTTAGTGCTTTTTTTTGTTTTATTTGTAATTTACAACTTTTACATCATTTGGGACAATACTATAAATTGCTGAATAGTGATTCTCAATGTTGCTTTAAAAACTTAAAATTACAAATATTCCTTTCAGTGTCAGGCACATTTTCCAATGAGCTGGGAAGATCTTGTCTCATATACCTGGAAAATACTCTTATTTTACTCTCTGAGGTATAATGATGCCTGATTTTATAGCAGTTGTTCCAGGGTAAATCTTGTTATAAATGACGTATTTAGTCAAGTCATACTTATTTTGCTTTAGAAAATTAAAATTAATTTTGCATTTAAAACGAGATATATTTTGTTTCAATGATTTACTTCCTTATGGAAATAATTAGGTCTCCAGTAATCTAAAAGGGACACTCACAAATGCACATACTTAAAAGTCTCTTACTGATAATTGTTTTTATCTGTAGTTGTAGGATAAAGCTCCTAGGAAATCTTAAACGTAAGGTGAAAAGGCAGTCAGTTGCTTTGGCCCTTAGGCTCTTCGCGAATCAGAAACTTCCAGAAGTAGCCCTGATAATTTCACCTGTATGACCCTTCACAGAATTCAGTCTGACCGCATTTTCTCACTGAAAGGTGGGCCTGATTTAATATGGACCAGAGAATGTTTTTGTCTTCCCTGTGCTGCTTCGTTGTTAATATTTCCGCTTTTCTCAGCCCTTGAGACTATAAACAGAAGTATCATCATTGATTTTTTAATAAGAAATAGTTTGTTTCTAAAAATCTTTTCCTAATAATAGAGTAATCTACCATTGTATCTGCTGTGCCTATGCTATACTTTTACACTTTGCTATCAGGGCCAAATTCTAATCCTCTAAGATCTGCAAATTGAAAAGAAAACAAAAGTAATAAAAAATTATAAACTAGAGCTTTCTTTAAATATTCCATTTGTTGCTAGTTTTGTTTTCTAGTGTTCTACAGAATTATACAGTACACTGGAAACCTAAAAGTCCCATGTATGGAGATTAGAAATAATCTCCACCTTCCATAGCATTGAATTGTTTTGGCTAGGATGTGTTTGTCACCTCTGCCTAGTCATTTCTTCCACCTTAATAAATGGTCATGTGTCTTGGTATTTGTGATCTTCTCTTTTGTAAAGCAGGAGTTGACATTTTAAACTGAAAAGCAGAGAGAAAGTTGAGATGAGCAGAAATGTCATTGTGCCCATTTCTTTTCCTGTCTTCCCTCTGTAGGAAAAACATTGCAAGAAGAGCAGATTGAAAGGGTAATGTGGCATAAGCTTTAGTGCAGGCATACTGAGGATAGAGTCTTTCCAGAGTGTTCTCCCATACAGGGTGGTGTCACATGACAACCTCTCCCTATACTTGACGCCTGCCAGTGGGGCTTTTTTATAGAGAGAAGTAACACAAACATTTAATTGGAGCCAAAATGAATTTTAAATGTCTGCAATTTCCCCTGAAAGATACAGTCAATAAAAGAAAAAGATAGCGGGTGTGAAAAGAAGGAGAAGAATTTATTGTGCTAAGGAAATTACTTTTTTTTTTTTTAACTATGAAAATGCTAAATTCTATCTGGCAGTCATCCTGGCTTTAATATGTATTTTCAACTCTAACAGTCTGGCTCAGGGCTTATTACTGGCAAGCCACAAAACCTCTGAGAAACACTGTAAGGCAGGACTTCAAATATTGTCTAAAGCCTCATAAATTCTCCATTAAATTTATTTAAAATATGAATCTCCATGTTCCTACCTCCACAAAAACTGGGCACAAATAGAGAACACCACTGTACAGGAGTTCATTTTTTAATAAATTATTGATTTTTTAAGTTAAAAAACACAGTTGCTCTGAAGCACTGTCAATATCAAGTCAAAATATGAAAGTTTCCTTACTGGGAGACAAAATAAAAGAATAATGAAGGTTACCAATGAACTAGCAGACCAATTTATAATTTGCATTCTAGACAGATTATTTTAAAAAAGCATATTTAGCTTTTAGATGTAAATAAAAAACTTGTGTGGTTTTAATTTTGAACATGTTTACTGATATTCATGAAACGTGTATTAATATATAAGATGGGCAAAATATATGTGCCTCTGTTAGTAATACTGAAGTCATTGAGCAAAAATAAAAGAAATTTGGAATCACTTTGACAACTAGTCTCCTGTGTGGTTTGTGACCTGATTTAGACTCAGGTATAGATTTAGGTCATCAGAAACAAATCTTTAGTTCCAGACTGTTTTAAGATGTTGCTATTAATGACTGGATCTGATAGGATCTAGTTTCACACAGGCAGTTCTTTAAATCAGTATGTGCTTTGCTTTTAAAACTGAGTTGTTTTCAATACATTTCCTTTGCGTTCAGCGCCTCTTATGTTTCCTTTTAGAAATCCCCTTTGCCTTCCTTGCCGCACAACCTTTACCCTAAGTACAACTTCAGCAGCACTAACCCATTTGCTGACTCTCTACAAATCAACGCCGACAAGGTTGGATAATGCCCATTGTCTTGCTGTTGGTTGCCTTTTGCAAATGTTTTGTTCTTTGTTATTGCTGTGTCTTTGTCCCAGTTCACTATTTACTACATTTGGGCAGGAGAAAAAAAAAAAACCTTCAAAGCTGTTTGGAGTGGGCATGCAAATCCTTTCTTAAGCACATTTTCCTGCCAGAGAATATTTATTTTTATTGCTGAAATTAAATGGCCCTTCTGAAGAGTAAGGGAGAATCATGAGTCCAATGCTTTTCTTTCATTTTGGTGTGATTTAAAATTTCTGATATTTAAATTTTTGTTAGTTGCCAAATGTGTGATACGTTCACACATAATTTCTTTAAAACCATGTGTTGATTTAAATCCTTTTCAGACTTCTACAAGGTGATCATAAAAGCTCTTCCATGAGTTAATCACTGCACAAATAATTGTGTATGTGTACATGCAGGAGTCTATTGAATATTCATGAAGCATGCCCATGTAATTGCCTGAATCAGGAAACGTAACTGTTTCAATGCTCGTAAATCTATACTTGGATCTTCTCATTTTCTGATGAAATTATAAAACCAAAATTGAAACAAAAATTTACAATAATTTATATACCATAATTTAATCATGAAAAGGAAGAAAGCAGTCAACAATTTTTTTTCAGGAAACACTTTATGAATATTCATCAGATTTCCATGTTATTGTAATAAATGCCATGTTATTGATATGGATAACCAAAGGTGCTATATCTGAAGCAATATGTTTTCTATTGCTATAGGAATTACAGAATTCAAGTAGAATTATCTTCTATTGTTCCCCAACTAACCCTTTTGCTCCCATACCCTTTAAGGTTTGTGTCAGTGTGGAATTTTCGTATGTGGGTGTGTTACAGTGTGCTTTATGTGTGTGCTGTACTTGATGTGTACATACACGGCATGGAGTGATTTCAAGTATACATTGCATTTTTGACAATGAAGGCTAAGCAATCTTTGTTAAAGAGCTATATTTTCATGAATACCTTTTAAAAAGTGTCACTAACAAGGCAGATACATGATCTTGATGAGAATGAGGGTGTCAGGGATATGAAAATGTAACACCTGATTGCCCCTCAAGTAAATAGAGGCTTATATTGGTTTTACTAGTCAGGTAGGTTTTGGTTTACTCACAGTATGAAAATGTTGTGCCTGAGATCCCAGACAGTTTTTCAGATAAGCAGGTTTTGTTTGTTTGTTTGTTCTTAAAATAACAGCTCAGAAAAATTATGCAGCAAGATCTATAAAATGTCATCTTTAGATTTGTTAAAATTATGGGAAGTTTAAATTAGATTTTGTTCTACTTTTTAAAAATGGAATGGACTTAATCAATGCTTGATAACATTTTCTGTTGTTACAGAGAAGTAAATTTTTTTAGCCAGAAAAATTCTAAAGTGCATATATTGCTCCTTTTACTATGATAATGAAACTTGATTGGATCAAATGAGGGTTTTGTGTGTGTGTGTGTTTGTTCGCTTTTATTGGTATATTATTTATTGGTATATCATTTATGGCACAGCATTTGGGAAGATGACAAGGGTTCCATTTACATTAGTAACTTTCATTTGTTTGTCCAATGACGTATAGACTGTACATTTCAATATAGCAGATTCTGTAATCTGATACTTAGGCCCTTAAATCCCTATCAGTCAGCTTTTTGCTTTGCCAGAAATTGAGTGCTTTCTGAATCAACAAAGAAAGGTCACATTCAGTCTCAGATAGTTCTAGTGTTAGATATCTTTTTAGGTATTCTAATTCTTGGCACCAATAAATAATTGCTAAGTAATTTGTGCATGTTTATCACTTAATGTATCCTTATAAGAAGTCAGTTTTAAAAAAATGTTTTTCTAGATATAAACATACGTAATAAAACATTGTATCAGAGGAATTCTTATGCAGTAAAAAAGTAAAATAAAGATATATAGGAAAACCATAGGTTCAAGGCATCAGGGACAGCTTCGTAACAAGGTTAGAACTTTAGCTGGATGTCCCTGACCTTTGAGTTAGGTACTGTCTTACTTATGCAAGTTGGAGGAGACATCATGATATAATGGAAAGTGTACTGGATTAAGAGTTAAGCAAAAAGAAGTCTAGTACCACTGTTTGATTTGAAACAAAAACTTTCACTTCTTATAGCCTCAGGTTCAAAAGGTTTATTCATCTGCAAAATGAATAAAATGAACTCAGTGACTTAAAGACCTTTCAAACTCTTAGCATTCTGTTTGATCATCTATAATATTAGGTTGGTGCAAAAGTAATTGGAGTTTTAATGGCAAAAACTGGAATTATTTTTGCAATATAAGAACTTGATGATACCAAGTCCTTTTTTTTTTGAAATAGGACCTATGACCCTAAGTGACAGCCAGTATGCTACGCTTTGGCTTTCTATTAAGGAGCCTCTGTGTTTCCTCATTTATCTTGTGATCTGCCTTGGCAAGGGAAAGCTGGTGTTCTTAAAACCATGCCTCTCAGATCCGAGTGTGTGCTCTGTGCTAACAAACTGGCTCCCTGGTAGACAAGCCTACATGTGTGATACTTGCTGTCCTGGATTTGTTAAGAGAATCATGTGGAGAGAGGATTCAGGTAGCAATAAATAATTATTTATGTTTAGTTTCACTAATAAGCTTTGAAGGGCAACTTCTTTGTTAATTTTTTTTTTCTGCAGTTTCTTGGCAGATTTTTCTACATGCCTCAAATCTTACCCAGACCCAAACGTTATAACTTTTGAATGACATTTTTTTCTAAAAGGAAAAGTTCAGTTTTCTACCAAGTCATTTAAGCCTTCAAATTCATTAATTCATTGGCTTAAAATAGCAAATAAAAGCTTAGTGAATTATTCTTTGATACTACTTAGTTTAATATATTTAAACTTTGCCTGAATCCCATCTAATATTTCTTATCTATCTATATGTATAAATAGATATATATGGAAATAAGAATATCATGTCAAAAACAAAGTCTGGCTTTAAAATATCAAATAATGGAAAGCTCATATATATATGTTTTTATATATATATATCATATATGTATTATATAAAATAACAATCTGAGCCTTCCATTATTTGTTAGATATATATATATGAGCTTTCCATTATTTGTTATTTTATATATATATTATATACATATATGAGCTTTCCATTATTTGTTAGTTATTTTAAAGCCAGTCTTTGTTTTTGACATTATAATCTTATTTCTTCTTCTTGAAGTTTTCTTCCTTAGACTGCACAAACCCACTGCATTCTTTTTGTTCCCACAGGCACCCAGTCAGTCAGAGTCAGAGCCAGAGAAGGCTCCATTGTGCAGTGTGCCCCCACCCCCTCCTTCAGCCTTTGCAGAAATGGGTAGTGATCACACACAGTCATCTGCAAGCAAAACCTCACAAGATGTGGACAAAGAGGATGAGTTTGGTTACAGCTGGAGTAAGTTGTCTTTTTGTGATGCATTTAATTATAAGAGGTATTAAAATAGCTCTGAGTTTCTCAAGGATTGTGCCCTGGATAAATAAGTATGTTGCAGCTTTGTGATATATACTGCAGTTCTGTGTGGAAAGAAATGGTGTTTGTTTTGCTTGAATACAGCATACATTCCTGAAGCATGAAATCATACTCTTCCTTTCCTTTAAAAGTGCTGTTAAAGCTCACTCTGCCTTTTGTATGAGAATTAATAAGGACAGGGCACTCTCTCAGAAGCTATGCCACTCTGTGTCTTGAACAAGTCACCACCCCTTTCTGGGCCTCAGATTCCTCATGTAAAATGTGGCTCTTGTTGATATCACACCTTGAACTTCTGGTGCATTTTCTATACCAGAATGGTGATGTAGTATAATTGTGGAGATAAAAACTTTAGGTATTGACTAAACTGTTTAACTGTCTGTAAGCTTTAGCCTAGTTATTATCTCTCTTTTTAAAATGGAGTTCTCCCCTCAGGTTGCTAACATTCAATTAGACAGTGCCAAAAGAGTGCTAAGCACAGCACCTGGTGCCCAGCAGACTTTCATAGGCAGCTGTTCTTAGGACCAATAGGGAGTCTCTGTTTTCTAAGCAAATACCATTTTACAGGAAAAATACTTAAAATTTAGCCCAAAGTTATCAATGTCATTGTTTTAAAAAGTTTTATTTTAAAAATCGAATTATTTCCTTTAAGAAAGCTGCAGTACATCTTTTTAGGAAGTACAGAACATAAAAATTGTGCTGCTATATTGTGGGAATCAGGAAATAGTTTATGAGGTTGATGCAGTGAGGAATCAATGTAGAATGCATGACATTAGCCCATTAGCCATACAGTAACACTTTCTAAGATGACTGGTAAAGTTTGTAGGTTTCTCAGTCTGTTCTCAGTGACGCTAGAGCGTATTGCTAACAATCAGTGTAGTCAGAATGTACTCTTGAGGAAAATGTGAACTGGAATGTTTCGGTTTTCTATTATGAAGCCACCCCAAAATGTAATGGCATAAAACAATAATTTATTATTAATCTATCAAAGGGCAGTGGGTGACTGGGCCCAGCTGGGCTGGACTTCCAAGACAGCTCATTCACATGGTTGGCAAGTAATGCTGGCTGTTGGCTGGTTGCTCATCTGTGGCTGTGCACTGGAGCACCTACGTGAGGCCTTAGCCCTCATAAATTAAATAGGGTGCACAATAACCATCACCTCTTGAAGATGTGGGGTAGGAGATGTAAATGGTGTCATCTAATTAGGAAATGTGTCCCAAAGCTGGGATACATATATCAAGTTGTCCTGGTGTGATAGGTCTGTGCAAAAAGGAAGCTCATTCCCTTCATTTTGCATATATCTACCCAGAAACTGCCCAACATGATGTGATATACAATGTTGATATTCCAATGGGAGAAAAGCTTCCACTGTTCAGTGAACACAAATATTCTGGATGCCTCAGTTCTGTTCTCCTCTGCAAATGATCAAGTTTCTGGTTTAATCATAGTCTTTTGAGAGTTTGTAAATATGCCCTTTGGAGGCCGAGACGGGCGGATCACGAGGTCAGGAGATCGAGACCATCCTGGCTAACATGGTGAAACCCCGTCTCTACTAAAAAAATACAAAAAATTAGCCGGGCGTGGTGGCGGACGTCTGTAGTTCCGGCTACTCGGGAGGCTAAGGCAGGAGGATGGCATAAACCCAGGAGGCGGAGCTTGCAGTGAGCTGAGATCTGGCCACTGCACTCCAGCCTGGGTGACAGAGCGGGACTCCGTCTCAAAAAAAAAAGAAAAAAAAGAGAGTTTGTAAATACTAATTACTTCTCTTTGGCATAACCACCCCAAGGTGAACTGATTAATCAGACATTGTGCTCTCTGCACCCTAGATGCAAAGAAATTCCTCAAAGTTTGGGTCCTCCAGGAAACCAGTTCTGATGCCCAAGTGACTAGTCTATTTAGCTTTTAACTGACAAAGATTACATTTTGGTACTAAATACTGCCCTTTTGAGATAAAACTAAATAGCTTTCCACAGTAAAGCATTTGACTGTAAATTAACTTTAAATATGTATTTGTTGTTGTTGTTGTATGTAGAAAATATCAGAGAGCGTTATGGAACCCTAACAGGTGAGCTGCATATGATTGAACTGGAGAAAGGTCATAGTGGTTTGGGCCTAAGTCTTGCTGGGAACAAAGACCGATCCAGGATGAGTGTCTTCATAGTGGGGATTGATCCAAATGGAGCTGCAGGAAAAGATGGTCGATTACAAATTGCAGATGAGCTTCTAGAGGTAAGTTTTTGTGGAAAACTTTGAATTTATTCTTGTTTTATAAGTGTAATGGAACCGTCGGTTTCCAGAAAATCACCTATACCTTATAGCGACTGAGAAAGCCATTGCTTGCTTAATAAAATATATGCATTGCAGCAAATCTGGCTCTAAACCAAATTTCTACTAAGTAGAGTCCATGTTCCCATTAACATCCATTAAAAGGTCATGACTGTGTAGCACCAGAAACAATTTTTGCCCCAAGATAGTAATAAAGCTCACACTTCAAAAGCATTTGTTTTGTGTGCTGCATTTTTATTAGAAGTTTTTGAAAAGCCAAGTGACCAGTAATTCCCCAGAGGCTGACCCACTGGACATTCTGGAACTTGAATCACTAATGGGAGAAGTGATGAGGGTGAGGTGGGGTGGGGTCAAGGTTAAGGCTAAATAACAAGCAGTAACTCAGCCTGCCAAACAAAATAAATTTGTGGACCATACTTTATAGGGTTTAGAATTTTATTTGCTTCTGTTGTTTGTCCTTGCCCCTCCTGGGCTAGGATCCACATGATTTTATACTGCCTTTATGTTCTTTCCATGCTGAGTATGTTTCCCTATAGACATGGAAGGTTCAGTTGGCAGTGACTAAACGACCAAATGACTGAGCCAGTCATTTGCATTAGGCACTGTACTGTTTAGGCACAATTTGCTGCCTAAATCCTGAATCTACCCAGCATTCCTTCTCCCAGTGACCTATTTCCAGGGCTTGAGTTTTGAGACTAAGTGGGAAATACGACAGTAAGGAACTTCCCAGGATGGTCTTGCAGGTGACAAGTTTTTCCACAGAGCCCTCATTTTGTGCAGAGCATCCTGGGAGCCCAGTGCCTGCCAGGAAATTTGCTGTCTACTCTCCTGCAGTTGGTCCAAGTGGTGCCTCTTTATCAGCAGTCCATGGATGTCAGACTTCATGTGCATTATTTTAATGCTGGCTTTAAACATGAGCTATTCTTTTATTCACCATGAAAAGTCAGGTTCATGTTCTGGGGAGGAAAATATATAACATTTAATATAAAATATATTTGAAAGGAAGAAAAAATGTGCTTTTCATTAATGAGGAAGGATGATAAAAATTTATGATACTAAAATTTCAGGCCCAACTAATGCTATTTATTTCTCACAGATCAATGGTCAGATTTTATATGGAAGAAGTCATCAGAATGCCTCATCAATCATTAAATGTGCCCCTTCTAAAGTGAAAATAATTTTTATCAGGTGATCATTTTTCTTTTGCTAGTTTACCAAATACTTTTTGTTAGCATTTCTACTTGGAGTTCTTTTGAATGAAAATAAAACATTTGTGGCCGGGCCCTGTAATCTCAGCACTTTGGGAGGCCGAGGTGGGCGGATCACGAGGTCAGGAGATCGAGACCATCCTGGCTAACATGATGAAGCCCCGTCTCTACTAAAAAAAAAAAAAAATAGCCGAGCGGTGGCACGCGCCTGTAGTCCCAGCTACTACGGAGGCTGAGGCAGGAGACTCACTTGAACCTGGGAGGCGGAGGTTGCAGTGAGCTGAGATTGTGCCATTGCACTCCAGCCTGGGCAACAGAAAGAGACTCTGTCTCAAAAAAAACAAAGAAAAGGAAATATTTGTAAATATGTAAGTGTCATAGTTCCAGGTTTTGGGGGTTAAAAATTTTTCTCTGATAACCTTCTGACTTTTGAAGTAAGAGAATGAAAATAATACCATTATGTTATAACAGGTTGTTGTTTTTTTGCTTTCAGAAATAAAGATGCAGTGAATCAGATGGCCGTATGTCCTGGAAATGCAGTAGAACCTTTGCCTTCTACCTCAGAAAATCTTCAAAATAAGGAGGTATATGTAACTTATATTTGTTTCTCTGGGAAGACTTGATTGATGTGCACCTTATTAATTCAATCAAACAATCACCTAACACTTAGAGAGGGATCTTAGAGGTAGATAAGTTATATCCTTGGCCTTCAGGGAGTGTAAATCCTAGTATAAGAAGACGCTCATGGAAATAAGCATACCACTTATGTGAAGAGTACTTGTAGTCTGTAGTGAGGGTAGGAAAAGAGTTATCAGTTCTGCCTCTGAAAAGAAATTGAGAATAAAACTTTATAGGGAAGGTTACATATGAAGTGTATGTTGGAAGATTTGGGGGGTAAAAATGTTGCAAGCAGAGGGCATGGAGTGAGTAATGGCGTGGATACTCTGGCCAATGCAGGGAACAAAATTATAGAGCATCACTGAGCAATGAGGGGCAGGGAATGGGAGCTGGTGGGGAAAGGGTCAATATTAGAGGGGAAAGGGTCAAATCATGGAATACACTGGTAGGCTAACATGTGCCAGCCTTGTCTTTGAGACAGTGTGGAGCTCAAAGAATGAGAAATGTATAGTTAAAAATTTCTCTGGCAGTACTGTAGAGAAATATCAGAAGTAGCAGGGGAGAGAAGTTAGAGGAAGTAAGATAATTATTGGAATGATTCAGGAAACAGTTAACGAGGACCTGAACTAAAGCTAGAAGAGGAAATGGTTACATCAGATGTTTAAGACCCAAATCGGTAATACTTCATCCCCAACTAAATGTACTCATTGAGGAAAAATGAATGGTTGAAGATGTGTTTAACCAACAAATATTTTCTGAGTACTTTGCCTTATACCAGATATTGCTCCTTGGACTGGAGAATAAAACAGATAGGATATGCAACGTTTTCAGATGTCTGACTTAGTGATATGAGGGATGACTGTTTTCTACCAAATAGAAAATACAGAAAGATATTTGCAAAAATATGGTACATTCTATTTAGGGTAAGAACAAAGTGGCTGTTGGATAGCCTGGTAGAAGTTTACATTGGGACATTTGGTCTCCAGTTTAGAGATGATTTGCTGTAGATGCAGATTTGGCATTTCTGAGCCATAGAAACTGAGGTCTTGAGAAAGCATTTAGAGAGAAAGAGGGCCAAGGGCAGAATCATGTGGTAGCAACAATAAGGAGGAAGGCGAACAAAGAGATCAAGGCTATGAAGAACCAGGAGGGCATGTGGCAGAGCAGCGGAGGAGAGTGTCTTTCAAGGGTACACTCCACAGCTCTACATGCTGCCATGTAGCAAGAATCCAGCGAGGCGATGAGTAGAGAGAGTCCTTTGGGTTTGGTAACTAGGAGACTTTTAGTGGTTTTTGAGAAGGCAAATGATGGACAAGAAATCAAGGAGAGAGAGAGGCAGTGGCTAGAGAGTGATAGAGAATTGGGAGAGTGGTTTTGTTTTGATTTAGGAAAGCTTTGGATACATGTGTATGATGAATAAAAGGAGTTAGTAGAGAATGAAAAGCTTTAAATTAGAGGAACCTTGGTGATTATCAGTGGGGATAGCTGTAGGAAGAGAAACATTCTTTCCTAAATCAATATATAAAAATAGAGCTTATGTGTATATAAGATAGATGTACAAATCATTGTCTCATTCTGGCTGCTCCTAACATTCAACTATGCCATGTGGTTATTTAAGATAACTAGGTTATAAAGTAGTATATATTTTTTTCATATTACTTGTACTAAATATGTCTCTTAAGGAATTTTTAATAACGTTCAGGTAAAACATTAAAGTTTTCAATTCACTTGATAAATAACACAGTAAAGAATAATGAATGGTGTTTCTGCTGGTGCTCTGTCAGTGAGTTTCACCATTTGGTAGCTGGGCTGCCATCAGTTTTCGTTATACAGTAAATCCAGGCAGTCTTCAAGCCACTTGGTCTATCTGTGCTCTCAACTGATTGTTGTCCAGTTACACCTCATAAGTATTTTGAAAAGAATATAATGTTCATAAATTCCATAGAATGTTAAAATAGCAAAAATATATTAAAATAAATAAATGTATTAAAATAACAATAGTGTATTAAAATAAATAAATGTATTAAAATAATTTTGTATAATGTATAAAATAATTTTGAATAAGTGGCCCTTATATTTAAACAAATCAAAATTCCTAACATGCAGTTGTCCTTTTTGTCATTTCTTTCCCTCTGTCAGACAGAGCCAACTGTTACTACTTCTGATGCAGCTGTGGACCTCAGTTCATTTAAAAATGTGCAACATCTGGAGCTTCCCAAGGTAAATCTGCTTTGAATTGGAATGAAATGATGTGAGTTCCTTTACATCAGTGTTCTAAATCACTGTGTTCTCAAAAGTGTGGTCTCCAGATTAACAGCATCAGCATCATCTGAGATTTTGTTAGAATTGCAAATACTTGGGCCCACTCAAACTTACTTGCTGAATAAGAAACTCTAGGATTGGGCCCAGAAGTTTATGTTTTATTAGACCTGCCTGATGCACATTTAAGTTTGAAAACTACTGTGCTAACTGATACTTTATCGGGGTCCAGCTTGCCCTTTTGTCATTATTCCAAATTTTGAAATTTAGGTATCTGTCCATTGATTCCTTTACTAAGGTCCTGCTATGGAGGAAATAAAAATAAAGAAATAGAAATTATAGTTTTGTCCTTTAAAAATAGGAAAGCTCATATATTTAGAAGTGAATTTTCGACTCAGATGATTGCCTTTAAGAGATAGTTTGCTGAACAGAAACCTATAAATGCTTTTGGGTGCTTCAGGCTCATGCAGTTAAGCAGGTGGACAATGGAAGAGCATGAGTATAAGCTGAAAGAGCAGTGAAGTGCCCAGGAAGAAGAGGAAGGCAGGAGGTCGGGTAGGGAGGTCAGAGAATATTTATAGGAAATGTTGCAGACAGAAGGAAAGAGAGTGGTCCGTATTGCCACTCTCCAGCCAGGAGGCAGTGCAGCATGATGCTTCAGAGCCTCAGCTCCAGAGTCATTCTGTCTGGGCTGAATCCTTGTTCCATCAAGTACACACTTCACACATTGTATGATCTTTCTTTGCCTCAGTTTCCTTATTTGTAAATTGAAGATGATAATAGCACCTTTATCCTGGCACATGGTCAGATTCTGTTAAGTATTCAGGGGGAAAAAATACCCTGACGATGTTGATATTTTTATTGCTATTGTTTTTTACAGGGATAACCATATACAAAAATGCATCGCTCTGGTCTTGTACTATACACGTAAGAGGAGTCTTTATCATGATGGACTATTTCTGTTGTGGTTAAAAAGAAAAGAAGTTACTAAAGTCTTTTTACCTTTCTATCAAGAAGTCCATACACTTCAGTTTGAGAATCCCTCATTCTGTCGCCATTTAAGAGAGATGACATCTTCCTCTTTCCCTTTCTGATTTCCGCTCTTAGTTTATTTTCCTCCTAAATCCTGAAGAGTTTACAATATTTAACAGTGCAATCATTTCCCTATAATTTGTTAATTATGAAACATTTAAATGTATGTTGAATACTTTATAATGAATGATTTTTTTAAAAAATCTGTTTATGTTGATCTTTAGAAAACTCCAAAATTAGATAATTTTAAAATATCCTTTCATGGTATGGATTTTAATTTATCATCTGAGGCTTAGTATATTCTAGGATATAATGAGTGCCCAGGAAATGTTTGTGGAATGAACATGTTAGATGAATAAAGAGCAGCCTACTGTAGTGGTTGGGAGCACAGACTTAAAGCCAGACCACCTGGGTCAGAGACCTAGATTTATCACTCACTGGCTATGAGACTGTGACTTTGAGCATGTTTCTTAACCTGTACATAGTTTTGCCTTTTGAAAATGGACTTAATAATTGTCCAACTTACCTCATAGACTTGTAGTGAGAATTAAGTATATATTGTGAAAATTAAATATACATATGTACAGTTTCCAGCACCTGGCACACGTATACAAGTATTGTTTGCTATTATTATTGTTTTAATAATTAGGGATGAATAAGCTGGTATAGAATTGTCTGATGGGTACTTGTCAGTGATTTTCTCTGATGTTTTCTATTTCCACATTAGACTACCTGATTAAGGTGCTTGATAGATGTTCATAGCATCTTAATCCCCTACTCAGAACCCCCCAAGGACGTTCATTTCCTAACAGATACGTTCAAGTTCTTTGGCTGGGCATTTAGCAATGAGGGTGGACAGAAGCCTGTGCTGTCTGTCAGAAGCCCTTCTCACATCCTGAGTGATCGGCTATAAATCACTTAATCCCATTGGTCCTCACTTTCTTCTTCTGTAAATGGGCTGCCTATATTAAGGGTTATTGTTGGGATTGGATGAGCTAATGAGCAAGGTTCCTTCGTTCTGCAATATAAAAGCTGGTTTCTGCCTTTCGCCTCCTTTTTTATTTATTCAGCAGATGTCTATTATGTGTACTTCCCTTTCTAAATTAGATGCTATTGAGGAATGCAGGACCTTGGAGAACCTCAATGTATTGCCCACTGAAAGCTTCCATTTATATGTAGATTTCAAACAAATCTAAAGCTCAGGTAGCTAGAATGTATTTATTGATGAAAGCCAAAGTAAGTAAGGGGATACAAGAATCTTTTAAAAGTAGCTAGACAGAAGAGGCAATTAACCATGATTTTAATGATTTTAAGTGTGGGCTTTGGAGTCACTTAACTTCTCTGGGCAATAGGCAAGCCATTTGTTCCATGGTGAGCAGGTATATGCATACCAACCTCCAAAGACTGAGGGAGCTGAGAGCCTGAAGAGAGAGGCTGACAAATCCAGTTTATCAGAAAGAAATGCTTAACAGGGACTTACGTACAGAAGCCATGTTGCGGGTGGCCACAAGACAGTGGATCCCAGCATCCACCCTCCAGAAAGTATTCTTTACGTAGCAAGGATAAAGATATGTAGCTGGTCACGTCTCAGAGTTTCTTGCTGAAACTTGTTACAGTGGAGAGGTTAGGTAAACATCTTTATGAAGGATTATCTATGCTACAGGGCTCGCTACAGAACACCTTGGTATGCAGGAGTCAAACACTGGTCACCATGGCAGTTTCGCTTCAAGGTGGTGTCACTCTTGCCATACAACAGGCTATCTTCTATACCGTTTAACTTCTCTGGGTCTCACTTTCCTCATGAGATGAGGAAAATCCCTTTACGTTAGAGATGCTATTGTAAGGATTAAATGAAAGAATTTATACAAAGTGCTTACCACAGTGTGAGTTATTATAATTATTTTTGTTAATACTTCTAACCATGAATTTCTGAGTTCCAGATAGAACACATCCTTGAAAACATCTCTTGAGGAAGCCATTGTTAAAAATGACGTTAAGTGACATATTACACTAAGCCTGGCACTCCTAACCCCATTATTATATGGCTCTGGGAATAAAACTCAATTAAGCCAAGAAGGGAGAAAGAAACAGCTTCTAACACTCATGAATCAGCTTAAATCTTTTGTCATTTTTACTATCCTACATTTTTTTAAAATTATAGTTAGTTATTTGACATAATAATTTAATGGTAATGTAACATGTGTTCATTATGTTATTTACTTCTTAGCAACCCTGTGAGCTTGCCATTATTTTCTCCACTTTGAACTGTTCCCATAACTCCAAATAGTAGAGCTGGAATTGAACTCTGGTCTTCTGCCTCCAAGTCCCATTTCCCATCCATTACCTATTTCAACTTGCTACTGGGCGCCCTCTGCCTTTCTAAAATGCCTGTATGTTCCTTCTAGGAATCCTGTACTTCAGTCAAACTGATTTGAATCAAGAGCTCATGGAGAAGGTTTTGAGAATTTATCCCTCCTTGCCTTGGTTTATATCACTTGGTCTTTCTGACTTCTTTTAACTTATATAAATCCTACATACACTAAAGACCGAACTTAAATGTCACCTGTGTTTATTTTGAAATATTACTTCAATATTTTGGTTTATATAGTACTTACTATTAATGTCTTCATTTTATTTGTCACTTAACCATGTTTGACCCAAGAGCTTGTCTCCTGTGATGAAATTTGATGTGGGTATCTTTTCTGTACATCTAAAACGTACACATGTTGAGAGAAGAAATTCTCACTTTTTCTTTCCCGTTACTTACTGTCATGGACATAGTTCAGACTGAGTAAATATCTGGGAAGGAAGAATGAATAAACGGTTATGTGCTGTACATGCATAAGGGGGAAAGATGTTGAGATCAGGAGAGTCAGGAAGAGAATAATTTTTGCATTGTCTAAAAGTGAGAGCTCTACTAACAGCTCATTTCTAGTTCTGTTTTGACTCCTTAGAAACTCTTGACAAGTCAATTATCTTTTTTTTAATCTTTTATATTTTTTAAAAATGGGAAAATAGAAGTATAAGCAGAAAGCTCCCGTATGTAGAAGCTAAACCCACAGTAGCTGACTGAAATGCAAATTCAATTGGTCAGAAAACAGTTTTGATTAAAGATTGATTTTTAGCACAGTGTGCCCTAGGAAGTACCCATGCATCAAAGCAGGTAATAGCCTTCTATGACTGTCAAAGCTGTGCTTCATATCCATACAATTTTATGTGACGAAAGCCTTGAAATAGGATTAAGAGTTTTTCTTCTTTTGAATTTTAGAGAAGCTTCTACCTTCAAAATAATCCTCCCAATAATAATAATTTGTTAAGCTTAATTCGACTTTTCATTCTTGTTTATTACTCTTTTCTAGCTGCTTAATGATACAGCTCATTCAAAAATATGTTTCCTTGAAGCCAGGCGCAATGGCGTATCCCTGTAGTCCCAGCTATATGGGAGGCTGAGGTGGGAATTCAAGACCAGCCTGGGAAACATAGCAAGACCCCATCTCTAAAAAACTTTTAAAATAATATTTTAAAACAGAAAAAAAACCATGAAAATATGTTTCCTTAATTTGTTTTCTATTTCCTGTATGGTAGTGTTTTAATAACTAGCCCCAAACAAAGTATCTCAGATCTCTTCTTGCTAAGGACTATATGCACTCTGGTAAAAGTAAGTTGGAAAGTTGAGCAGTTAAATAAAAAATTGCACACTCATATGCTGTTATCCTTTCTTATTTGTCGTCCTGTTTTTCTTTTTCTTATTTATTTATTTATTTTTATTTTTTTGAGACTCAGTTTCACTCTGTCGCCTAGGCCGGAATGTAGTGGTATGATCTTGGTTCACTGCATCCTCCACCTCCCAGGTTCAAGCGATTCTCCTGCCTCAGCCTCCTGAGTAGCTGGGATTACAGGTGTGCACCACCATGCCTGGCTAATTTTGTACTTTAATTAGAGATGGGGTTTCGCCATGTTGGCCAGGCTGGTCTTGAACTCCTGACCTCAGGTGATCCACCTGCCTCAGCCTCTCAAAGTGCTGGGATTACAGGTCTGAGCCACCACGCCCAGCCTCATCGTGCTTTTCTGATATCAATAAATTGTTTGTTGATGTGTATATAGTTGTTTTTGTAGTATTCTAGTTGAGTTTGGGCATATTATGCATGCAGATTTGTTGCTTATTGTTTCTTTTAGGACTCCTCTTGTTGCAAATAACAGAAAAAAAACGAACTAATTCTATTAGGTTTCATCAAGGAAGAGGATTTGTGGACTCAGGTCAGCAACCTTCAAGGGTAGTTGGTCCTGTGACTGAATAGTGTCATCAAGAGCCTGTTTCTTTCCCTGTCTCTGTGATACTGTGCCATTCAGTGTCAACTTTATCCCAAGACTTGTCTTTCTCATGGTTTTAGAATGGCTGCCAACCATAGTTGGGCCATGCACTACTTCTTTTATATGTATCTTGGGGGAAGGGAGAGAATGGCTATTCAAGCCTTCTGAGCAAAAGTTCCAAGATTATCCTAATTGAATCAGTTCAGATCATGTGTCTACTTCTGAGCCAGGGACTGTGACCATGGGACTGTAATTGTAGAATTGACTTCAGTTGTTCAAACCCCATTCTTGGAGCTCCTTAACTTTTGCTATGTAACAAATTACCACAAAACTTCACAACTTAAACAACAGGCATTTATGGTCTCACAGTTTCTATGGGTTAGGAATTTCAGAGCATTTTAGCTGGGGGATCTGCTGAGAATCTCTTGTGCAATTGCCGACACATTGCCAGCTAGGGCTACAGTCATCTCAAAATTTGACTGAGCTGGACATTGCTTCCAAGATGATTTACCCAAATGGCTGTTGGCAAGAAGCCTTATTTCTTCTAAATGGGGCTGCTTGAGTTCTTAGGACAATGGCGGCTGGCATCTTGCAGAGCAAGTTATCCAAGAGAGACAGCAAGGAGGAAGCCCCTTTGCCTTTTTTGACCTGGCTGTGAAGTTATACACCATTACTTCTGCCTTATTCTCTTTGTTAGAATCAAGTCACTAAGTCGAGCCCCTGCTCTTAGGTTCCTTCTTGAAGGGAGAAGTAGCAAATAATTTCTGCTCATATTTTTAATCTACAGCCTGAAACATGGTGAGGGAAGAAGGTGGGAGAGAGAATATGGAGGTTGGGGGAAGAGAGGGGTGGGTGGGAAGGCTAGATATTCTAATAAAAATCAATTTGTATAAAGGGGTAAGATGGGAAGCAGTATTAGGTAAACAATCAGCAAATACCCACTGTACCAATAAAGTACTTTCCTGACCGTTACGTGACAAGTATTATTATTCCATTTTGTAGACAAGAAAATCTAGATTTTGTAGGTAAGAAAATTGAGGATTAGAGATGTTAAGTGGCATATCCAAATTTCTATTGTTAGGTAGAAGGTAAAGTCAATTCTGCTCACTCTAAAGGTGCAGCTTACTCTGGCAGATACACATGACTGATTACCTGGAAAGAGAGAGGTAGCAGAGAGATGGTCAGTGGCAGTTCCAAACTCATCAGGCATTAATAATCTACCTCAGAAGAGCCGCAGGTTGATAATCTTTAAAATGATGTTGAAACCTACCTTGATGTCATAGCCATTACCATAAACATCTCTGATGGCACATTTAACTCATGTGTATATTTCAGAGAAACCATGTCAAGATTCCCTTTTCTCTTCTTTGCTTTTTGTAACTTTTCTCTGGAGAAAAAATTAGGTTGCTGGCTCTGGCCAGAATGAAAATGTTAAAAACTCGATTTTAATTTTATTAAAGTAAACATTAAAGAAAGCTAAAAGCCAATATTTCTGAACATTTGGTTTTGATAAAGGGAAATGTGGAAAATGTAGCAAAGTAGGTGTAGCTCCCCAGCCTTGGCAGGTTCTTGGAACTTGTCTTGGGACTGAGAGGCATTTTCAGTCTGCAGCAGATTGAAATGCTGTTCTCTGGAGAAACAACTCTGAGTGTTCAGCCCCCAAAAGGACAGAGTCTGCATCAGTAATGGCAGTCTGCCTGCTAAAGGAAGAAGAGGGGCAGAAAAGAATGAAGGGACTAGATCCTGTTGTTATTTCCAAGGGACAGGCCATAGAGGAGGTGGGATTCTCTGGTTGGTTTTGAATGACTTATTCAGTCATTAGACAAAATTTGTAAATGCTGAGTGTTTTGATTGAATTATTGAATGTATTTTTGCTGTCTAGATATTTTGCTAAAGTTACTAAAGATGTCAGACATATGGGAAGAGTGACAACACTTGAATATTTGATGGAGGAAAATTTTTGCCCATTAGGAAAATTTGAAAGTTTGCTTAAGAAAAGACAAGATTTCTAAGATCTTAGATGTAAGATCCAAGGTCCTAGATTTCTGGACTTTAGAAGAGTTTTAATTGCTTTTCTTACCCTTGGTATCCATTTGGATAAAATTAATCTATCTCAAGTCTTCTAGGCATTTTTGTTTTTACTTTTCTAGGATCAGGGGGGTTTGGGTATTGCTATCAGCGAAGAAGATACACTCCGTGGAGTCATCATAAAGAGTTTAACAGAGCATGGGGTAGCAGCCACGGTGAGGTTTACCTTTCTTGCTGTCATTAAGTAGTTGGGGAGGGAATTACTTTTGGAGTATCACTCAAATTCTTCTGCATTTCCATTTAGGATGGACGACTCAAAGTCGGAGATCAGATATTGGCTGTAGATGATGAAATTGTTGTTGGTTACCCTGTTGAAAAGGTAATTTTCCAAAATAAAGCAAATGGTAATATAGGCCCATCCTTGGGCATGATTAAAGTGTTTGTGTCTACAGATCATAGGGAATTAGGGTTTTGTAGCTGTAAAAGACATGTTCTTAAGGAAAAGAAGAGATTATTCACAAGTTCTTCAATTTCTATTTCTTATTTTCCAGGTAGTGTTAAGGTGTTTTTTGTTGCCAAATTATTCAATATTCACTGGGCATTTTTGATAAATATTTCCATTTTTTCCTTAGGAAAACTTTAAACTCTTTAATAGTGACTGTTAGTGCGAAAATATTTTTAATGAATATTTGCTGTTATAAATATCCACTGTATATACTACTTTATAAACAGATTGTAAGACTCAACCATTAAATATATAACTTTTATTAGGGTTAAACATATCTTGTTCTTGAGTTTCCTCTCCTCAAAAGAGATCTTAATATTTATTTAGTATCTCATTTGAGGCCTTTTATTTATAAGTGCCAGAAAAAAGCTTTGTTTCCTTGAAATATGGTATGCTTTTTCTTTCTTATAATGAGGGAGAACCATATAACTGTTAATCATTTCTTCATTGTCCAGTAAGAAGCTTAAAGTTACTTTTTAAAAATTCAGTTTTTAATAAGTATTTAGGCCAGATCCTTTAACCCATAAATCTATGTTTTAACTTTTCGTTTGCCTTGACTTTTTTGTTGCATGCTTTTCTTATTCTGCTTGTAACATATGTGTTTCTATTTTATTAAAACTGTTTGTGTAAGCTGCTTCTATAGAATCAGGAAGTAGGTAAAATAACCCATATATCTTCTAAGGTTGTGGGCATCCAGAAAAATGGATGAGATTAGAGATGTAAAAAGTTGAAAGTCTTATGTAAGGAAAAATCTGGTCAGAGCTAGAGTTAAAGTAGAAATTAACCATGGCCCTAATCTACATCAGGCATTTGGAAAAGATAGAGAGAAATTAGAGCCATTTCTTTCTTTATCCAAGTCCTGACAAAGAAATAATTTGCATCTGTCTCTCCCGTTAACCACAGAGAGAATTAGATTCCATTGGTAATGGTGACTCATGGGTATGTCAACTAATTCACCTTTGAATTTTGTTTCTCTTCCACACATACACCCTGCCAGTTTATTAGCCTTCTGAAGACAACAAAGACGACAGTAAAACTTACCATCCATGCTGAGAATCCAGATTCCCAGGCTGTTCCTTCAGCAGCTGGTGCAGCCAGTGGAGAAAAAAAGAACAGCTCCCAGTCTCTGATGGTCCCACAGTCTGGCTCCCCGGAACCAGAGTCTATCCGAAGTAAGGCCTCTGGGCTCATGAGAGTCCCGCACATATGGAACACCTGAACTCAGCAGAGGGTTTCTGCTTGGGAGGCAGTTGCCTGCCTGTGGCTCATTGTTTGGAAGGTGGTAGTCAGGGAGCCCTATGGTGAGGGCAGGGTGTAAAGAGAGCACTTCTAGAAAAAGAGTACTGGACTGTTAGGCAGGCAGTCTGTGTGCTGTACATTAAGCAGCTGTGGCATCTTAGAAACCTACCCACTCAAAGCCTCAGCTTCTTCATCTCTGAAACAAGGGAATGGTATTCTTTGCTCTCCAAAAATCTGTTGCTAAGGGCACCTTGATTCCAGGCATCTGACTAATGAATTAGAAATATCATTTTGTAGATGATTTTTTTTAACTGGGAAAATAATTTAACTTCCCTAAGCTTCAGCTTTCTTATCTGTAGAATGAATGTGCAATTATCCTGTTTCATAGGTGGGATCAGTACTGCCTGCCCCTTTAAGAAACTCTTTAGTCATTGCCGTGGTCTACATAGCAGATCTGAGTTCTATGCTTAAGGTGTAATAGTGGGTCTTGTCATAATGGAAATGGATTTAGGTTAAGTGAACCGTAGGATGACACTTTAATGTGTCATTACACTTCCAGTCTAGTATACGGAGGTATATTATTCCTTTGAGTTACTTTTCGAGAAAGAATACACTGATGTGTAATAAAACAGTAAGTTTCAAGCTCTGCAGCATCAAAACTTTAAAAAATTACTTAAAGGCATTGGCTTTTTCTGTAACAGGGGGTGGGGGGAGAAATTTCTTTTGGCCTCCAAACTGTTCTTTTAACAGTTTTTTAAGGAAACACTAGTTTAAAACATTTGTAATGTACTTGGATGAAAAAGTCTTAAAGTAATACATCTCCGAAAATAATCCTTTATTTAGAAAGACTGGATAATTCACTGAAGTGCTAAAAGATTTTATGGAAATTTTCTCATTTTTCAATTTTATGTTGATCCCTAAATAGTGTTGTCTATAAAAATATGAAATGCTAAATGAAAACTTAACATAAAAGAAAATATCTTACACCTGTTCTTACCATTTAAGGAGCAAGAAAATAGTCTGTTTCTGATTTCCTAAAAAGAGAACATCTTGTCTAAAGCATACGCTACTATACCAAGTGTCCTAGCTTTCCCAAAACATGCTATTTGCTGTATGCTCTTTGTTTTATCATAAAACATATGATATGATATGAAGACTCTCATAAAATAACGTATCAAATTATATTCCCCTTTTCTCATGATCTATTCTTACCTATTCATTTCGGAACATATATGCACCAGGATTTGACATCTGAATGTATAAAACATCAAGTGAGACCCAAGGAGAAAACTGCAAATGGTCCTTTTTTTTGCTTAGAATTGATTACATAAGAAGAGATGCTCTAGGATAAGAAGGAAACAAAAATGTAAAAAGCCCCGAAAAGCAAGCATCACAACCAAAATTATTGATGTGTTTTGTGGTCTTCCCTGAATGTACTTCTAGGTCTTTGCAACATATCTCTATTCTGAGTTTTATAAATCTTTTAACTCATAAGAAGTGTGTTTGGCTTCACTGAAATGGATAATATCAAAGTGAAACTTGAGGTTCAATTTAACTCTGTTCTCTCTTCTTCATATCCTATCCTTTATATCTCTAGCAATTTAAAACATGCAGGATAGTATAGAAAATAATTAAATGAGTAATTTTCTGCCCACTACCTTAAATTAACAATGGTGATTTAATCACATTTGTTTTATTTTTAAATATAATTAAAAGATTGAGGTAAATATAAAGTCTCTTTTTGTCCACAGTCTTGGACCTATTTCCCTGCCCATCCCTCAGAGTCAATCTGTGTGATGAGTTTGATGGATATGCCTTGTAACTAATTTTTATTTGTATTTCATTTTTAACTTATTTTTAGATACAAGCAGATCATCAACACCGGCAATTTTTGCTTCTGATCCTGCAACCTGCCCCATTATCCCTGGCTGTGAAACAACCATCGAGATTTCCAAAGGGCGAACAGGGCTGGGCCTGAGCATCGTTGGGGGTTCAGACACACTGCTGGTGAGCACCACCCAGAGGTGCTTCTGCACAGGCGGTCCTTCAGCCAGGCCTCAGAGACCATTATGGGGAGATTTCTAGCAGTTCTAGTAAAGGAAATGTGAAGGCCGAGAAAAATTGTATTTGTTATTTTAATTTATAAGGCAAATATTCAGTTGGGTACAGGGGGTTTTCCTTTGAGCAAGCCAATAAATACTGACTCAGCAAGATTCTGCTACACTGGTGATTTTGACCTTGAAATTTCAAAGTGTTTCTATCAGTTCACCAGTCCTTGCTACATTTTAATTTCCTTTTTGCTGATATCCAGGTTGAGTTAAACCCATTTTAAGAGGAGTTTGAGCCAGGCCCGATGGCTCATGCCTATAATCCCAGCACCTTGGGAGGCTGAGGCAGGTGGATCACTTGAGGCCAAGAGTTTGAGATCAGCCTGTTCAACATGGCGAAACCCCAGCTCTACTAAAAGTACAAAAACTAGCCTGGCATGGTGGCATCTGTAATCCCAGCTACTTGGAAGGCTGAGGCAGGAGAATATCTTGAACATGAGAGGCAGAGGTTGCAGTGAGCTGAGATTGCACCAGTGCACTCCAGCCTGTGTGACAGAGTGAGACTGCATCTTAAAAAAAAAAAAAAAAGAGAGAGTTTGAAAAATTAGATACTTTGTAGACAAAATTTTCTAAATGCCAAAAATACCTTAAAAATGATTTCATTTATGAATAAGAAAGTTGTCTCTCATCTATGTATGCATGTTTTATTTTATAGTTTTTTCTTTAATGTTCTCTATCATTAGGAAAAATGTATAAGCTCCTTTGAGCCTTTTAGCAAAAATTGTTGTTACACTTTCCCTTGAATTATATGGGGCTTGTACCTGTAGAGCCAGAGTTTATAACCCTTATTGCTGTCTGTCAAAGTGTAATGTGTTTGGACTCCATTTCTGCTCACCATTCCTAGGAGAATGGGATAAGTATGGGTATGTTTTGTTTGGGCCCTTAGGGTGCCATTATTATCCATGAAGTTTATGAAGAAGGAGCAGCATGTAAAGATGGAAGACTCTGGGCTGGAGATCAGATCTTAGAGGTATAGAATGCCTGTTTTTGACCTTCAAAATTAACAGAGAAAAGGCTCCTGGGGGGAGTGTTTCTTTCTTTGCTTCTTTCTCTCTCTCCCTTTCCCCACCTTACTCCCCTTTGCTTCTCATGTTCCTCACAGTCAGTGTCCCATTTCTGTCCAGGTGAATGGAATTGACTTGAGAAAGGCCACGCATGATGAAGCAATCAATGTCCTGAGACAGACGCCACAGAGGGTGCGCCTGACACTCTACAGAGATGAGGCCCCATACAAAGAGGAGGAAGTGTGTGACACCCTCACTATTGAGCTGCAGAAGAAGCCGGGAAAAGGCCTAGGATTAAGTATTGTTGGTAAAAGGTGTGACTGAGGAAGACAAACCCAATGCTCCCTTGGAAATGATGGGACTTAAATTATTTTAAAGAGTAATAGCAGTAGCTGAATCTTTTATCAGTGGCTAGTGTTCAATAGGTAATTGTTAGCCCCGTCACTACAGAACCATAAAAAGATGTCGGTTTTGGACTTTTAAAATCAGAATATTGGAAGGTTTTGAAGGTACTTAACAAAAAGTCATTTGGTATATTTTTGAGCACCTGCTATGTGCTAGGAAATACATTAAGTTTTCAGAAACACGGTTAAAGAAGACATGGTTCCTGACCTCCAAAAACTCATCATCTGGTGAATGTTGAATTAAATATATTCTTGCAACAAAGGAATCTATTGATGAGTGACAAAGATGCTTTGTGGGGGACCCATGGTAGCAAAGGAGAAAGGGACCAATTGACCCTATTTAATTAAAGTGAATTAGGGAAAATTTCCAAGAAAAGAGGTGTCTGAGCTGAGGCTAAAAGTGATAAGTGAGAATTGGTTTATTAAAGGAGAGTGGAGGATACTGTAGGGAGAAGGATCAGAGTGAACAAGAGTGTGCCATCAATAGGACCTAAAGCAAGGGGCCTGGGTGGTAATGGAATAGTGAATGCACAAAAATTCACAACCTAATTCATTTATATATAAGTACGTTTTAAAAGTATTTACATATAAGTAATATTAACAAATTCATTTATAAGCGATACTAACAAATATATAATCCAGCAAATTTCATAAATCTTTCTTCCTTTTAGTATTCTAAGCCCATCTGGATCTGATCTCAGAATCTACCAAATAGTTAAACTTGTGAAGTCAGCATTCAGTAAAAAGCGCACCTGCAGTCTGCAGTGGCCCTAAGTTGATTTCGTCATTCCTTGGGCCTCAGATAGTCACCATTTCAAATCAGCTTATTTTTTCCAGTGAGTTGGAAATCTGTGAAATGGTGATCTTTATGTCAGGATATCCTTCTTTGGAAATAGGCATTCTTCAGAATTGCCAAACCAGCAGCATAGACCCCTGGTTCTGCAGCGACTTTTCTGTATGGAAATAAAAAGCATTTACACCATTTTGTTTTCTCAGAGACAGCTAAAGGCTAATTATTTTTAAACACAAAGAATTTAGCATATTATTTGAGTCTCAGTGGGAATATGTCTAAAAATTATACTTTTTTTGGAATACAGTATCAGTAGCCTAGTTCTTATGAAACATGACATGGGTAACATGGCTACTACAGGATGTGGGGTCACCAGGTCATCATAAAAACCACCATTAATTAACCCTAAATTCTATGAAGACCATACAAAGACCATCTAATCCAATATCCAGTTTATAAAGATGGGAAAGTGGAAGATCAAATGGTGAAATTGTTTGATGTCATGACCTTGGCAAGAACAAGTGATACAGTTCAGCTTTTACTATGTATTTCTATTTATGGTTATCTTCGTATCTTTAGAAGTTTTGGGGTTTTTTTTTTATAGTTTTGTGAAAGAACGGTTGGGAATAAGATTTGTGTTTATTTTGCATAAACGTGTCTCGTGTGGAAGATGTGTAATGATTTCAAATAAAAGACATCACAGCAATGGTATTTAGATTTTGAGTTAATAAATGGTGTTTAGTTTGAGATACACATCTGTTATGATTTTCAGTAATATTAATGATGTTGATGGTGATAGCAACATATTTATTTAACCACAAGTTACTATCATTCAAAGCTCCATTCTTGTTTGGAAAGAACAGTACAGCTTGCATCCAAGGACTGATTCTTAAGTCTTACTTTTGCCACTTAGTAGCTGAGTGACCCATAAAGTGAAAATGGTAATACACACTGCTACTCACAGTATATAATTGATGAAGAATAAATATGTTTATTGGAGATATTTCAATCTATGAAGCACTATAAGACATAAGCTGTTATTTATCAAAAAATATAATTCTAATGTTGCCCCAGTGTTGCTCCAAATAATAAAACTTTTAAAGTCATAAAAACAAGTAAAAATTTTGGGTAAAAACATAACTTTTTATTAAATAAGCATTGCATTACAGTTGAGGAAAAGATAATGTTGAAATTCAAAATTGTGTGCAGAAACGATACTGGAGTATTTGTGTCAGACATTGTCAAAGGAGGAATTGCAGATGCTGATGGAAGACTGATGCAGGGGGACCAGATATTAATGGTGAATGGGGAAGATGTTCGTAATGCCACCCAGGAAGCGGTTGCCGCTTTGCTAAAGGTAAAAGATGCCAAAAATAATTCTGTGTAATAGCATAGAAGAAAAAAGAGAATTTTAACATTGGGCTATCATAGTCAAATTACTAATGACTTCTCTTTATTTAAAGTGTCACCTCAAGGCTGGGTGCAATGGCTCACGCCTGTAATCCCAGCATTTTGGGAGGCCACGGCGGGTGGATCACTTGAGCCTAGGAGTTTGCGACCAGCCTTGGCAACATGGCAAAATCCCATCTCTACAAAAAAAATATAAAAATTAGCTGGGCATGGTGGTGCGTGCCTTAAGACTGATTCTTAAGTCTTACTTTTGCCACTTAGTAGCTGAGTGACCCATAAAATGAGAATGGTAATACACACTGCTACTCACAGTATATAATTGCATGAGTCTGGGAGGCAGAGGTTGCAGTGAACTGTGGTCATGCCATTGCACTCCAGCTTATGTGACAGAAATCCTGTCTCAAAAAAAAAAAAAAAAAAAAAAAAAGTCAAATCTTTTAAAATGGAAAGACTTTATCATTTATCTTCCATAAAAGGGAATGTTTGCTCCAAATACTAATCTGACTCAAAACTATTGAACTATTTGAAATTGACATTTAAAATCAGAAGCAGAATGGTCATCCTTATGCAACGAAGGTAATTTAATGCAGATTCACTCGGCAGTACCTTCACTGGGGATTATCCTAATTATAAGGCCTCCATCCCTAGATATCATTCTAAACTCAAGTACATTTTACATTATAAAATTGGTTTCCTGCTTTCCTCCAAAGAAAACTCACCATGAAGGATCATTATCCAATTGGAAAGGCAGAACCAGTTTCATTTTTAAAAATGAATGAATTGTAAAGCACAGAAAAGTCACTTGACAATTCCTGGGACCTAGGCATATTCTCTGTCAGGGAATATTCCAGTTTCTAGAGGGAATTTGCATTCCTGTAAATAGGCAATGCTTATCTCCTTGTTTTGTTTTTTAACCTAATGTTTTTTATGACCTGAAGAAGTATAATTCAACATTAACTAGAAAACTGTCATCATCAGTACCCATATCATGGGTAGCAATTAACTTAAGCCTGCGTGAGCAGTAGAGCTGTTGGAGGTCTAATACGCTAAGGGGAGCCTCTGAGTGGCTGGGCTTCATGGAGGGATTTTCAAGTGGGCGCTTGGTTTACATAAACCAAACATATGAATGTGTTTATAAATTGGTTATTAAAGCAAAGTTAACATCTCTCACTTCTCATTAGGGTTCTCAATCTTTAAAACATAACGTAATTAGAATTCTTTAAGGAGGAATACATTCTTTTTGGAGACACATTAAAAACAATTATCTCTTTAAGAATTATATATCCTAAAGAGAGAAAAAATGGAAGCATCCATAAAACAATGTAAATAATTTTTAAACCAGTCATTTAAAAAGCTAGTCTGGCCAGGTGTGGTGGCTCATGCCTGTAATCCCAACACTTTAGGAGGCTAAGGCAGGCGGATCACCTGACATCGGGAGTTTGAGACCAGCCTGACCAACATGGAGAAACCCCTTACTAAAAATACAAAATTAGCCAGGTATGGTGGCGTATGCCTGTAATCCCAGCTACTCGGGAGACTGAGGCAGGAGAATCACTTGAACCCGGGAGGCAGACATTGCAGTGAGCGGAGATCGCACCATTGTACCATTGCAGTACAGCCTAGGCAATAAGAATGAAACTCCATCTCAAAAAAAAAAAAAAAAGCTAGTCTGAAAGTACATAATTAACACCCTAAATATTTGTATAACTTACATGTTTGTTGCTGCTGCTTATTTTTGTTTTACTAATTTTTCATTTAAAAATCTTATATAAATAATCCTTAATACACAACTTCACATAAAGTTCTTCATGCACATAGAGTTCATTGAAGTGTTATTTGTAATAGTGGGAAAATTGGAAGCAATGTGGTTGGCAAAAACTACGTAAACTTTGGTATAAATAGTAAGGATGCATGGCAAACGTGTATCTGTTTGAAAGGATGTTCATGACAACTATTTTATTTTATTTTATTTTATTTTATTTTATTTTATTTTATTTTATTTTTTTGAGACGGTAGCCCTGCTCTGTCACCCAGGCTGGAGTGCAGTGGCGTGATCTCAGCTCACTGCAAGCTCTGCCTCCCGGGTTGGCACCATTCTCCTGCCTCAGCTTCCAGAGTAGCTGGGACTACAGGCGCCCACCACCATGCCCAGCTAATTTTTTGTATTTTTAGTGGAGACGGGGTTTCACCGTGTTAGCCAGGATAGTCTCCATCTCTTGACTTCGTGATCCACCCATCTCGGCCTCCCAAAGTGTCATGACAACTATTTTAACATGATAAAATATATATAGTAGTCACTCCTAATCTGCAGTTTCTCTCCCTATGGTTTCAGTTGCCCACAGTATAGTAAAATAAGGTATTTTTAGAGGGAGAGAGAGATCACATTCATATAACTTTTATTACAGCACATTGTTATAATTGTTCTATTTTACTATTATCCTCTTATTGTGTCTAATTTATAAATTAAACCTTATTTTACGTTTATAAATTAAACTGTATGTATAGGAAAAAACATAGTATATGTAGAGTTTAGCACTATCTATAGTATCAGCCATCCACTGGCGGGGGGTCTTAGAACATATTCCCCCCTACAGTAAAGGGGGACTACTGTAATTAGTGGAGAATATAAGACAGAGGATTGTATTTACGGCATAGGTACGACTATGTAAAGAATATAATCTTTTAAGTTTTTTAAACAATAATTATGAGGTATCTGTTGGACTTATGGGTCCTTTTCTTCCCCCATCTTTTTTCATTTTATTTCCAAAATTTTCTTTAGTGGGCGTAAATTGCTTTTGTATTGGAAAAATTAACAATTTTTGAAATAAAGCCCTTGATATTTGAGAGAAGTGTTACAGGTAGGTGAACGGGTTGCAACATTACACAGTGAATAATTAATGTATGGACATGTTAACCTTACAGTTATGTAAACTGAAAATACAAATAGTTTCAAGAAGAGTTTGGTAAATATGCAGCAAAGAAACCCCAAACCAAACAAATAAAAAAACAAACTTATGGATATTACAAGTCAAGTTTTGACCTTTCAAAGTATGATTCATGATCAACATATTCAAGAATAACACATCGCTTTGTACTCTCATCACTGAATAATAATATCAGTGCCCAATGTTTGTGTTAATCTTACTCCATTTTAGACACTGTCATAAGCATTGTTCATGGATTATTTATCTCAACAACCTATAATGCTGTATATTTTTAAAATTCAGAGTAAAAGATTTATTAAGGTTAAACATCCATTGCGGTCACACAGCTAATAAATCACATAGTCTGGATTTAATCCAGTGACTCCAAAACAGGATCTCAAACACCTCCTTGTGCTACTTCCATATTAGACTGTACATCATTTCTTGCATGCCTATGGTTTATTTGTAAAGGGGTACAAGAAGATTGTCTTCAATTCATGTTTCCTGTTGATAGCAGTAGTTATCTAATATTCAGGCCCAGTGTGGCGATAAGAGAATTTACCCAATTATCGAAGTACCTCTTCTATTGAGGGCAAAACAAGTTGCTGAGGTGGTGGTAGTGGTGGTTTCATTGTGTTCACTTTTTTTTTTTTTTTTTTTTTTTTTTTTTTGAGATGGAGTCTCACTCTGTTGCCCAGGCCGGACTGCAATGGCGCGATCTCCGCTCACTGCAACCTTTGCCTCCTGGGTTCAAGCAATTCTCCCTGTCTCTTATACACATCTAGATGTGTATACCAGGATGGTCTTGATCTCCTGACCTCATGATCCGCCTGCCTCGGTCTCCCAAAGTGCTGGGATTACAGTCACTTTGTTTTTTGAACCCTCAGTTATTCAGCTTGTTTGGCCTATCAAAATTAGTGTGTTTCATGAGATAATTGCTCAATTCTCCATTTCTTTTTGGTAGAAGTAGTCTCCATAGAAATCATGAGGTGATAAGACAGACACTTGGTGTTGCTGCTGCTACTTGTTATTATTTTTATTAGTTTGAGTGTTTTCTAAGAAAGCCATTTTCCACAAGGGATTGGAGGTATCCTTGCTTATAGAAATTCCAAAAGGAAGATGCCTTTCAAAAAAGTCTTGAAGAATAAAATGTATTCCTAAAGATGATTATAGCATTTTATTTAAACATTTCCATAAAACACCCCTCCATCCCCACCCCCAGTGTTCCCTAGGCACAGTAACCTTGGAAGTTGGAAGAATCAAAGCTGGTCCATTCCATTCAGAAAGGAGGCCTTCTCAAAGCAGCCAGGTGGGTAGCTGTGGAGTGCATCAGGGTGATGCAATCAGCATGCCAAGAAGACACATAGATGGCCCTGACTGTGGGTTTGTGTACAAGGTCTGGCCCCCTAGCAACGTGGGATAGTGACTGAGGTAAAGAGTTTGAGACAGAGAAGAACAAGGAATCAGAGTAGCCGGGTAAACAAGGTGTAGCTATTGAGTAGTTTGGAAGTTATTCTAAGGAAATTGATTTCAAGCATTCTTTTTTGACATGATTCTTTTTCCATAATCTCAAAAGGTAACTACCTAATATATGTAAAGCCTACCAAGATAACATATTTTTTATTTTCATTTTATTTTATTTTTATTTATTATTTATTATTATTATTATTTTTTGAGATGGAGTCTCTCTCTGTCACCTAGACTGGAGTGCAGTGGCACGATCTCAGCTCACTGCAGCCTTCACCTCCCGGGCTCAAGTGATTCTCCTCCTGCCTCTACCCCCCGAGTAGCTGGGACTACAGGCGTGCCCCACCACGCCCAGCTGATTTTTGTATTTTTAGTAGAGATGGGGTTTTGCCACGTCAGCCAGGCTGGTCTCAAACGCCTGACCTCGTGATCCATGCGCCTCGGCTCCCAAAGTGTTGGGATTGTAGACGTGAGCCACTGCACCTCACCCCAAGATAACATATTTTTAAAATATTTTATAGCAACATCAATCAATATTCAACTGAAGAGTCCAATATAAGTGAACTATAGATACTCAGCACCATGTATAAAAATATGATGATAAATATTTCAAGACTCTTGACAAGACCTCTTGACCCTCTCCTCAGTCTTGTCTACTGATGGTGGAAGCCAATTTTCATCAATCTATCCCTAGAAACCCCATAGTAGGCCGGGCGCGGTGGCTCAGGCCTGTAATCCCAGCACTTTGGGAGGCTGAGGCAGGCGGATCACGAGGTCAGGAGATTGAGACCATCCTGGCTAACATGGTGAAACCCCCTCTCAACTAAAAAAAAAAAAAAAAAAAAAAAGCCGGGCATGGCGGCGGGCGCTTGTAGTCCCAGCTACGTGGGAGACTGAGGCAGGAGAATGGCGTGAACCCGGGAGGCGAAGCTTGTGGTGAGCGGAGATGCGCCACTGCACTCCAGCCTGGGTGGCAGAGTGAGACTCCGTCTCAAAGGAAAAAAAAAAAAAGAAAAGACCCGATACTGATTTTCTAAGTTACTACCATAAGATTCCTATTAGCTGACCGTAATTCTACAGTTTTTGTTTAAGTCCTAGTCTTCCTACCACATCAGTTTAAATTTAAAGAAGATTAGTTTGTATTAGATTATGACTATCCACTAAAATTTTAGGTAGATTGGAATCAATTTCATCTACCCTTTTAGCTTTAATTTATTTATGTCACTAGACAAATTCTCCTTTTAAAAGAAAAAAAAAAAAACACCAGCAGAAACTGTGTTTAAATTGCTCATCAAATTATCAAATGCCGCCATTGCTTAACAGGTATGTGTCTCTAGATTAAATTCTGAAATAAGTGGTATTTAGGGAGTATGTTACTTGGAAAACATTCTGAAATAGTTGTGTATTTGTAGGTGAGTGAAGGCAGCCTGTCATCTTTCACTTTTCCACTCTCTGGATCCAGTACATCAGAGTCACTGGAAAGTAGTTCAAAGAAGAATGCATGTAAGATTGGTTCAGTATTTTAAACATGGTTTGAATTTGGCTGTCAACACTGATTTTTTTTTCTTGTTTACCTCTGAGCTTTCTTTTCCCCCACATCATCCCATATCCTAATATAGGTACAAAAACGTGTTAGCAAAAAGTCTGAACAACATGAAGTTGTGCCTATGGCAGCTTTTCCCATTTGATGTTTACCCTACAAGATACACTAAACATTTTAATCAGGATTCTGTAATTTTTTTTCTTACTAAGCAGATTGGTGTATTTGATTTTATTCCTTTTCTGTGTTTAATGTAACACCAGTAAATCAGAAGATGCCATTAAGTGAAGCCTTCTTTTTCCATGAAGATTGCAAAAATTTGAGAAAATCAATGTGATCCTCCTGTGTTTTAATTACGTGAAATCATGCTGCAGAGGAATTTTTGGCTTGGTGCATTGGTTGAGAGTTGTTCAAATTGAAGAAACTAACCATATGGCAATCTGTGTTTGCAATGTGACTAATATTCTAGAAATTTAGGCACTTAAGTTCATGAATTTTTTTAATGCATCCATGACTTTATTCCTGTCAACTGTGCACATGTGTCTTTCTATGCAAAGCACATTTTGCCCTTGACTCATTCAAAGTGGATTATGTAGTTATATAATCAACACTTAAAATGAGAAGGAAGAATGGGATGGTATATACGTTTTTCCAACTGGAAAAATAAATAGTTCCTATGTGAGACAGTTCTAATCATGTGTACTTGCAGCTTTGAGCACCCCCTTAAAAAAATAAAAAAGAAACCTAGGTTATTCCATTTAGTCCCATCCAGCTGTAGATATTTTAATGAGATAAAAAGTGAATGAACATAAAATAACCCTATTTTATCTTTTTTGCCTTTACAGTGGCATCTGAAATACAGGGATTAAGAACAGTTGAAATAAAAAAGGTAACTTGGGGAGAGAAAACAATATAAACTCTAGTGTTTTCAGAGACATCTTAATGCGTTTTCTTGTTAACTTTCTTACTGTATTAACGTATTCATCTCAAAAAAGTATGTATTATTACATATTACATGTGAAATAATGTAGTCCTTAATGAATTTCCTGATCATAGTACCTCATTTGAAAAATCAGTTTGCATACTCTCTTTTGCTGAAAATAGCATCAACTTGACCCCACACAAAATAGTACGATGCCTCTCACTTCTTACACTGATAAGTAAACCTTTCACTTCAGCAGATACTTATTAGTTCTGAAACAGATTCCCCCGACAGCCATGCACAAGAGACAAAGTAAAAGCAGCTGTGATTTATTGAGCCTTTACTATTGTTCTGAGCACTCTTATAGACACTTCATGTCATCATCATGTCATTTAATATTCACTGCAGCCCTCTGTGAGAGGCACTGTTGTCTCCATTTTGTAAATGAAGATCTAATGATTTATTGAGTGGAGTGTACTTATTTCAAGTTCCTGCATTTACAAGTATGACTTCCTGGCTTTGAACACAGGACTGATTCCAAAAGTGTGGTCTTTTCACTTCATGAGTTTACCTGCTTTTCATCAGTTCTGCAAAATGATTTTCATTTAGAATGTCTTGATTTATTTTACTTCATGAACAGATGCTTATTTTCCTAAGCCACACTAAGCACCTGCGTCAAAGTAATGCAGTTTTCTTGCACTTCATTTTCGCCCTTCCACTTAGAAGATCAGAGCTGACTATAGATATCATGCCAAAGAATAAACAAAAGGTCAATGAAAAGTATCGCTTTGACCAAAATTTTGTATCTGTTCCATGGCAGGGCCCTACTGACTCACTGGGCATCAGCATCGCTGGAGGAGTGGGCAGCCCACTTGGTGATGTGCCTATATTTATTGCAATGATGCACCCAACTGGAGTTGCAGCACAGACCCAAAAACTCAGAGTAAGTCATACTAACAACCCTAGAAGCCCTAGCAAAATGTGCAGAAGTGTTTTTATAAACCTTTGAACTTGGCTATCTGTTGCAAGGCAGTTTTAAATGTCTACATTTACTTTTAAATCATCTAATCCAACCACAGCAAGGCTTGCTTAGGGTAAAAGATAAAGAATATTAAAAGAAAGGAGAAAATGCAGATTTGCAGTTAAATGAAATAGGAAGATTTATAGTTGTTTCTTAATACATATTTTTATATGTTGAAATTCTGTGGAACAAGCTAAAAGAGAACAGAAAGTATTTTCAGAACACCAGTATGAAGTGAAATTTTTCTCTTATATATTTTATTGGTTTAAATGCTGATTTAACTCTGTTAAATTGAAAAGTATTACTTATTTGCATTCACTGATAATTTTGCAGAAGTTTAATATAAATATGACTTACAATGTTATAAAACAATATGCAAGTTGCCTCAAAGCTGAGGGATTATCCAAATTGTGGAGCACTACGATGGAATTTATGCCAACTGCCCAGCTCTAAAATTACATGAATATTCCATTAAGGCAACTCAGTCTCTCTAAAGCAAAAATCTCTATGGTTTCATGCCTCAAAAAATAGGTCTCAGAACATAACCACATTTTAGTTTAAATAGTCTTTAGGCTGGGAATGGTTCAGCCTCCTTTGATATCCAGATTTATGGCTGACACTTAAAATCTGATTGTATACATAGCACAGGGTCAGTAAACTTCTGGAAGGACAGATAGTGAATATTTTAGGCTTTGTGGGACCTGTGAGTCTCTGTTGCAACTACTCAACTCTGCCCTGTGAAAGCAGCCAAATAAGCATGGCTGTCTTCCAACCAAACTTTATTAACCAAAACAGGCAGTGGGCCAAATTTGGCCTCTGGGCCTTAGTCTGCCAACCTCTGACTTAGAGTCACATCTAATGATTATAATAGTAATGTTCAGAGAAATTTCAGTTTCCAAATGATAGTGAGTTTTTTTTTCTTTTAATAGGAAGTAATGTCTCACCCAAGAGAAATGAAGAGCAGGGAAGAGTGACTTTCTCCTTCTCCCTCCCTCTCCCCTGGACACTATGGAACTCAACCATTATGCACTGCTTCTTTTTGTGGTTGCTGCTTATTGGACTTCTTGGAATTAGTGGTTTCCTTAGTTATATTTCAGTGGCTGGTAGCAGTATATATGTCATGTGCAAGGTGGAGAAGGAAATGAATACTCAGTTCTCAAAGACCCACTCTCCATGGCTGCTTTAGCAGATGGCCGTTTCTTTCTCTCCCTTGCAGGTTGGGGATAGGATTGTCACTATCTGTGGCACATCCACTGAGGGCATGACTCACACCCAAGCAGTTAACCTACTGAAAAATGCATCTGGTTCCATTGAAATGCAGGTAAGATTTTTATCCCAAGCATAATTCAGAATATAGGTAGCTTGAAGACACATGAACTTTGATGTGAAAGCAGTAAAAATGATTAAATATTTTGCTATCATTTTATTTAATATATCTCTTGAACGTAAATGATTAAGAGTTCCAAGAAAGTGCATATGAAACATATTTTGTAACATTTTACTCGGATGCATTGATTGTTTTATACTTTAAGGGGAAAAAAATCCAGGCCTTAGCAGTACATGATTATTTGCTAGAGTTTTAAGTAGTGCTAGCAAGTGGCTTGTATTCCAAAGATCTTTAAAAAATAATTACATATGAGATCACATTTTAAAAACGTCAAAAAAACTTTGTAGAATAGAATTAGAAGAATGTGTTTACTGTCAGGACAGTTAAGAGGCCTCTGGACCTTGTGAAATTTCATTCTCTTTGGTTGTATTTTATGTTAACAGAAATGATTAAATGGACCATAAAATGTACATTTTAATCCAAGTGCTCTTTTTGAAGAAAAATTACTTTCCTTAGCCCCAGGAACATGTGTTTTTTCTGTTTATCCTTCTCCTGTGTGCAGGTGGTTGCTGGAGGAGATGTGAGTGTGGTCACAGGTCATCAGCAGGAGCCTGCAAGTTCCAGTCTTTCTTTCACTGGGCTGACGTCAAGCAGTATATTTCAGGATGATTTAGGGTGCGTTCATACATGATGATTAGTGTTATCATTTTTTACTTATGAATCAAGTCTTCCTGACAGTTGCATTCTCTGTCCCGTGTTTCTAGGAATTACGTACAGGTAAAATGATAGGATATATGAAGTATGAATTACACATATCAGGTGCTTCTAAACTCAAATAATTATGGCATGGATTTAGCTGATCAAAGATAAGTAGAGAAATAGATAACTAGCTAGATAGATATGCATGCTACTACCCTTCCCATGGTTTCAGCTCTGATTTTGGGGCGGAGGATATTTTAATCTTGATGTTACCACTTCATGTAATATGGAGCAAGTCAAATCTATCATTTTAAAATTTCCAGCACTGCCTATTCATTTAACATATTATACTTTGGATTGAAAAAATTCACGGTATTAAGTAACAACAATTGGATAAAAAAGCATTGGAAAACAGAGAGAGGCACATTAGAAAATTTAAATAATTTGATGCAGCTTTTCCATTGCTTATAAATGATTTTTCTCTCTGAGCTTGGGTGTACTGATGTTTACGACTTATTCTATTATTGTCCCCTGAACTTTAGCCCTCTCACTTTAAATAAACTGGAAAAAGAATGAGCTTCTCTGTACAACGAGAACATGCCATGAATATGTTAGTTTAAGGGAACTGTAAATGAGTAATAGAATTAGGGTGTTAAGTAGGATTTCATTAGATTATGTAAATTTAAAATACCGAGCACAGCGTGCACTGACAATTTAAGCATCTCAAAAATACCCATAATATACTCCTTGTCAGTGACAAAGAGAATTATGCTAGCTCTAGGTGGATGTCAGATAATTCATAACATATATATAGATATAGGGTTTTTTTAATTTAAATCTTGTTTTTCCTTTCCTTCACCGTAGACCTCCTCAATGTAAGTCTATTACACTAGAGCGAGGACCAGATGGCTTAGGCTTCAGTATAGTTGGAGGATATGGCAGCCCTCATGGAGACTTACCCATTTATGTTAAAACAGTGTTTGCAAAGGTAAGCTTGCAAATTTTAACCACCCTCTTTTCCCCTAAACATTCATTAATAGTGGTCAGCAGCTGGCTTATTAGTTTATGGCCTGAGGTAATGCCAAATGGTTAACAGTTGATCATTTCTTTTCAAAACTCCCTACAGGAACAGGTCATTAAATATTTTTGTCCAATTTGAGGTTTCATTATATTTAAAGGAAAATGGGTTCAAATTGAAACTCCATGGAAACTCTTAACAATATACATAAAAATATTAATGAACTTTGGTTAGTAAAGCCTATTTTTTTTTCTTTGAACACAAATTGCACATGATTGTCTTTTGAAAATGGAACATTTTAAATGTGTATGCTATAGAGCACTGATATTTCTGTTTGCATTTTTTTGTTGTGAAATATAAAATAGTTATAGAGAAGTATATAAAGTACACATGAAAATTAATAAGCATTTATTTTATAAGTTTAATTTCATTGACTAAAACAAAAATAACTACTGAAAAAAATGTAGGGAGTATCCAGCAACCCTATCATCTATGATAAGTCAGTGATTTGCAATCAAGGGATTCAATTAACAAGATTGTCTAGTTATAATTATACCTATTCTATCTTAAGAAGGTTTAGAATAAGAGTAAAGATATTGCAATACTGGTAAACCTATTAAAATAATTTAAACCCATATAATTATTGTTAATATGTTAAGTCATTTTTCAGGAGCTACAAAATTGGACAAGATTCCTGCAGGGAAAAATTTAGAATCTCAAAATTTTACAGTGTAAAAAGAAACAAAACTTAGTCAAACCTGTTTAAAAATTTGATACAGGGCCTTTGAATTAGTGGTATGGTCCCTTATGGATGTTTTATTATTTTGGAAAAGGTTTTTTTTTTTTTAAGCCAATTTAAAGTGCTGTTACCTACAACAGGCTAGCTATAGGCTTAATTTATAAGATTTTTTAAAAAGCTATTGGTATGTCCAAAAATACAAACAGCATTTGCTAGTGAATAGAAGAGTCCACAGTCCTTTTCCTCAGCCTAGGAACAATTTATTTAAGGCAAGCTAGTTAGAACATATTTTAAGAATTTCATCATTATGGATTCCTCATTAACTTTTTCATATCTTTAATTTTATATTTAATTGTATAATTGTCTTCTATAAGCATGCTTTATTCTTTTTCAAACAACAATGTCTGTATTTAATCTTAATCATTTAGGGTCCATAGGGAATATGAAGAATCTCTCTACCCTTGGGAAGTAAGAACTAAGACAGCTTGCATAGTTTTTTTCAAAACCACAAAAAGAATTAGAAATAGCAGTGGGTTTTAAATTTAGAACTTATGCCTTATCCTGCCGCAGTGAACATTCAGGTGGCTTTGTGCTTTTCAGACCTTTGGATTTTGTCATCCCTCAAGCCATTGTCCTGTAAAACTATTTTTGTTCCTACCTAATCATTTACCTTCTTTCTGTAGGTCTTCTTTACAGGATAGAAAATCCTGGATTCTATTGAATCATTCCTACTAGGCAAATTCCCAAATATTCTTTATTAATTTGTGTTCCCACCAACTGCTGTGCTGAACAGCCAAAAACCCATCCAACTAATCTGTTGACTGCTAAATTCTCTCTCAAATTGGTATCTCAATGCTAAAACCATTTAGGAGAAAGACCTTCTTTGTCTATGTTCATCATTGCTTAATGGCTCAGAGCACCCATGGAGCACTGGGAGCAATGTGTGTGTACATGCAGAGCAATTTACATTCCTGTTGAGATCTTTTTCTGTTGTGAGCTGCAAGGCAGCATTTTTTGAGAAATAAACAAGTCTACCTTATAATTTGCAGGGAGCAGCCTCTGAAGATGGACGTCTGAAAAGGGGCGATCAGATCATTGCTGTCAATGGGCAGAGTCTAGAAGGAGTCACCCATGAAGAAGCTGTTGCCATCCTTAAACGGACAAAAGGCACTGTCACTTTGATGGTTCTGTCTTGAATTGGCTGCCAGAATTGAGCCAACCCCACCCCTAGCTCACCTCCTACTGTGAGGAGAATGGACTGGTCCTGACTTCTTTTATGCCGTGTTCAGCGGGTCTTCAAAACTATAGGGGGGAAATAACACTTAAGTGTGTTTTTCTCATATAGAAATGCTTTCCTTACTGACAACCTCACATCATTTTTCTTTTCTTCTTGCATTTTGTGAACTTAAAGTCAAAGAGAAGGAATATTTGTGTAGGTGAATCTGGTTTTTATTTATGAAGATATCTAATGTTTTGTAGTCACATGGGCAAGAATTATTACATGCTAATCTGGTTAGTATAAAGAAAGATAATTCTAAAGCTAACCAAAAAAAAATGGATTCAGTAAATTAGGATGAAAAATGAAAATATAAAATAAAGAAGAAAGTCTTGGGGAGTTTTAAAAAAATGCCTCAATTTGGCAATCTACCTCCTCTCCCCACCCCAAACTAAAAAAAGGAAAAAAAAGTTTTCTATTGAAAATCTTTAAAAATACTGTCAGTATTTTAAAATTTTCAACACAGTATAATAAAAACATTGCATCTCCCCACCTCTTACATGCATATGTATTTTTCATGCTAAAATTGGTTTCTATAATTGAGTAAATAGCAAATATATGAAGCAATGTCCCTAAATTTTATAAAGAAATTATATTTAATGCACATCTCAATTTTCATTTTTATTTTTGACCTTTTATAAAATATTTTCATGTTGCTATAAGTAAATGATAATGCCACCCCATGTTGACTATGGTTTTTCTAGAAAGCAACTATGCTGCTAATCATAGAGGAACATAGAAGGGTCCCAGAATCTTTAGTGCTGGTTTTAACAACTGATGCAACATTAAAAATGTGTTAGTGTGCTGTGCAATTGGTTTTCAATTCATATTAATCTTAATGATAGAAAACAATGTGTTAGTAATTATTTTGGTTGTTTGCCATTAGTAAATTGATAGAAAAATTAAGGCGATTAACATAACTTCATTTCATTGCCTTATATTAACATCTTATAATACAATAGTTTAAGACTAAGGGAAACAGATGGAGCTGTTTATTGAGACAACTGGTGAGGAATTATCATGTGTTCATTCCCATTTTAGAGCGTGAAACTCCTACATTAGAATATATAAAGTCACTTTAAATATTATCTATATTTGTAACAGAAGTAGTGTACAGATATTTTATTACAGCATTTTTGTGTAAATGCAGAATTAAAGTGAATAAATAAGAATTTTCAGTGGTGCACAAATAAAGAAGCAGCAAGCATTTTTTTTGTTCTTTTTACTGTGGAAAAGCTTTGTTATATACTGTTCAAGATTTACAACTTAAAATTGGTTTTTATCATGTCTAACTGCACATATGGTGTCCATAGTTACAGCTAAAGGAACTTTGGACAACATCATTATGGAAAGCTTAATATTTTTTACCTCCACAATTTTTTCTAGCACTAAAGATTCATAGACTCCTCATAGATTAGAGGAAGATGACATTGTAGAAAGAGAACTATCTTGCCTGTATATGTTTTTCTCAGATGCTGTTAATGCAGTAATATTGTAAGTTGCTCTTCAGTGTAGTCAAGAACTATTCAAGTGTATTCAGATGGACAAAATCATAATCAAAATTATTTGCATTAATAAACATGACAAGTCCAACTTGAACACTGAGCAAGGAATGAGGGGAAATTTGCTCTACTAGTTTTGTACCAAATTAGCTAACAAACATGCATTTCCCTCTCATTCATCTTATCTGCAAAATGATAGATTATTTTATCACAAAGGTTCTACTTAGTTCTAAAATATGAGAATTCAGTGATTCTTACACAAAATAAATAGAAGAAACTACATATTGCAACAACTCAAAAGTTGTTAACCAATCATTGTAAATTTAGGTGCCCAATGTAACAAAACTCATTTTAGTATCCCAGTGATACATCTACCTTCTTAGCCATCATTTAGTGGCTCTCCATAATGAAAGATGCCATTATTTCATGGTAGGCTGCTGGAACATGAACTAACCTCCCATCTGAGTTTGAGCTAGCAAGTAATTTTTATAGAGGATGCTCCCTACCAGACTGTATGGGAGAAAGCCAACCAACCCCTTCAAGTTTCATAATATGTCTAAGTGCTCCCAACAAGAACAGCCCAGGTTAAATAGTGTCTCCTCATGATTCATGTCCATCTGAAACCTCAGAACGTGACCTTTGGAAATGGGGTCTTTGCAGATGTAGTGAGTTAAGTTCATGCTGGTTTAGGATGTGCTCTATCCTATGACTGTGGTTTCCATTTAAGTAGGCATTGTGAAGGCACAGACATAGGGAAGAAGGCCCCATGAAGATGGAGGCAAAATAAAACCAAACAGACAAACAAGCTAAGGAATACCTAGGGGGCCCTCAAAAGCTGGAAGAGACAAGGCATGTTTTTTCCCTAGGGCCTTCAGAAGGAAGTTGGCCTTATTGGCACCTTGATTTCAGGCTTCTGGCCTCCATACTGTGAGAAAATAAATTTCTGTTTTTTTAAATCACAGTTTGTTTAAGCACTGGGAAACTGATAGAGTATCTTAAATGTTGGTTGCACGTGGTGACTCATACCTGCAATTCCAGCACTTCAAGAGGCCGAGGTGAGCTGATCCTTGAGCTCAGGATTTTGAGACCAGCCTGAGCAACATGGTAAAACCCCATCACTACAAAAAGTACAAAAAAAAATAAAATAATTAACCAGACAGCTACTCGGAAGGCTGAGGCAGGAGAATCACTTGAGCCTGAGAGGCAGCAGTTGCAGTGAGCCAAGATCACACCATTGTACTCCAGTGGGCGATGGGAATAAAACCTTGTCTCAAAAAAAAAAAAAGTTTATGTGTGCTGAGCTACTGTCATTATGTCTGGCCAACCGGAGAAACTCTATGAGTAGCTATTAATTAACAAAGACAAAGCACATTAAAGAGAAACTGGAAGGAGGAAGGGAGGAAGGAAAGTAAAGTTTGAGAGGAAAAAATATAGATTCATAAGTACTGGGGATAAGTAACGAAGCCTTATGCTTGCTATATTATTTCTTTCTGGAAATACAGTAGTTGTCTGTGGTGAAAGAAGAAAGTGCTTGAACAAAGAGTTTAAGTAAAGACTTGAATATTACAATGTCAGTGCCAACGTACCACCCAAAACAGTGGATTGCCCATAATAGGTTCCATAAATATAATTATGTTTGATTAAATCAAACTGGAAATATCACAGATTTCTGGTATTCTTCATACCACTCCAAAAGGATAATAATAACAGTAATAAAGTATTTCATATATATATACACACACACACATATACACACACACACACACACACACACATATATTAGCAGCAGGAATAGCAAGGTAATGTAGCAAATCAGAATTGATAGGACAGTGATGGAGTTAGAAGCATAAAAAAATTAAAATTTGTGAAAGATTAGACAAAGGAGAAGAGGGTTTTTTTTTTTTCCATTTTATGAATCTTGACAAAGCAGATTCTGATAGATATGAAGAAGCAAAGGGAGCTCTTCCCTGCTCTGAGATATACAATACTAAACTGTCTTAGATTTGGTCAGCTACTTGATTGTCTGAGAATGCCATACAATGATTTGGTGCCCCTCTTGAGATCCCAGAGTAAATAGAGAGGTTGAAAAGATGTGTTCAGGGAGACAAGTAATAAATAGGCTTTTATTTATTTATTTATTTATTTATTTTTTGTCTAGGTGTGGGAATGTCAAAACTATCATCACTTGCTTTCAGCGGCCCTGGTGTGTTGTTTCATGTCAGTGACAGATATTCTGGAATGCATTTGATTTGCACAAAGATGTTTCTCAACTTTGACTACTAGGAATTCATGTTTACCTTTGTGCTTTTCTAAAAAGAGTTATTTGTAAGGCAGGATTGGCCTCCAATACCCTAAGAGGCAAAAGTTGGTGTCAAGAAAAGTTCTAACTAAGAGCATGAACACGGGAAAGCAAATGTTCTTAAGGTGATTTTTATATGCTTGGCATTGAAATTTCCTTTTCCTCAAAATACAAGTATTCCATATTCATTTCAATGTAATTTAGAAAAAAAAAATGATATTATCTGTGTAAGAATTTTTATTGTCAGCCAAGTACTGAAAGTTCAATAATAGGCCCTTAAAAGGCATTCTGTCAAGCAGGAGGCAAATGTATGGTAAGGATCTCAGAACTGTCTCCCTGAAGTTATATGAAATTTCCAAAAGGATAGCACCATCAAAAGACTGCCTTAGGCTGCTTCTAGGAGGAAACTTCAACTTGTTCACTTAACTTTAGACACTTTTTGGAAAGTTATGTCAAGTGTTGAGTATTTTGTGATCCTTTCTCCCCCCACCCTCCTCCTCTTTACATCCATATTTACAGAAACACACACAGTTATCCTCGGAAAACATAATTTTTCTTCTTACGTATTTTCTTATTGATGTACTGGAAATTACAATTTTTGACCTGAGTCTATCTTAAAATATTTAGCATTCACAGTTCCACTACACTGAACTTCATTCACCTAAATGTACTTTATTCCATTCAGCAAAACTTTAAAGATTTATCTTGTTTTGGAAAATTAAATGAGATAACTGCATGTGAAGTACTAATACCTTGCACAGAATAAGCTTTTAAGAAATGATTGGCGCAGTTGTACTTATAAGACATAGAGTCATATAAGTTCAGTACTTTCTTTAAATAACCTTCAATTTTTATTTTTGTGTAATCATGTCTTGTTCTTTGGAAGTTGGATGCAAATCAACTTACACAAAACTTTCCAAAGTTTCAGTTTTATATACAACCTTCGTGATGTTTCCCATATTTTTGTATAACTGTACTATGAATTACTAAACATTTTTCTTTAAAGGAAACTGATTTTTTTAAAGTTAAATTTGCTCAAAAGAAATAGTATCTCATTACTTTCAATGGAAAACCAGTATCATTTGCCATAATAACTCTAAGCAAAAGTTCATAAAGCAAAGGAACAAAATTTTACCAAGATACTGTTGTCCACCAAGAGTCAAAACTGTAGGTCTGCACCCTGCTTTCTGTTAGAAAGGGAGAATCACAAATGTGAGAATAGTGTCAGAAACTCCATGGAAACTCTTTTCTGGGCTTAAAGGAACTGAATGGTATTTTCATACCTTTCTAATGATGTGATTCAATATTTCCTAGTGCCTTGTCATTGCCACTTAAAATCATGATCTTATGATGTTCTTCCTCTCTGGAAAAAACTCTAAAATATTAATACTAAAATCACGAACATTTTGTTTATAGGGCTCCTTTTTTTAAGATGTGAAAGCTAGCCAGTCAATTCCTGTTCGTAAGTATATTCTTAGCTAGGGAGGTTGCTTAAGATTTTGTTTATGAGACTTTCACTAAAATCAGAATTGGGTCATCGTGCCCAATGCTTTAGTCTTGGCAATCTGAGTTTGAAATGAAGGACAAATGACATAAATTAATGGAGTAAAATGAATGTTGTGGTAATATTAAATAAAGCTAATGCCTTTTGCACCTGGAGGGCTATGCAGATGGCAGGCATACCTAATTATGCACCCTGCTGCCTTTAAGTGTACTGATAAAAATCTCTCAACTGAGTATGAAATATGTTCATTCGCTGGCTCCAGAAAAGTTTGAGTAAGGCAACACAATCCACAGAAAGCCTAACATACTTATTTTTTAGTGGAAAGAAATTCAATTCTATAAGTTAAATGAAACAATTGAATACTTATTTTTAAAACAAGTTATTATTACTGTTGGATTTGTTCTTTCTGTGAATATCAAAATATATGTCTGTCATTCCCATTAGAAAAAGATTGTTCTCAAACTAGCAAGGAAGTACTTAAGTGTAAGTTTATATTTACACATGCTGCACATGAATTAAAGAGAATAATTTACTAGTGGAATTCTAAATAAGTTGATTTGTTTTCTTTAGGTATAAATTGGATTGGTTAATCATTGCTGAGATATTTATAAACTTGTTCAATTCTTTAAGAAGTAACTTCTCTAGAAAATATTTTGCTTTAGTTAAAAATATAGATATTTTGCTACAGATATTTCAGTAACGTGACTGAGCTTTAAAAACCTTTCTGTGAGTTCTCTTCACTTAAGGAATGTATTCCCGTGAACTTCATTTTGTTGCATTTGGATACATATGCAATTAAAAGTACAAACAGCAACTACTGCTGTTAGCTTCAGAATGATTTTTAAAATCCTATTTCTAATATTTGTTACACATTCCTATTATATTTCTTATAATTACACATGTATTTATTACATCCATTTTTTTAAAATAAAGGACCAGTAAACTATGATTACTTTTCAGGCAGAGTTTTCATCAAAATAGGAGAGCGGGTGTCAGGTGTTTATAATAAAGGATGCTAGTTAATTTTTAAGAACAAGTGGTTTATTTTTAGCCTAAAGAGCATGTAGTTTCCTTATCTTTTACTGTTTAATCCTAGCATTAATAAAGAAAATGTATATTTGTTTTTGTTTTTGAGACAGGGTCTCGCATTCTCACTCAGGCTGAAGTGCAGTGGTGCAATCATGGCTCACTGCAACCTCCACCTCCCATGCAGTTCTCGCACCTCAGCCTCCCGAGTAGCTAACTAGGACTACAGGTGCAAGCCACCATACCAGGCTAACTTTTGCATTTTTTTTTTTTTTTGGCAGAGACAGGGTTTCACCATTTGCCCAGGCTGGTCTCGAACTCCTCCTGGGCTCAAGCAGTCCACCTGCCTTTGCCTCCCAAAGTACTGTGAGAAAAGTTTCACATTTAAAATTTACATTTGTAATCATTGTAAGCCACATTTATTTGTAAGTGTCTGCTTATTATTGCTTCTGTTCAGCGGTGTTGATGAAAAGAGTCAACCTCTGTAAAATATTTGAGATTTATTCTGAGCCAAATATGAGTGACCATGGCTCATGACATAGCCCTCAGGAGACCCTGAGAACATGTGCCCAAGGGGGTCAAGATACAGTTTGGTTTTATACATTTTAGGGAGACATGACATATAAATGAATACATGTAAGATGTATGTTGGTTTGGTCTGGAAAGGTGGGACAACTGGAAGCTGGAGCTTCTAAGTCCATAGGCAAATTCAAAGATTTTGTCTTTAGACACTGGTAGAGTTATTAACAGAAAGGCATGTCTAGGTTATGATAAGGGGTTGTGTAGGCCAGGGTTTTCTCTTAAAGATGAAGTTTCTAGGTAGCAGGCTTCAGAGAGAATAGATTGTAAATGTTTCTTATCAGACCTAGTGTGTTCTATCAGTAATTCCAAAAGGGAGGAGGGTATAATAAGGCATGTCTGGCTCCCCCTTCTCATCATGACCTGAACTCATTATTCAAGTTAACTCTGGAAGGCTCTTGGCTGAGAGGAGGAGTCCATTCAGATGTTTGGGGGACCTTAGAATTTCATTTTTTTGGTTTACAGTAGTTAATTTTTTCTAAAGCTTTTCCTTTCTGTACATTACAGTTATTCAAAAAACAAAGTTATCAATGTTTTATCCTTCACTTTACCTGTCTTGCTCTTGCATTTAATGTAAATCATAGCTGATAAATGTTGTATATGGAAGGAACTCCAGATTTCTCTGAAATGTAATGTGAAGGGCCTGGGCCTCCAGAGCTCAGGGCCCTGACTTCATAACCTGGCTGGGCTCCTGGTTAGCAGGCAGCTGACTTCTGTGAGCCTCTGCCTGCTTTGTTGGCAAAATGGGAATAATAACATCTTTCCTCACAGCACTCTTAGTATCAAATGAGATGAGGTGGTTGCTTATGATAGCACCTGATAAATGCTAGAAATATTGTTAGGATTACAAAAGTCAGTGTAACTTAAGAGCTGTGGTGATACATATAGTGGAATTGTGGGGGCCATCTCAAAGAGTGTACTAACACTACTATGAATTTGTATCCCGACCTTCAAAATAATCTTATAAAGTGCCTTCCTACTTTCTTATCCTAGAGATTTCCTAATAATTTCTGCCAGAAAAGGAAGCTAAAAACAAAAATGATTCTAGGAGAATTGAGAACTGCAAGGTCTCATTGATTGGTGAAGTCAATGTTCCACTCCTTAACATTTTAAATAAGAGATGTTTTGGATGGGAGATATTTAAACCTAGTGAGAGGTTTTATCAATTAAAGCCCCAGCGTTTGTATAATAAGCCAAGTATATAGTTTACAAGATAATGGGAAAATGCAAAATATCCATCACTCATATAATCCCTCCTCTCCAGTCATCTGTGTTAATTAGGATAAGTAGATTCCACTTTAATTCCCTTTTTATGTACAATTCCTCTTCAAAAGGAGGGAAAAAGAAGAACTTAGCTTGGTAGACTAAACAGCATTCTAGAAGGAAGTTGGTGAGATCATACTGTTGGCAAAATGCTTGTTTTCCTTCATATTAGTTATTATTTCTCAAATGGTTGATACTAAATAAATTGGAGAAATGTAAGGTGGAAATTGTATATACCTCTAATGGTTAAGTTTTTACATTATTTTAAGCAGTCAAGTAAAGGAAATTTGCTTCTAAAGAGGACTTCTGCCAAGGGATGATCACATGTGACCATAAAATAAGCCTCATGCTCTACAAAGACCTGGCTCTGAAAGTTCATACTGTTTAAGATTTGGGTTAGGGCTGGGAAAATAGAGCTTCTATTTAAGATACTGTAGCATGCTTTCCTTTGGGTGTCATGCAAGGGTGGTGCCTCTCTGAACTGGACAGCAGACAACTGGTACACATAAGCCTAATTTTTAGGTCTGCACACTGCATGAGTTAAGTTTCTAAACCAGTCTCGATCTCCACTTGCTAGTAAAGTGTTTTATGAATATTTATTTTAAAAATCATACATTTCAAATATTGGAAGACAGTGAAGGGCCAAGAATCACTTTGAAACATTAAGGAATTGAGATCCAAAAGAATATATGTGCGGAGCCACTTGTGTGGAAGTTATCATTTGCTATGCTAAGATATATGTGTCCATGTCAAAATTGTGATGGGAAGTTCTGAAGTGTGAAAATCATTGGTAACTTTTCCTTTATGAACCATGGACCACATTTTTTGATGTGCTGTACTTCCCATGATACATAGGAGGCTTATCTATGTTTCAACTTTCAAATGAAAAAGAAAAGTTACTGGGAAAAGTTAACAGAACTTTACATATAGGAATTCTGAATACTAGACAGATTAGAAACTCTGGTTGCTCAAAAAATTTTGAAGGGGAAAAATGGGATTAGAGTCCCCAGTTTGAAATTTTGTTTCTCTAAATCTGTTTATTCATGAGGATAATATCTTCCTTCCCAGGGTTTTGAAAGTCAAAATATATAAAGGATGTGAAAGTCTTTAAAGTGCTATATAAACATTGATCATTGTTATTGTATATTAGCTTAACTACACATTTAGGTTAAAAGTTACCATATTGACAAGATACTGTCTAAACATGCATTCTACTTCCTGTTATGTAGCCCTGGAAATGAAACTTTTCTGGTGATATGTTATGTTAGTGAATAACATATATCCCACAATTTCCTAAAAATACGAGGTGGCATATAATTTTAAATTTTGCAAATATATATATGTATATATATATTTTTCTAATCAAAATAGATCCATTAAAGAACAAACCGTTACCCACCCCTAGCATAAACTTTCTGCCATTGTTATCATCATTGTGTCTTGGACATATCCATTTTGTAACAGATGGTTCCAGTGTATTGTTGTATTTACATTATGAACTCTGTTACTATCCTGGGAACAAAGTTAACACCAGAGTTTTGCTCAGAAGTGGGAAGCAGGGATGAAGGAAGGAAGGAAGAAGGCAGGGAAATAAGAAGAAAAGTTCGTTGAAAGGAAAGGGAAAGACCGTTAGCCTCCAGTCTATTTTGATGCGATTTCTGCCATTCGATGTGAAAGTTAAATGTGGACATCTTCAGAGTCTAGTGGAAAACAAAAGGGCAATTTTATAATTCTAATTTTGACAAAAGCCAGAATTTGTAAAATCTTACATATTGCATACGTTGACTAAGCTTCATAACTGTCTGCTAAACAAATATGAGTTAATAATTATAAGTAAATGAAAGAATCATTTTGGGACGGACTTGGACAATTAAAAAGAGAAACTAAGAAGAATGCAAATGCGGGCCAATGCTAGTTTGCATCTTCCATCATTTCTTTCTGATTTTTTTTTTTTAATGTTTGGGTTTGGGAAAATGGGACAGAGAATGGTGGTAAGTTACGGATATTTTTCACACACTAAGGAAGGCAGGGGAAAAAAAATGTTCAAGGTCTCCAGTGTATGAAGCAACTGCTGCTGCTTTCTGCAGACATTACCAAAACTCTGATCTGGTGACTGGCATCCATGAGAGTGCATGGTATCTAAGTGGATGCAAGCAATATGATCTCAACCTTTCTAGAATGTGAATTCTTCTCCATCAATCATAACTAATCTCAAGATAGTCTGTGTTATAAAAAAAATATTATATGATGTATATCTTATTTAATCAAACCCACTTTACAAACTGGGTGCAGCATTTATTGGACAAACAAAAACTCTTCATATAAATTAGTACTTAGACTTTGTTCATCTACTTGACTTTTTCCTTAGGTAATATTAGTGATAATCAACATAGTTTAGTCCGGTGGTACCATTTAGTGTCATGCAAGGAGAAAGAATATTTCCTCTGTCCTTTATGAGCCATCTTAAAGTCCCTTGAGAGACATCATAACAGATGGCTAGAGATGGAGATGTGAAGTAATGCCAAATTTTAGATACTCCAGATGAAATGGGTTTTCTGAATTAAATTATTAAGTTGGCCCAATATCCAAATATTTCTCTAGTATAGATTTGACTTGAAGTATAATAAAAATAAGTATAAACCAAAAATAACACATAGGACAACAATGAATTTTATTTCTGAATTGATAACCAGGGTGCTCTTTGGTTTGAGAATTTTTTTTTTACCTGTATCCTGCATGAACACTGTAGACAGATTGTTTTCTAGAAACAGATAATTGATTACAATCCCAGTGGCTATAGGGACATCCTTGGTAGTATCTTCCCCTGTTTCTCCTTCTCCCCCTCCGCCAAACTACTCTCTCCCTGTACCAAAGGTATTTGTATGTTATTCACACTGTCGTAGCAGTTCCCTTGCAGTTCCCATGTTCTTTATGTGATTATCTTCACTCTTGCTCAGGACTGTAGAATGATTCCTTGCATCTTTTGTAGAAATAGATAAAAGCTAAATTCTTCGAAATGAAAGGATGTAGTCTTTGCATTGGATAAAAATAAGGAGCAAGCGGCAGTGATGGCATTTACTCAACAAGAATCACAGCATTAGTTACCTCAGTTAAGATGAGTAGACAGAAAGCCCATGGCCTGAGGCTAAGCTGAGAAAGTAAGGCAAAGGTAAGTAGGAAGAGGCAACTTGATGGAAGAACCAGGGGAAGGGGAAGCCTTAAATTCCAACCCGTTGTTTTACTAGAGAGACTGAAGCACCACAGGCATTCTCAGAATTTCCCAAATGTTATCTAAACTTCATGTTTTCAACCCTTCCTTGACAAAAGAAGAAGCCAAAGCCTATGAGAGGTAAGCGGGTGGAGAGTTCTAAGAAGTCTGTTTTCCCCATGCCCTAGTCTTCCATCTTCCATAGCTGAACGTGACTTCCCTGATGATGAAGCCCTTTCTACCCGTGGCTTACTCATCAACTTCTCAATTTCTTCTGCTTTCTTCTGGGCCCTTTCCAAATCCTTCATACGTATTCCATTTATATTGTAAAGTTGAAATCTAAGGCTAGTTTTCATAAAGGCATGATCATTGATTATACCATAATTTATATGTAACACAATTATAAGTACAGCACATTCAAAGAAGCACAGTCTGGCAACCAAAAAATATAACTAAAGTAGTCTAAACATTCATTTCATTGGCAAAATGTTAGTTGTTTTGTCCATTAACCTTAAAAATCTTTTTACTTCTGTTTTGTCCTAATTTTTCACATTCAAAAAATGGATTTAAAGTCACCTTCCCTCCCCCTCCTGGCTCATTCCTCAGCACTTTTTCTTTCACATTTTGTGCTGCTCCATTCCTTTCCTCTGTCTTCAAACAGTAATGACCACTTCTGCCTGCCAGGCGTGTTAGGCTGACCCAGGACTGCTCAATGACCCAGAAACTTTATATACTTCTCACCTGTCATGGACAGAAGCACACAATAGTCCCCTAGGAAATACAGTTCATCACTAACTCTGACCCCTTTTCTTGACAAGCCATCCCATTACCAGGATTCAGCATATAAGTAGAGAATAGCAAGCAAAAAAATATCCTTTTTTGAAGTACAAATATGTTTATTTTCCATGTATATTCTCTGTCTTTCTCTCCCTTTATCAAAGGGCCATTTTTCCCCCACCTCCCCAGCCCACACTGAAACCTAAGCAAAGTCTCAAAATAGCTGCTGGCAAAAACGTTAGGAAAAAAAGTGGGGGTGCCATAGTGTTCTTACTCCTCAAAACTATATCATAATAGGGCTGGCAAGGGAGAACGAATGGAAGGAGTGAGAACATGGGAACCTTCAAGTGGGAAGGAGGAGAAGAATCAATCCTCCATTGTTAGGACCAAGGAGCCTTGGGGAGAGGACTGAGTGCCAAATTGTCCTCGAATGATAATCCCCAGTTGCCATCTCCTTTGCAATTGACCCATAGTGCCCTGACTGTGCCCCTTTCCCACCCCATTGCCTGTGGGTAACCTGCCATCTCACAGGACTAGTGACCTGTAAGTCCCCCAGCAGGAGTGGGGGCATTGGAGGACTTGGATGGCTTTGGTGACATGGAGAGAAATTTTCTGACACAGGAGCTGCAGCGAGAGGAGAAACATTTCATTACCAGTTGGAAAGTTCTGTAAGAGCCAGGGCAGCAAGAACCATGGTGCTTCTGTTTCCCACATATAGGTATTTAAATCCTTATACAGAAGATGTCTCCAACTCCCAAGTGGAGACATTTATTTGGCAGTAATTGGGGATGGAGTGTATAGTGGTTGAGGAGAGAACTTAGAATCCATTTTACCACTGTTTTTGCTAACCGTTAGGCTCTCTAGATCCAGACTGTTTTATTAAGGAGAGAATCTTCCTCCTCTAAACTGTGAAGAGAGTTCAGTAGTTCCCCCCTCCCCAAGGCAGTGTTATGTGGTCACTGTCAGAGGGCAAGCCCTGTTTCTCAGTATGTGCCCTGAGCAGGGTCAAGAAGGGAAAGAGTTGACTCTCACCATGCAATCTGCAGGTCAGCATGGTGGTCTTGACTACCAGGCTTACCTTGAATCAAACAAAGAGGCACTTCTTTCATGTTTCACATCTCTTTTACTTAGATTTTTTATTTTTCTTGTCCTTGTCCTTGATTGCCTTGATTGTCATCTTCATGCTTTTTGGGTTCCCTCTTCAGGGCTGGCACATCCGTCTGATGGTGTTCAGGACATGCTACCCTATATTTGGCACCTTGGCGTATTGAATATTTTAAGCTGAAAGCATTTGAGAAACAGCAGGTGTGGGGAAGACTTTCTGACTTTCCTCTGAAGCAGGTCATATAGGACCCTCATGTGAAAGGTTTTCTCCTTTTATCTGGAGGAAATGAGAATCCTTATTTCCAAAGACAGAGCATCGCCAAGAGGAATCTAAATGAACAGGCCTTGCTAAGTTTCCCCCAGTTTACTAATCTTAACTCATACCCGCTTTATGTCCTATCACAGTTTCCTGTAACTCTCCTCTTGTTCGTCAGACCTACTATAATCAAATCTAGTTGTTGTGTCACACAGAGCTTATATTAAATAAATGTGTAGGCATTTCTTTGTTTATTTGCCTTTTGTTACAGGGACCCCAGCTGAGAACACACAAGGACAGAAGGAAAAGATATTTTTCCTCCCTTTCATATCCAAAACACCAAGTCTCACCTAGTGCCCAATTACTGCACACAGCATGCCTTACAGTTTCTTTTTACTTTTTCTTTCTTTCTTTTCTTTTCTTTTTTCTTTTTTTTTTTTTTTTTTGAGATGGAGTCTCACTCTGTCACCCAGGTTCGAGTTCAGTGGCACAATCTGAGCTCACCGTAACCTCTGCCTCCCAGTTTCAAGCGATTCTCCTGCCGCAGCCTCCCGAGTAGCTGGGATTACAGGTGTGTACCACCATACCCAGCTAATTTTTGTATTTTTAGTAAAGACCAGGTTTCACCATGTTGGCCAGGCTGGTCTCGAACTCCTGACCTTAAGTGATCCACCTGCCTCGGCCTCACAAAGTGCTGGGATTACAGGTGTGAGCCACCATGCCTGGCCTACATGCTTTACATTTTCAAGTGTGGTCTGCCTGTCCTGCATTTGTCACTGTCGTCTGCCCACGCTTTGAGTGAAATGCACTTGGGATTTATCTGAGTTTCCCCACCTGCTTGCAAAGTCTTTGTCTGGATTTGGCAGGCAGTTTGCCATGGCGCCCTGTGCTTTCCACTGACCAAGCTGCCCCTCTTTCCTGATGGGTCCCTCCTGTTTCACTGGCCACACCTCTTCGGTGCTTTATAAGATAGGTTCTATCACTCCTAAATATTTAACTCCCAACATGGGTTAAAATTTTATAGTTGAATGAAACAATTAAGCACTACTAATGTATTCTGATAAAATGAAGTTACATCGAAAAACTAGTGTGTGGGATGTGCTAGATGCTAGTGTTTGAGGAAAGCTAGGCTTCAGTAGAGCAGGGTGATGAGCAAAACACTTGTGGAGGTTTTGAAGAAAACTGTTGGCCATGTTCAGATGCTTTAGAAATTTAAAGTACGGGTCCTTTATGCATCCTGATTTTACTTCCAAATATGTGGTTTTTATTTCCTTTGGGCTCCATGTATCGCTGACAAAACTCACTTGAACCGGTTATTTAATCATGCCGCTCCTGGCTCAAATGTGTCTTAGGCACCCCACTGCATAGAAAAACAAGTCCACACTTTACTTAGTACTAGAGGCACCTACAACTTAGCTTCTAATGTTCCAGTCTAATTCCCCATTTTGGTTCTAATGAAGCTCTAGCTCCTTCACTCATGTTGCCATTTTCCAAACATGATTGGCATATACTGGCCTCATGTTTTTATTTAAACTTACCTTTTCTGGGATGACCTTTTCCTCAGCATGTTCCTGGCTTATTCACTCTTTAAGGCCGGCCTCAAATCCCTTATCCTTCAGAAAGTTTTATGTCAAATGAGCTAATATGTGTTAAAGTGTGTCTTGTCGAAAGTACCTAGAATATAATGAACATTTAAAACTCGTAGCTATTATTAATCAGAGCTCATCTTTCTTTTTGCGCTCATAAATTTTTATCTCTGGAACAGTCTTTTTCAAATGTTATATATTACTTATTAAAACACAAAAATCTATGCTCCAAAAATAAAATGTTGGAACGTTGGTTTAAACACAGTTAAAGAAATTTGTTTTGACAGACTTATCAGAATGTCAAAGATAGCAATATATCATAAATCTTCACTGGGGACCAAAAATATCGAGAGAGATTCAAGTTCCAAGGAATACATTTGTGGGAAGCACACCTATACCACACCAATTTTAAACTGATAGAGTAATTTAGCCCCAGAAGGCCTGGGGCTCCTTCCGTTTTTGACCTCCATAATGTGTAACAGATGTGTCACGTAGCAGGCTTTACTACTTCTTTTTTCTGTTTCAGATAGCATATTGTGTAGTAGATTTTTCCTATGGAAACTGGACAGGAGTTGAAAGCCAGAAAGGGTCGAGAGGATGTGTTTATTATTTTTGAGGAATTAACTGAGCTTCGAGTGGTGAAAAGAAAAACCTCTGTGTATTGTCCAACATGAAGGAAGCATGGACCTGGAGAGGGAAATATTGGGTCAGCTTTTGGCAAATCCACTAAGTTACAACAAAATAATGTAGTTGATATTGGAAGGTTAGAGTGTAAAGTACAAGCCAGTCTTCTCATGGTCAAATATGTTTCTCAGTTGGTTGTTCTTACTCATTAAGTTCTTGTACATGGGTGTATTTTTATATTCCAATTACCTATTATCTTTCTAGCTTGTTAAATTTGACCAAAGCATCGATTATACATGCTTCGAGTCAAGAATGCTATCATTCCAAACTCAATAACAGGCTTAAGTAGTTTTGATTTTCAATACGATTTAAAAATTTATATTACTGAAGAATTTAATACAACCCCCTAATTTTATACATGAGCCATCTTTAATGGTACCAATAATCTATGGTGAAACTGGGACTAAAACTCAGGTTCTCTGATAATAAGTGACTTTTAATTTAAGACAAGTGTTTGAAAATGATGTTTTTTTCAAGAATCCAATACTTAAATAATTTATAATAGTATCTTATCGTGTTAGCTTAATTGAAGGAAATTAAGCAAGCATTAGTCTTGCACACTTCAAGTTGGTGTAAAGGAGATGAATAGTAGCTAATTATTATTATTAATTTATTGAGCTGTACTCCCAAAGTTCAGACATTAAACCATTAGAATATATATATATATATTAGGCACCCCACTGCTTAGAAAAACAAGTCCACATTTTACTTAGTACTAGAAGCACCTACAACTTGTACATGGGTATATATATATATATTCTAAGGTATACAAATTTCTAGCAAGAAGCTACCTGAAAGATTTTTTAGCTTCAACTCTTTCCTTAACAGAGTAGGAAAGTGTGGATGAACAATTTGCTTAGCAAGTATTAAAGTTCACCGATTATTACATCATATCTGTGATTTGGAGCTCAGTTAAGTTTTATCTGTTCTCCCCATAGCAATATCAGGCAAATTACCATATCGGTTTATTATTGTGCCAGTTACTAAATCTTCAGACAATACATAGAAACAAGACTAAACAAAAATGATATTTTGATTACTATTGTGTTTACTATTGATACAAGTTCTCTATACAAGCTTGATTAAATGTTTATGTTTGTATAATAGTGACTGTCATATCAAGTTACCAGGCAGAGCCATTTTGTGGCTAATTTAATATTTTGTGCATTTAGAAAAGCATGTGTATGTTGTGTAGTCAATTGACATATATATGCTTTTAAAGCACATTCAGTAAATGGAAGTGCATTACAAATGAATAAATTTAGATTAGTGATGAACATCATTAAAATGTTTTTATAAGAAGATGCAAGTTCCATTTATAAGGAAATTTTAGTAATAAAAAATTAAGGATTACCCTACACGTTTTAGAGAAGTACAGATGAAATAGCTTACACCCACATTAAAACATGTGGAACACCCCGGGAGCATCAGCCATTTAGGTTTCAACAACCCATGCTCGTCTGTGCACGCACAGTGCAACAGTGACACCACCGGGCCAGCTTTCTCAGACTTCTGGGGCTTTTCAACGTGCTAAAAGAAGCTAGATGCTTACAAGAAATGCAGGAGTTTGGGGAAAATGTGCAGACGATTATGAAACTCTGCTTTTAAATTATTCGGGGAATAAATCTTTCCAGCAATACTTTTAAAGTACTGGTTCTGTTTTTGATGTGTTTTCCTCATTGACCTGAGTAAATACAGAAAAAAGTCGATGATCATTATGACTGACGAAGTAAATGATGGCTGTTCCTGATACTTCAGGCAATGTTGTCACTTGGTTAAAGACCTTCCCATTTGGTTAAAATTCTCCAAGGAAAAATAAACCCACAAGAGAACACGTGAAAGCCAGGAAACACCTTAATCCTCTTCTGGAATCCAAGCACTAGAGGGCAGTAGAGTCCATGCTACTTCTGCTGTGTTCTCCCGTATCCGTTACCCTCCCCCGCTCAACCCGCCCCGCCAACTCCCACCCTGTCCTCCCACTGACTCCGCATCTTTCACATTTCTTCTGAGTGGCTCTAAGAACTTTTCAGAAAAAGTAAAAGTTCCAGTACTTTTACTTCCAAAGTACTGGAGCATTACATTTTCTCAGAAACGTGTACAAAAGTAGAAAGTAAGATACAACTCTTTCCAGATTTGAGGATGTGGTTATATTCTGTTTGCTTCCATGAAAATTAGCTGTTTCTTAAAGTACATGTTTTGGGCAAAAAGAAGGGTATCGCACAGGCTTTAGTGGTTATTGCAAAAATTAATATCAAGCACTAAATCAATGAATTCTTAAGTCAACTCTTAAGGAATGCCTCCGTTTGTAAAAATCCAACTTAAGGTGGGAAAATATAAAAGTGAAAAAGCCAGGCTCTTTGTATTCAGAACAAAAAGAAAATGAATTATATATGAAGAACTTAAAATAATAGCCACAGGAAGTACTCAACATTTAGAAGCCTGGCTATTCATTGACATTACTATTTAGTGTCATTGCTGGAATTTGGAAGATAATAATGACATTTTAAAATACATTTCCCCCCTCCCCCATTCCTTTTTCTTTCTAATCAGTTTTCATTTCTGATTAAATGAAATATTTGGTTGAGTTTTTTTTTTTTATGTGAGTTTAAATGGATTTTAAGAGTGCTTATTTTGTGTTTTATTCAATAAAGTTATGTTGTAACACTTCACTGATAAAAGTAAAATTAGTTTTCAAGTTCCCCTTTCCAACTCTGTGACTGTCACTGCAACCTTCAGCATTTTGTGCATAAATTTTCCCCTGAAGAATAAACAGTAACCTTAGCTGGTATCTTTGGCCTTGAAACACTCAGAATGAATTTTTTCTATAAACGTACTTATAGAAGTGTAACTTTTACTTACTGAAGAATGGAATGCTCTGGAGACATCTCGAAGAACTATGAGGCCTCATAATGAGATTTCCTTAGAAAACTCAATTAGACATGGCTAGGCCTTAACCTATATTTTTGAATAATTATCTATTCCCAAGAACAGTGCTCTTCATAGAGTAGATTCTCCATTTTTGAACAACGTGAACATCCATTGAGCATATCCAAATTCCAAAATCTATGCTAGGTACACTTATCCCTGCCTGATAAGGGCTAAAAATCTCTAAGTTAATAAATACTATTGCTAACTCTAAGATAAATTAAGTTTAACACTCTGATGGTATTTGGCTATTTTTTTGTAAGATCTCCACTGTCCTGACAAAAGTCCTGCCTGACACATACTTATTTTTTTTCAATGACAGGCATACCTCAGAGACGTTGCAGGTTTGGTTCTAGACAACCACAATAAAGGGAATATTGCAATAAAGTGAGTCACACAATTTTTTGGTTTCCCAGTACATATAAGTTACCTTTACATTGTACTGTAGTCTATTGAGTGTGCAAGAGCATTGTATCTAAAACATGTATATACCTTAATTTTAAAATATGCAATTGCTAAAAAATGCTAACAATCATTTGAGCGTTGAGTGAGCTCTAATCTTTTTCTGGTGGAAGGTCTTGCTTCAATACTGATGGCTGCTGACTGATCAGGGTGGTGGTTGCTAAAGCCTGGGATGGCTGTGTCAATTTCTTAAGACAACAATGAAGTTTGCCTTATTGATTGACTACTCCTTTCATAAAAGACTTCTCTGCAGCATGTGATACTGTTGGATAGCATTTTACCCACAGTAGAACTTCTTTCAGAATTGGAGTCAATCCTCTCAAACTCTGTCGCTGCTTTATCAACTAAGTGTACATAATATTCTAAATCCTTTGTTGTCATTTTAACAGTGTTCTCAGTATCTTCACCAGGAGTAGATTCCATCTCAAGAAACTGCTTTCTTTGCTCATCCATAAGAAGCAACTCCTCATTCATTCAAGCTTTAGAGATTGCAGCAATTCACTCCCATCTTCAGGCTTCACTTCTGATTCTACTTTTCTCACTATTCCCACCACATCTGCAGTGACTTCCTCCACTGAAGTCTTGAATTCCTTAAAGTCATACATGAGGATTGAAATCAACATCTTCCAAAAGAAATTGGACTTTGGAAGAAACTCTAAATGGTCATATTTTGACCTTCTGCCATGAAGCACAGATGTTCTTAAGGGCAACTAGAATGGTGGATCTTTTCCAGAAGGTTTTCTATTTACTTTTCCCAGATCCATCAGAGAAATCACTATCTGTATGCACCTGTATTCCCAGTTTCTTGGGATGCTGAGGCAGGAGAATCGCTTGAATTTGGGAGGCGGAGGTTGCAGTGACCTGAATTTGCGCCACTGCACTCCAGCCCTGGTGACAGTGCGAGACTGTCTCAAAAAAAAAAAAAGAAAAAGAAAGAAAGAAGTCACTGTCTATGGCAACTATAGCCTTACAAATGTATTTCTTCAATAAGACTTGAAAGTCAAAATCACCCTTCGATCCATGGGCTACAGAATGGTTATTGTGTTAACAGGCATGAAAACAACATCTCCTTGTAGAGCTCTTGGGTGAGCAAGTGCCTTGTCACTGAGCAGTAATATTTTGAAAAGAAACTTTTTTTCTGAGCAGGGCTCAACAGTGGGCCTAAAATATTCAGTAAACCATGCTATCAACAGATGTGCTGTCATTCAGACTTTGTTGTTTCATTGATGGAGCACAGACAGAATAGATTTAGTATAATTCATAAGAGCCGTAGGATTCTTGGAATGGTAAATCAGCATTGGGTTCAACTTAAAAGTCACTGGCTGTATTAGCCCCTATGAACAAAATCAGCCTGTCCTTTGAAGCTTTGAAACCAGGCATTGACTTTTCTCTAGTGAAAGTTCTTGAAGGCCTCTTGTTCCAATATAAAGCTGTTTCATCTACATTAAAAATCTGTTGTTTAGTGTAGCCACTTTCATCATTGATCTCAGATCTTCTGGATAATTCGCTGCAGCTTCTACATCAGCACTTGCTGCTTCACCTCGCCCTTTTATGTTATGGAGATGGGTTCTTTCCTTAAACCTCAGGGACCAACTTCTGCTAGCTTCTAACTTTTCTTCTTACGCTTCCTCACCTGTCTTAGCCTTCACAGAATTGACGAGTTAGGGTCTTGCTCCGGATTAGGCTTTGGCTTAACAGAATGGTTTGATCTTCTATCCAGAACACTACAACTTTCTCCATATTAGCAATAAAGCTGTTTAGCTCTCTTATCATTCATGTTCACTGGAGTAACAATTTTAATTTCCTTCAAGAACTTTTTCTTTGCATTCACAACTTGGCTAACTGGTACAAGAGACTTAGCTTTTGGCCTGTCTTAGCTATCAACATGACTTCCTCACTCAGCTTAATCATTTCTAGCTTTTGATTTTTTAATTTATATTTGTTTTTAATTTTTTTAGAGACAGGGTCTCACTATGTTTCCCAAGCTGGCACGCAGTGGCTGTTCACAGCACAATCATAGCACACTGCAGCCTTGGACTCATGGTCTCAAGTGATCCTCCTTCCTCAGCCTTCTGAGTAGCTGGGACTACAGGATGTGCCACTGCTCCTGTATAGCTTTTTATTTAAAGTGAAAGACACACAACTCTTCTTTTCACTTGAACACTTAGAGGCCATTGTAGAGTTCCTATTTGGCCTAATTTCAATAGTGTTATCTCAAGGGATGGAACAGCCTGAGGAGAGGGAGAGAGATGGAGGAACAGCTGATCAGTGGAGCAGTCAGAACACACACAACGTTTATGGATTAAGTTCGCTGTCTTATATGGGCACAGTTTGTGGTGCCTTAAAACAATTACAATTGTGACATCAAAGATCACTGATTACAGAGCACCAAAACAGATATTATAATAATTTTTTAAGGTGTGAAATAATGCAAGAATTATCAAAACATGACACAGAGACATGAAGTAAGCACGTGCTGTTTGAAAATGGCACTAATAGACACAGGGTTGTCACAAACCTTTAATTTGTAAAAAATTCAGTATTTGTAATGTTCAATAAAGTGAAGAAGAATAAAGCAAAATATGCCTGTACATTGAACTAAATTATTGCCCTGGGGAATTTTTAAACAAACTGAGATTATTGCAAGCAAATTGCAGTGTCTCAGAGACAATGTTGACAATTACTGGCTTAGGTGATGGCTTTTCTACAAAAACTCTAATGCTGTCACCAGCATATTCTTTTGTAACTCCCACAAGTAGTTTTGATATTCTGTCCTGTTTGCACAAACTCACTTTTTGGATTTGCAAGGGATTTAATTCTAGGTGTGGCCTGGGGCTTGACAAGCAACTTCCTGAAAGGCTTTGTAATAGGAACTTTTTAGACAAAAATGGTTCTGACTCAGTTCAACTTTCTCCTTGGTGAGTAAATCTACTATTACTCATGCAGTGGTTCGATTTACATTGACTTTTCTTAGGGAACTACAAGGATATGCTCTTAAGGAGATAGTGTGTTACAATCCAAAGCAATCCAGTAATAACGATTTAAAAAAGGACTCCTTGGGAGACAGCCATAGTGGATTCTGACACTTCTTTCTTAAAAAATACTTTGATGTTCAAAGTTAACCTCAAATATGTTGCATTTATTTTTTTTAGAGCAGAAGAGAAATCTTTAGACCTCGAAGCAGTCATTGGCATTTCAGGTATGAAGACCTGCATTTGTAAAGTGTCTTTTCCCGAAGTGGAAACCTGTCAGAACTCCTTCTTATCTCACGAATATTGCCCAATTTGGAAAATATATTTTCATTTGGCAACTTTTACCAAGGAAGGTTATTTTTGAGGCGGCAGGGGAGAAGTCTGTGAGAGGGATTCTTTTCTTCTCCTTTATGGATAAGATTATGCTTAAAAGAGACGCTTGAATATATTATATCAGAAAAAAGATGGCCTTGGTTAACCCAATGTTTAATCCAGTTCAACTATCGTTCCAACTTGTACTACTTTGCCAAGATTTCCTCTGTCATATTTGAAGGCCAGCCTGCCCTGGAGAATAACAGCCAATTAACTCTCTTCTAGTGTGTCATAGTGTCATACCAGTCATCCTCTCTTACTTGTAGCATTATTTCCGGGTGGCCTCCAACATGTTAGCTTTTTTGCACAAGGCTCTGATTTTCCATTCAATCATTATTTACTAAGGGCATAGAATGACTTGATTCTCTCATATACATTATGAAACAGGGTACTCCAAACGCTCATGTGATGGAAACAACAATCTCCAGTTTACAGATAAGGAAAATAAAGATAATATATTTAAATAGTTGGTCCAAATTCACACAGTATAAAAAGGGACAGAGTGATAATCCAAGCCACGCCTTTTGACTTGACATTCACTCTTCTTTTTACCAGAATTGTAGTTGTAGTTGCATCCCGAGGGAGTGGGGGGAGGTGGTATAAACTGGACTCAATCAGAATTTTAAAGACAGATCAAGTTAAAGGTTTCCTCAACCACATAGTTAGAGTTTAGAATGCAACTGTTGTGCTGCATACAGCCTTTAAACAGAAAGGTTGTGCCATGATTCATGCCTTTTAAGTGTCAATGATATAGCAGCTATTTTATAGAGCAGCAAAACAAGTTTCAGCAACCCAGATCTTTATCTGCTTCAGCTGAAAAGACTGAATGCTGAAATAGGATGGTTACATTTTCATCTCAGTTATATAAATGATTGTTTTGAAAGCAAGCTGGCACATCTTTAGAAAGTTTTTTTTTTCTTCCTTTGATACCCATTAAATCTCTTTTTTTTTAAGTAAAAGACAAATCTGAGCGACATGAAGTATAGAAAATGATGTAGATCTCACTATTGAATAGGTATTATGGCTAGGACATATTGCGAAGTTAGCCATCTATAGCTACGATTTTTTTAAACATCACCTTGAATAGGCACAATTTATATTCAGTAAAATGTACCAGATTTAAGTGTAGATTTTAAAACATTTCAACAAATCTTTACATCAGTCATTTCCAATATCCCCAAAAGTTGGGGATATTGTGTCCTTCCCAGTCAAGTTCCCCTCTCCCAGTCACCACTCCTGTTCACAGGCAGCCGCTGAGCTGTTTTCTGTCACTACAGATTCGTTTTTCTTTATTAGAATTGCATATTAATAAAATCACAGTAAGTACTCTTTTTGTATTGGCTGCTTCTGCTCAGCGTGTTTTTGAGGTCATCTGTGTTGTTCTATGTATTAATGTTCATTCCCGAGTAGTATTGCATTGTTGTTATATCCACAATTTATTTATTCATACCTATAAGATGAACATATATTTCAAATTTTCAGTTATTATAAATAAAGATGCTAAACAGGCTCATAAAAAAAGTTTTTGTGTTGATATAACACTTTCATTGCACTTAGGTAAAACCTAGGCATAGAATTACTGGGTCATTAGGAAAATATATATGTGGTTTTACAAAAAAACTGTATCAAAGTATGATAATTTCAGTTTGTGGATATCCTCACCAACACTTGGTATGCCCAGACTTTTTAATTTCAGTCATTCTAATAAGTGTGCAGTTTTTACTCTACAATTTTAATTAGCATTTCCCTAATGAATATGATGTTGAGCAACTTTCATGTTCTTATTTACAATTTGTATGTCTTCTTGGATGAAGCATCTGTCTAAATCTCTTTTGCCTATTCTTTTAAAAATTGACTTGGTTGTTTTTCTGTTGTTGTTGTTGTTGTGTGTGTGTATTTATATACATTCTGGATACAGGTCCTTTGTTTTTTCCTCCTAATCTGTGGTTTTCTCTCCATTCTACTATCAGAGTCTTAAAAGGAGCAGAAGTTTTAATTTTGATAAAGACAATATTAATTTGTTATTTTATGGATCATGCATTTGCTGTGTATCTAAAAACTCTTCACCTACTTCAAAGTTACAAATGTGTTCTTCTATCTTTTCTTCTAAATGTTTAATAGTTTTAAGTCTTACATTTTGGTCTATGATTCATTTTGAGTTACTTTTTATATAAGGTGTGAGATCTATATCTAAGTTAATTTTTGGCATTTGGATATTAAATCATACTAGCATTGCTTGTTGGAAAGACTATCCTTTCTCCACTGCATTGCCTTTGCCTTTGTGGAAAATCAGTTGTCCATGTATGTGTAGAGATATTTCTATTCTGTTGACTTTTTTTTATATTGATGTTAATACCTCCCTGTCTTGATTATTCTAGATTTAAATAAATCTTGAAATATAGTAACATTAATCTTCCAAATTTGGTCTTAATTTTTGAAGTACTTTTGCCTACACTAGGCCCCTTTCATTTATATTTGAGCTTTATAGTCCATTTGCAAATTATTTTCAAAATAAGCCTTTGAGAAGTTTGAATGGAATTATGTTGAATGTATAAATCAATTTGGAATAAAGTGACCTCTTAACAATATTGAGTCTTTTGACCTATGAGCAAAGTCTTTTTTATTTAGATGACTTTAATTTCTCCAGGTAATCTTTTGTAGCTTTCAGAGTATAGTCTTTTGCATCTTTTGTGAGATTTATTTCTCCTAGGTTTTTAATATATTATTAAACTACTGTAATTGGTATTATTTTCTAAATTTCAATTTCTGGTTGTTGCTGGAATGTGAAAATACAATTGATTTTGTACATTGGTCTTGTATCCTGCAAACATATTAAATACATATTAATTCTAATAGCTTTTTTATATATTCCATTAGATTTTCTATATAGATGATAATAAAGGTAGTTTTGTTTTTCTAATTTGGATAATTTTAATCTTTTTTTCCCACAGTGTATTGCACTAGCTGGAACCTCCGATATAATGTTGAATACAAGTTATGAGAGCTTATATGTTTGTCTTATCCCAAAGTGTTTAGTTTTTCAGTGTCTAGTATGAAATTAGCTGTAGGCTTTTTGTTTCTCCTCCTTATCAAGTGAGGAAGTTCCCGTCTTTTCCTAGTCTGCTGAGAGTATTTATCAGGTGCCTTGGATTTTGTGCAGTACCTTTTCTGTGCCTATTGAGCTTATTATTTTTTAAGTTTATTAATATAAAGGTGAAGCACCTTAATTGATTTCAAATGTTTAACCAAACATATCCTGAAGTAAAACTGACTCGGCTATAAAGTATTGTGCTTTTTATATATTGTTCAATTCAACTTGCTAAAATTTTGTTTATGACATTTCCATCTATGTTTGCGAGAGATATCGTCTATAGTTTTCTTTTCCTTCCTTCCTTCCTTCCTCTCTCTCTCTCTTCCTTCCTTCCTTTCTTTTGTTCTTTCTTTCTTTCTTTCTTTCTTACTTTCTTTCCTTCTTTCTTTCTCTTTCTCTCTTTTCTCTCTTCCTCCCTCCCTTCCTTCCTTCCTTCCTTCCTCTTTCTCTCTCTTTCTCTCTCTTTCTCTTTCTTTCTTTCTTTCTTTCTTTCTTTCTTTCTTTCTTTCTTTCTTTCTTTCTATCTTTCTTTTTCTCTCTCTTTCCTTTTTTTTTTATTTTTGATAGATTCTTACTTTGTAGCCCAGTCTGGGAGTGCAGTGGCACAATCACAGCTCACAGCAGCCTCAACCTTCCAACCTTCTGGGTTCAAGTGATCCTCCCACCTCAGCCTCCCAAGTAGCTGGGACCACGGGCATGTGCCATCATGCCTGGCTAATTATTTTTTATTTGTTTTTGTAGAGATGAGGTCTCACTATTTTGCCCAGGCTGGTCTCGAATTTCTGAGCTCAAATGATCCGCCTGTCTCAGCCTCCCAAAATGCTGGGATTATAGGCATGAGCCACCGTGTCTGGCTTCTAGTTTTCTTTTGTAAATGTTTGTGTATGGTTTTGATATCAATATAATATAGTCCTCATAAAATAGAGTGGGGGTTATTCTTTTAAATCTTCTGAAAGAGTTTATACAGAATTGCTATTAGTTTTTCTTTATATGTTTGGTAGAATTTATCAGTGAAGCCATCTGGGCCTGGGGTTTTCTTTGTAGAAAGGTTTTGAACTATGAATCCATTTTATATGATAGACATGGTGTTATTCAGGTTGTTCATTTCTTCTTACGTTGGCTTTGGTCATTTAAATCTTTCAAAGAAATTCTGCATTTCATTTAGTTGTCAAATTTATTGACATGAAGATCATAATTACACTTATCCTTTTAGTATTTATAGAATCTGTAGGAATATCATTCTCCTTATTCCTAAAGTTGATAATATCTTCTCTCTTTTTTTCTTAGTGTGTCTGCCTAAAGTTTTATCGATTTTATTGATATTTTCAAAAAAACAACTCTGAGTTTTATTGATTTTTTTTTTCTTTTTTGACGGAATCTCTCTCTGTTGCCAGGCTGGAGTGCAGTGGTGCATTTTCAGCTCACTGAAACCTCCGCTTCCTGGGTTCAAGCAATTCCCCTGCCTCTGCCTCCCGAGTAATTGAGATTACAGGCGCCTGCCACCATACCCAGCTAATTTTTTTGTATTTTAGTAGAGATGGGGTTTCACCATGTTGGGCAGGATGGTCTCGATCTCCTGACCTTGTGATCCACCCGCCTCAGCCTCCCAAAGTGCTGGATTACAGGCGTGAGCCACCGTGCTCAGCCAAGTTTTGCTTATTTTATAACATTTTTATTTTTTGAAATTAATTTATGTCATAATCCTTATTATACTTTTATTCTACTTAACCTGGTTTTAGTGTCCCCTTAGTTTCCTACTTTTTAAAGGAAACTGAAGTCATTGATTTGATATTTTGTTCTTCTCTAATATAGGCATTTTTTTTTTTTTTTTTTTTTTTTACATTTTTTTTTTTTTACTTCTCTAGCATTATGCCATACATTTTGGTATGTTGTGCTTTCTTCTTTTTTTTTAGTTTAAAATAATTTCCAGTTTACATTTGCTTTCTTATTTGCCAATGTGTTATTTAGGGGGGTGTATTATTTAGTTTCAAAATATTTGAAAAATTTTCATGGATCATGTTGTTATTGATTTCCAACTTAATTCTGATGTGGTGAGAGTACATACAGTCATGCACTGCACAACAATGTTTCATTCAAAGATGGGCCACATACATAAGATAACGGAGCTGAAAAATTCCTGCCACCTAGTGACATCATAGCTATTGTCATTACATCATAGTGCAAAGCATTACTCATGTGTTTGCGGTGATACTGACGTAAACAAAACTACTGCACTGTCGGTTGCATAACAGTGTAGCAATACAATTATGTAGAGTACATAATACTTGATAATGATACTAAATAATTGTTAATGGTTTATGTATTCATTATACTGTATTTTATCATTATTTTAGAGTATACTCATTCTACTTATTTAAAAAATAACTGTTTATAAAATGGCCTCAGGCAGATCCTTCAGGAGAATTCCAGAGGAAGGCATTATCGTAGGAAATGACAAGTCCATGTGTGTTATTGACCATGAAGACCTTCTGTAGGACAAGATGTGGAGATGGAAGGCAGTGATATTTATGATCTTGACCCTGTGTAGGCCTAGGCAAATGTGTATGTTTATGTCTTCATTTTTGACAAAAAAGTTAAAAAGAAAAAAACAAAAAAAAAAATAAAAATATACCAACACTTATAGAATAAAGGCATAAAGAAAATATTTTTGTAAAGCTATACAATGTGTTCGTGTTTTAAGCTATGTGCTGTTACAAAAGAGTCAAAAAGCTAAACATTCAGAAGCTTATTGAGTAAAAAAGTTATGGTAAGCTAAAGTTCATTTATTACTGAAGAAGGGAATATTTTTTATAAATTTAGTATACCCTAATTGTACAGCATTTATAAAGTGTATAGTAGTGTACAGTGATGTTCTAGGCCTTCACATTCACTCATCACTCACCCACTGACTCACCCAAAGCAACTTCCTGTCCTGCAAGCTCTGTTCATGGTAAATGCCTGATACATGGATACCATTTTTTAATCTTTTATACCAGGGGTCCCCAAACTGCTTGGTACCAGTCCATGGTCTGTTAGGAACTGGGCCACACAGCAGGAGGTAAGTGGCAGGTGATCAGCAGGTGAATGAGCATTACCCCCTGAGCTCCACCTCCTGTCAGATCAGTGGTGGCATGAGATTCTCATAGGAGTGCAAACCCTATTATAAACTGTGCATGTAAGAGATCTAGGTTGCACGCTTCTTATGAGAATCCAATGCCTGATGATCTGTCACTGTCTCCTATCACTCCCAAAAGGGATGATCTAGTTTCTAGTTGCAGGAAAATAATCGCAGGCTTCCACTGATTCTACATTATGGTGAGTTGCATAATTATTTCATTGTATATTATAGCGTAATAATAATAGAAATAAAGTGCACAATAAATGTCATGTGCTTGAATCATCCCCAAACCATCCCCTCAATCCCAGTCCATGGAAAAATTGTCTTTCATGAAACTGATCCCTGGTGCCAAAATGTTGGGGACCACTGTCTTATATTTTTTTTGTATAAGGTACTTTTATTGTACCTTTTCTGTGTTTAGATGTATTTACATACACAAATACCATTGGGTTACCATTGCCTACAGTAATCAGCACAGTATCATGTTGTATAGGTTTTTAGTGTAGGAGCAATAGGCTATACCACCATATAGCTTAGGTATGTAGTAGGCTATACTACCTGGGTTTGTGTTAAGAATACTCCATGATATTTGCATAATGAAATCACCTAATGATGCATTTCTCAGAATGTATCCCTGTTGCTAAATGTTTTATGACTGTACTTTTTATAACTCGAATCCTTTTAAATTTTGTAAGCTTGCTTTATGGCCCAGAGTATAACCTATCTTGGTAAATGTTCTGAGTGCACTTGAAATTAATGTACATTACATTCTTGTTGGGTGAAATGGTTTAAACATGTCAGGTCAAGTTGGCTGATGTTCAAATATCGTATATCTTTACTTATGTTTTGTTTACATATTCTGTTAATTTTTAGGAGAAACATGTAATCTCTTACTGAGCCTTTGGATTTGTCTATTTTTTCTCCATATTTCCATCAGTTTTTACTTCATGTATTTTGAAGTTGTATTATTAGTACATGAACATTTAAGATTGCTATGTCCTCCTAAAGATTTAACCCATTTAACACTATTGAATGAAACTCTTAATCCCTGGTAATAGTCTGTACTCTGAAATCTACTATGTCTATATTAATATAGTCACTCCATATGTTTTTGATTAGTTCTAGCATTGCACTTTTTTTTCATATGTTTAATCCAATTGTGCCTTTTTATTTAAGGTAAATTTCCTGTAGGCAGCGTATAATTTGATCTTAGTTTTATATCAAATCTGATAATTCCTTATTTTTAATTGGGGTATTTAGAACATTTACATTTAATATGGTTATTATATGATTTGTTTCAAATATATCATCTTGCTTTCTATTGCCTTAATATTTGTTTTTCTATTTGTCCCATCTGGTCTTTGTTCACTTTTATTTTGCTTATGCCTTCTTTGCATTGGTTAAATATTTCTTACAATTATATTTTATTTCTTCTCCATTCAGGCTGCTATAACAAAATATCTTAGACTGAGTAATTTATATAACAACAGAAATTTATATTTCAGAGTTCTGGGGCTGGGAAGTCTAAGATCAAAGAGTCAACATGACCTAATCACCTCCTAAAGGCCCCACTTCTTAATACTATTGCATTGGAGATTAGGTGTCCACATATGAATTTGGGTCTGTGGTGTATTAATATTCAGAACATAGAAGCTACTTTATTATTTATTCATTATAGTTCTTTACTTTTTTTATTTCAGCAATGTATAGTATTCATCTTTAACTTATCATACTCTATTTTCAAATGATGTTATACCTCTCTATTTTCTTTTTTTTTTTTTTTTTTTTTGAGACGGAATCTCGCTCTGTCGCCCAGGCTGGAGTGCAGTGCCGGATCTCAGCTCACTGCAAGCTCCGCCTCCCGGGTTCACGCCATTCTCCTGCCTCAGCCTCCCGAGTAGCTGGGACTAGAGGCGCCCGCCACTTCGCCCGGCTAGTTTTTTGTATTTTTTAGTAAAGATGGGGTTTCACCGTGTTAGCCAGGATGGTCTTGATCTCCTGACCTCGTGATCTGCCCGTCTCGGCCTCCCAAAGTGCTGGGATTACAGGCTTGAGCCACCGCGCCCGGCCTATTTTCAGTATAAAACTTGTACAATAGTGTTCTTCCAATTCTTCTCTCCTGATCTTTCTGCTATCATTGTCAAATGCTTTCACATATTCCATAAGCTCCACAATAGTATATTGTCACTATTTTTGTTTAGCTGTCAATTTGGACTTAAATAATGATAAATAAATCTCACATATTTACCCATATAGTTATAATTTCCATTACTCTTTATTATTTCTGTAGATCTATATTTCTTTCTCTTGCCATTTACCTCGTGTTTAAATAATTCATTTCACATTTCTTGTAATGTGGATTTGCTTATAATTAATTCTTTCAACTTTTGTAAATCTTAAAAAATGCTTATTTGGCCTTCATTCTTGAAAGGTATGTGTATTGCGTATAGAATTCTAAATTGGCAGATTTTTTTCTTTCAATACTTTGAAGATGTTATTCCACTATTTTCTCACTTGCCTGGTTTCTGATGAGATATCTGCCAGCATCTTTATTTTTGTTCCTGTATATATAATGTATCTTTTTTTATCCTCCTGTTTCTAAAACTTTTTCTTTACCACTGGTATTGAGCAATTTTTGTTTGTTTGTTTGTTTCTTTACCTAGGGGTTCCTAGATCTGTAAATTTATAGTTTTAATCAAAGTTTAATAATGTTTCGGTTCTTTCTTGTTTAAGTATTTGTTCTCCCCTGCCCTCCCTTTCCTCTCCTTTGGGCTTTGCCTAGGTTATTGATAATAGGTGTAGGTCTCTCAGCTTACTAATGTTATTTCAATATTTTAAAATTATCTCTTCTTTATATCACTTCTGAGTTGTTCCTACTGATTATTAATCTCCTCATTATGGCTTATGTTGTTCTGTCCCATCCCCCACCTTTTCTTTAGGCAGGGGTCTCACTCTGTTGCCTAGGCTAGAGTGCAGTGGCATGATGGCACTATAACCTTGAACTCCTGGGCTCTCAAGTGATCTTCCCCTCTCAGGCTCCTGAATAGCTAGAAGTACAGGCATGCATCACCACACCTGGCTAAGTTTTATTTTATTTTTTGTAGAGATGGGGTCTTGCTGTGTTGCTTGGGCTGGTCTTGGACTCTAGACCTCAAATGATCCCACTTTGGTCTCCTAAAGTGCAAGTGCTGGGATTACAGGTGTAAGCCACCATGCCTGACCATTTTCCTACGTTTTTGTGTGCCTAGTAATTTTAGCTTGATATCAAACACTGAATTTTACCTTGTGAGGTGCTGGATGATTTGTTTGTTTGTTTGTTTGTTTGTTTGAGATGGAGTCTCGCTCTGTTGCCCAGGCTGGAGTGCAGTGGTGTGATGTTGGCTCACTGCAACCTCTGCCGCCCAAGTTCAAGCAATTCTCTGCCTCAGCCTCCCAAGAAACTGGGATTACAGGCACCCACCACCATGCCCAGCTGCTTGATGATTTTTACAAGCATTTTTATAATTACTATTGAGTTCTGTCTGGGACACAATAAGTTACTTGGAAACAGTTAAATCCCTTCAGGTCTTGCTTCTTAAGATTTGCTAACTGGTATAGGAAGAGTGATCCTTCTAAAGCTAACTATTCTTTTTGTGCACTTTACCCAATTCCCCAGGAATCGTGAGGGCTTTCATATGACTTGTGGGAATAGGAACTCTTCCCATGATTACCATACATTAATACCTTCATTCTTTTGTGTAATTTTTTTTTCTTCACAATCTCAAGTAGTTTTTTCACACATATACACTCGTTAGTACTGAACTAAATACGTGAGGGAAACTCTCTGCAGACGCCAGAGTTCTCTTCCTGTGTAATTGTCTCTTCTCAGGTACTCTGTTCTGCAAGTTCTAGCTACCTTGGTATCTCCAGACTCTCACCTCCATCTGCTCAATTCAGGGAGTCTGCTGTGCTCTATGTGAGTTTGCCCTCTCTGACTTGCAGCCTGGAGACGCTCTGAAAGCAGTAAGCTGAAGGAATTGTGTGGAACATTCCTTTGTTTTCCATCTCAAGGTTATTATCCTTTGTTACTTTATGTACAGTGACTTGCAAATCTGTGTTTTGTATATTTTGTCCATTTTTTGTTATTTCATGTGGGAGAAGAAATCCAGTCTGTTACTCCATCTTTGCCAGAAGCAAATGTCCTTAATTTTGTGGATCTTAATTTCCATCTGGTTTTATTTTCTTAACACTTGAAGAACTTCCTGTAGTACAGGCCTGCTGGTAATGAATTCTCTTAGGTTGTGTTTGTATAAAAACATTTTTATTTCCCTTCATTTTTAATGATGTTTTTACTGGTTTTACAAATAGAGATTAAAAAGTTTTTGTTTTCATTTATCATTTCAAATATGCCTTTTCATTGTTATTTGGTGTTATGGGCTGAATTATTTCCACCCAAAATTCATGTGTTGATGTCTTAGCCCCCAATAGCTCAGAATGCAACTGTGTTTGGAGATACGTCCTTACCTAAGTAAGGTAAAATGAAGTCATATGCGTAGCCCTAATCCAATATGACTGGCATCATTACAAGAAGAGGAAACAAAAGAAAATACAGATACAGAAAGAAGACATGTGAAGATACTGGAAGAATATGAGTATGATGGTTAATTGTATGTGTCAACTTCAATGGGATGTGGGATGCCCAGACTAAACATTGTTTTGGGGTGTGTCTGTGAGTGTATTTCCAGATTAGATTAGCATTTGAATTGGTGGACTCAGTAAAGTAGACCGCCCTCTCCAGTGTGGTTGGTTATTAGTCGATCTGTTGAAGGCTTGATTAAAACAAACAGTGGACGAAGAGAAATTCTCCCCATTTTCCTGCCTCCCTGCTTGAGCTGGGACATTTCATCTCATCTTCTCCTGCCCTTGAACTTGTGTTTACATCATCAGCTCTCCCGGTTCCCAGACTTTTTCACTGGTACTGAATAACAACATTGGCTTTCCTGAGTCTCCAGCATGCATGAGCCAATTCCTCATTTTTATATAATGAAGAAAATATATAATTAAGGATATGTACATTGAATACATACTACTTACAACTTTCATAAGATGTTATACATACAAATAATATGTATCATAACATACATATGTAGTGTATCCTATTGGTTCTCTTTCTCTGCAAAACTCTAATACAACGGTCATTACAAACCAGGGAGAAAAACTTTCTGAATAATTTTTAGCCTCCAGAACTATGAGGAAATAAATTTCTATTTTTTAGCCACCCAATCTGTGGTACTTGGTTATGGCAGTCCTAGCAAACTAATACATCTGCTTTGCATAATTTCTGTCAAGAAGTCTAAAATTATTCCCCTCTTTATTGTCCAATATGTAGTGTATCCATTTTTTTCTCTAGCTGCATTTAAGAATTTCTCTTTATGACTGTTTTTTAGCAAGTAGATTATGGTTTTCTTTGATGTCGTTTTCTTTGAACTTAAACTGTGCAGTATATGTTAAGCTTATAGATTTCATCAAATTTGGAAAAATTGAACATTATTATTGAAATATTTTTAATCACCCACACCCACTGTTTTTTTATTTTGTCTGGAACTCCAACGATATGCACATTAGATTGCTTACTATTGAACCATAGGTCACTGAGTCTCTGTTTATTTTTTTTTCTTTTTTCTCCTCTGTATTTTAGTTTGTTCAGTTTCTGTTACTATGTCTTTAATTTTAGTGGTCTTTTCCACTGCTTTATCTGTCATTAACCATGTCTAATAATTTGTTTTAAATTTAAGATGTTATTTTTTGGTTCTACAAATACCATTTTTTTATATCTCACATTTCTTTCTTTGTGATGTTTAATGTTTAAAAGATACTGAGTGAATATATAATAACTTAAAGACTTTGCTAATTCTACCATCATTTTCATTTCTGGATCTGTTTCTAGTGATCGATTATTTTTTTCTTCCTAGATAATGGCTGCAATGTCTTACTTCATTGACTCCTTAGTAATTTTTTATTGCGTACTGAACGTCTCAACATTGTGGTTTCTATCTCTAAAAATTCAAAATACATACTTTTTGCACATGGTAAATATTTGCTTTTGTTGTCTTTATTTTTATTTACTTATTTATTTATTTTTTTGAGACAGAGTTTCACTCTTTTTGCCCAGGCTGGAGTGCAATGGCACGATCTCAGCTCACTGCGACCTCTGCCTCCCAGGTTCAAGCGATTCTCCTGTCTCAGCCTCCCGAGTAGCTGGGACTACAGGCCGCCCAGCTAATTTTTTTGTATTTTTAGTAGAGATAAGTTTCACCATGTTGGCCAGGCTGGTCTTCACTTCGTGACCTCAGGTGACCCACCCGCCTCGGCCTCCCAAAATGCTGGGGTTACAGACATGAGCCACCATGCCTGGCCATTTTTGTTGTCTTTAAAAGTGGTGAACTTGGTTCTGCCAGGTGGTTAAGTAACTTACACGTCAGCTTTTAGAGTTTTGCTTTTAAGCATTATTAAGGTTCTTCTGGCATAACTTTTACTCTATAGCTGATTTAACCCTATTACAAAGGCATAATTTTTTAGGGTCAATACTGAGTACCCTGGGTTTTTAACAAGAAAATAGAAAAGAGAAAATTTTGAAATGAATTTAAGATGAGAAAAATACATTCAAGAAGCAGAAGGAGAAACACGACAAATTTATAACCTGTGCTACATGCACTTTTGAATACATATATTTAAATGAAATCTAAGTGAAATTTAAAATAATAATTAAAAATTAACATTTTTCCAGCATATATGATGTTTAAGACAGTATGGTGTTATGATCCAAAAAGAAAAAGAAAAAGACACAGTGTTTCCTAACTTTAAGAAATTCACTATCTAGTTGGGGAAATAAGACAGAAGAAAAAGGCAAGTAATTCCTAATGAGTGAAAGTGTTAATAGTGTACCTTGGTCTGTGTAGTTTGTAGAGAACTCAAAACTGTTGACATACATCACAGCCACAAGAATCCAGTGGGTTTCAATTGTGTTAGGGACCTTTTTCTGGAGCCTAAGAAACACAACATATGATACAGGCCTTCATGGCTGAATGCCTTGTCTTTTTTCAAAAAAGAGCATTTTTCTTCCCAGTGATATTCTTTCTACTATTCCTAAGCAAAGAGAGACTAAGTTACTTAGACACAAACTGCATCCTAAACTCTGTCCTAGCTTGCATTTCACACAGCCACAGGCATACACTGGGTAACACCCTTTGTTGGATTAATCCATTTCTAAATCATTTGTCTGAAGTCTTTTTCATGAAGACTTAAAAGACACTCTAGGGCAGCTTAAAGTATAGAAGGTGTGGCTGTGTGAAAGCAGAATCTGAAAAAGGGAAGTTTTTTTGTGAATGACGGATATGTAAGTTTGGCCTTCAGGGCATACTAAAGCAGGGGGTGGATCATCCCAAAATTGTTTCATACATGTAATTAATTTTCATTCAGTTTCAGAACATCATTTATATTCTGCAAGGAAATAATGTTAGCATGCATATTATAAAGTTAAATTTAACCTGGAAATAGTTTTATTTCACCAGGCATAAAACGCCTTATAAACAAACAGGTAATACTTCCCTCTTATTTATTTCCACTATTATTCCCCATTTTCCTTCTCTTGACATATTATCTCCTCTGTCAAAGTCTCCCATTTTTTCTTTCTTTTTTTTTTGAGACAGCCTCGCTCTGTCGCCCAGGCTGGAGTGCAGTGGCGTGATCTCAGCTCACTGCAAGCTCCACCTCCCCGGTTCATGCCATTCTCCTGCCTCAGCCTCCTGAGTAGCTGGTACTACAGGTGCCCGCCACCACGCCCGTCTAATTTTTTTTTGTATTTTTAGTAGAAACGGGGTTTCACCGTGTTCGCCAGGATGGTCTTGATCGCCTGACCTCGTGATCCGCCCGCCTTGGCCTCCCAAAGTGCTGGGATTACAGGCGTGAGCCACTGCGCCCGCTGCATTAATATCATTCATTATGTGATGTTTTTATAATTAATAAATCTTATTGATGCATTATTATTAACTGAAGTCCATAGTTTACATGCAGATTCACTATGTTGGACAGTTCTATGGGTTTTGACAAATGCATAATGCATTTACCCACGTTACAGCATCATAAATAGTAGTTTCATCACCTTAAAAATATCCCATGCTTCCTCTATTCATCTCTCCTCCTTCTCCTGGTAACCATGATCTTTCTGCTGTTTCTGTAGCTTTTTGACTTTTCTAGAATGTCATATAATTAGAATCATGTCATGTGGCTTTTAAAGATTGGCTTCTTTCATTTGACAATAGGCATTTAAGGTTTCTCTAGGTTTTTGGTGGCATGATAGCTCAGTTAAGATGTTCCATAGTTTGTTGATTTATTAATATGTTGAGGGATGTCTTGGTTGCTTTCAGTTTTTGGCAATTCTGCTAAATGCTCAGGTGTGGACTTTTGTGTGTGGGTAAGTTTTCCACCTAATTGAGTATATGCCTAGAAGTGTGAATGCTGGATCATGTGGTAAGAGTAAGTTCACTTTTATGAGAAACTAACTGCCTAACTTTCTTCCAAGTGCTGTTACCATTTTGCATTCCTACCAGCAATGGATGAGAGTTTCTGTTACTCGCCGTCCCTGCCAACATTTAGTGTTGTCAGTGTTTGAGATTTTAGCTATTCTAATGGGTTTGTGGTGGTATCTCATTGTTTCTTGTTTTTGTTTTTGTTTAAAAAGCAGGCTCTTGCTCTGTCTGCCAGACTGGATTGCAGTGGTACAAGCATGGCTCACCGCAGCCTCGTCCTCCTGGATTCAAGCAATCCTTCCACCTCAGCCTCCTGAGTATCTGGGACCACAGACATAAGCTACCAAACCTGGCTAGTTTTAAAATTTTTTGTAGAGATAGGGATCTCGCCATGCTGCCCAGGCTGATCTTGAACTCCTGGGCTCAAGTGATCCTCCCACCTTAGCTTCCTGAAGTGCTGTGATTATAGGCATGAGCCACCATGCCTGGCTCTCTCATTGTAGTTTTAATTTACAGTTTTCCCAATGATGTGATGTTGAAAGTATTTTCATGTGTGTGTTTGACATATGTACATCATCTTTGATGAGATGTCTGTTCAGATCTTTTGCTTATTTTCAAGTTATTTTTTTTGTTGTTGAGTATTAATCGTTCTTTGTATATTTTGGATATAAATCATTTCAGATGTGTGTTTTGCAAATACTTTCTCCCAGTCTGTGTCTTGATTTTTCTTGAGATGTTTTTCTTGACAGTGTCTTTCACAGAGCAGTTTTTTTTGTTTTTTTGTTTTTTTTTTGATAAAGTCTATCTTACCATTTTTTCTTGCATTAAAAAAAATTTTTTTTGGTGTTGTATCTAAAAGCTTATTGCCAAACCCAATGTCTCCTATATTTTCTCCTATATTATTTCTTAGAAGTTTTATTGTTTTACATTTTGTATTTAGGATTATAATTCATTTCAAGTTATTTTTTGTGAAAGGTATAAGGTCTGTGTTTAGATCTATATTTTTACACATGAATGTCCAACTGTTCCAGCCCCACTTGTTGCAAAGAAAATCCTTTCTCTACTAAATTTTCTTTGTTTCTTTGTCAAAGACCAATGGACTATATTTGAGTGGGTATGATTTTTTTTCTCTATTTAAAAAGTAAGATTTTTAAAAACAAATAAAATAAAAATAAAAATGATCTGTAAAGAGGGGGCTTCCATGGATTAGGTGATGGAGTAAAGTTCATTTTTATTTCTCCCTTGTTTTAGAAATCACTCCAAAGGAACAAGTATAATGGCATACAGACACAGATTTTATCTCTGATGACAGTAGGAAGGTTTCTTGTTTTTTGTTTTTTAAAAAAAAATCCTAAATCACAGTGTCTAAGAAAGGATTGCCAAATGCAGTACTGGTTAAATAAGGATGCCAAGAGGAACCCAGATTTTCTATGTGGGGCTGTGAAACTAAACAGCTGGAATTCTCCAGAATTGACATACCTCCTAGGAGCAATGCCTTCTTTTGAACAACAGAAATGGGTAATTGGACTAGTGACAGATCTTCCCTGAAAGTTATTTTACACCATAAAGAAGCACACACACACACACACACAGCCCTGTGCCATAAAATATCTATACCATAAGCTTTTAACTTCAGTATAAAACAGAAAAAAATTCTCCTTAGAATACTTGCCTCCAATGCATGAACTTCATTTAATTAACTAGTAGAGGATAAACCTGCTTCACTCAAAGATAACTATATATACACACATATATATACATATATATATATGTATACTCCCATCTCTCTGGCAGTTACTACCCAGGATAACTGATGCAAATTATGTAATATATATATAGTTATCTTTGAGTGAAGCAGAAGCAAGTTTATCCTCTACTAGTTAAAGAAAGTTTATTATATATTATATATAAGGTTTACATAATATATATTTAATTAGAGATATTGTAGAAAGTCAGAAAAGGAATAGAGAAAATAGATAGCAGCCAAGGAATATTGATCAAAAATGCTGCCACAAAACATGAAAATTGGGATCACACATAGGCACGCATTTAAGAAATTTAATAAAACATCTGCCTCTGTTCTAAAAAAGAGGTCCAAAGCAGAGATCCAAAGGCTCAAAGCGATGACCATTGTCCTAATTTTGATCAAATGCCTGTAAGGAAATGGAAATCCTAGGGACCAGTTGTAAGACCCTTCACACTCCTTCATAGTTAAGTACGGCAGTCACTTAAGTATGATTTGAGAAGTACCAAAAGCCAAGCCTGAACCTCCAATTCTTCCTCCATTTGCCAACTTCGGCATTATTTTTTCTGCCTAATGCAAGAAGAAATTAATTACTCTTCTGGTCAGATAAGCAGCTTCATATCAGCATGACCAGGATATTCTCAAAATGGGTGCTTCCTGCAGAGAAAGAGTTGGGACTACATGGCAGCTTTGATGACCTGGTTTAAGCACATATCAGGTTATCAGTTGAGGTTTATTGAACATTCCATAGAGCCCATCCATGAAGATGAGATAGCCATCAGATGGACTGCTGTGCAGAGGATAGCCTAGGAGTAACAGGCTGCAAGATGGTACTGAACAGCCTCAGTAATAGGACCTCAGAGGACTGGAAGAAGTATTTTTAGCCAGGTTTGGAAAAAAGATATTAAGAAAAAATATTTTCTTGGAAAGGCAACCCCTTCTGAATCTGTAAGTCCAAGTCTAAATATGGAACTCCATTAGAAGTTACCTACGTGACTTGAAGCAAATTACTCAACCTCTGCATCTGCTGTAATTTTTTGCTCTCTGGTTATTGTAGGGATACCTTTTGTTCCTTTCTTCCTGTCCTGTTGTCTGCCTTTGCTGTTTGGTGATTTTCTGTAGTGAGAATCTTTGATTCCTTTCTCTTCTTTTTTTTGTGTAAAATCATTGAAACTCTGAAAGCTAGTTTTCTTCTCTGTGAAATGCATGAAATAATGTTTGAATTGTAGGTTTCTAGATATTGTAGTTGAGATGATGTTGGGAAAGTACACAATACGTTGCCTAGCACACAGTAGGTAGCTGATGACCACTCAGGCTGCGATGCTACACCCCATGGGCACTGTTCTCAAAGTGGATGGCCCTGGCTGCTGTGGAATGTGGAGGCCATGGGAAATCAATGAGAAGAGCTATTACTATTACGACTGTCTTCTTACTTTGCCTAGATGTAGCTCCAGCCAGTCATGTATTGAACCAGCACAAGAAAATGAACTCTTTGCTCTCTCCGTTTTTTTTTTCCTCTCTCTGTAGTCTTCATTGGCAGTGGGATGCATGTGAAAAATGCCTACACCAATGGAAAAGGATGCCTTGTGAAAGTCACCCCGTTTCCTTTACTGGTTTCAGAAGGCAAATCATTTAAGAATTTGCATCCTCAGTTTCTTCACCTATCAAATGAGAGACTTCAACCAAATAGTCTTTAACGTTCTTTCCAGAATTCTTTGATTTACCACCTGGATCCCATTCAACACTTTAATCCTGGGACTGCCCACAGACAGGAAATCTTGTTCTCAAAATGACAATGAAATTCATTTAACATGAGTTCCCAGGGGATAGGGGAAATGGGCCAGACTTTTCCTACAAGTTTGTGACATTTAGTCCTTGGCAAGAAAAGGAAGCTGTCAGTCTAAGCTTAAAATATTCCCTTTCCCTCATATAGTATTAATTAAACATGCTTAATCATTGCTGCAACAGTTTTGCAGAGAAAATTTAGGTACAGAGGACTCAGTGAACAAGCAGGTTATGGGAAAGTAGAAAAAAGTCAAGGGCATGTTTGAACCTCCTCCTTTCATTTATTTTAATTTTAAGGGCTTGAACAGTTGCTAAAAGACCTTAGTGTGAGTAGACTGGAGCTCTGTCCTATTGAAATATCATTCAACTCCCATCTCTCCGGCAGTTACTACCCAGGAAAACTGATGCAAAGTGAGAACACACACGTAAGTCCCTTTGAAAGGAAAACCATCACATCTACTCCCACTTTCCTAACAGGTTTTCTAAGTCTTCAATAAGTTTGTGTTAGCTGGGAATGAATGTCTGAATTTAGGCTTCAAAAATGTTCCTCCCCTCCACCCCCAATCTGTATAATTACTGTTTTTTTCCTGAAGTCTTTCAAAATACTATAATTAACAGATTGGCAGATAACCCATATAACTGCAGTTAAGGCAAATATAGTATGCAGCTGTCTTTGCATTAAGTGATTAAATCAAATAGCATAGTTTTGAAGTACATTTATAAAGCATAAATTTACCTCCTGGCAAAACTGTCTTAAGTAACACACCCTACACCATCTGTTCACTCAGTATTAATACCATATCTCCCAGGACTATAGCTAGGGAGAGCACAGCTACCAGCTGTGCAGAACCAAGAGGTGCTGAGAGATTCTTTGGAATACTCAGCAAGTTTCGGATCCTCTTAAGGATGCTCATAATAATCATGCATCTCAAACATACACACAAAACATCCATGCACACACACAGACACTCATGCATGCACGCACACATATCATGCACATGCACAAACATGCATACAACCTCAAGATGGAGATGGTCTGTATTTTGATCTTTTGAAAATGTGCTCACTTTTCATCAACAAGGCAATACCTGGGTTTTACCTTAAATGCATCTGTTCAAGTACTTCTTTCATTAAATTATTCGTTAGACAATAAGTTATTCAATGCCTCTATATGTCAGACTAGGTACTAGGGATACAATGGTGAATGGGGATGGCCCTTGCTCTCCTGGAACCTACAGCCTAGCATAGACATCTTTCATTAATAGACTAATTACAATGAATAGTGATGTTTTAAAGACAGAATAGAAAGCCACGCATGCCTAACCTCATTTAGGATTTATAAAATCGAAAGACATGAATATTTTTCAACTCAAGAATATGTACAATAAGCGAAAGAAATTCAGTCACTAAAAACGCATTCAGGACGTGTCATGTCAGTGGACAAAACAAGAAAAGATGTTTACAATTTGATGAAGAGAACTGAAGCTAGTCGTGAAAGGAGATGGTAGATACAATGATTCAGAATATTGTGGGGAGGTTCAGAAGTATCAAGCGAGTATTGAGAAACGGGAAGCCTGACATGTTTTCTGGAACAATCGTTATCAACTCTGGCTACATGTTAGAATCATTTGGGAAACCTTTTACAAATATGCATGCCCAGGTCTCATGGCAGACCAATTCTACTGGAAAATCTGTGAATGAAACTGAGGGCTTCTCTCTTTTTAAAAAATTCTTGAGGTGATTTTAATGAGCCCTATACTGTAAAGAGTGGCTTTTGAACTAGACACCTAATGATGATATCATCTAGAGTTGCACTGTCCAATATATTAGCCACTAGCCACATGTGACTATTTAAATTTAAATCAGTGAAAATTAAATGAAATGAGAATTCAGGTTCTCAGTCACTTAGCCCCATTTCTAGTGCTCTCTAGTCACATATGGCTCATGGTTGACATGTTGGAAAACCCAGAACACTTCCATCTTTGCCAAAGTTCCATTGGACAGTATTACTGTAGATGGATGAAGAGGAGAAAAGTGGACAATACAAGTGAAGGCATGGCAGTGGGAAAGGCATGAGCAGCAGTAGGGAAAAGCAACTCATTTCTTAGGGCATGGGAACATGTCATGAAATAAGGTGTGTGAGCTGAGCAGTCGAAGATGGCGCAGTATGGGGCTCCTCAGCCAGGCAGGAACAGGGGCTGTGGGAAGTCAGGATGGAAAAGAGTGCAAAAATAAAAACCAGGTTAAAGAAAAATGGCCAGGCATAATTCAGGATGAATGGAAGAAAGAGTGACTGGTGTCTGTAAGTGGACTTAAAAATTTTCTTTTTTGTACTGGGTTAACTCCTAAGATCAAATGAAAACCTAGTTCATTTAGCTAGAGCACATGTTACTCCATTGCTAGCGTTCTCAGGGAAGTCACCCAGAAAATAATTCAAATGTAAAAAAATTCAAAGATATAATGGATTCAAATGCAACATTCTTAGAGGTGCAAAGTTGGAGCTTACAAAGTCATATTTTATATCATACAGTTGTACCAGCAAAGACTGTACAGGTTTATCCAGGTCAATATTCTCATTTCTTAAATGAAAACATAGAAGTACAAAGACAGTAAATGAATTTCCCGGGGTCTCACAGCACCCCCAAGGCAGGAATTTCACTAGAGGACGGGTTGTCCAGTTTCTAGACTGGGAATCCTTTTATTCTATGCCACTTTCTAGATTTTTGGCATAAAGGAAAAAGCAAAGCCAATTACAAAGAGTTTGCTTTCCCATAAGGTTTTTGAAATGGAGGTACTTTGGGGAGAAAAGCAAAGAGCAGGAATGTATATCAACAGATGGAAATAAAAGGCTTTTATTATTATCATTTTTTGAAGAAAAGTAGATGCACATTCTTAATTTTTGTGGCTCACATGAAACACCAAGAATTCAAGCAAGCTCATTTTCTTTTTTGTTATTATGACATAATAATTATTTTAGAGGGGCAGATTGTTTGACCTTTATAAGGACTTAGTATTATAAAAAATCTTGGGTCACCAATAATTCATTGTAACTGCAATGCCTTATTTACATTTCATGTAAATTGTAATATATTATTATTAGATAGACATAGAGTTTTCTGTTGTGGTTTAATCTAAAAAAAATAAAGAAATTTCCCTTCATTAAAGTCTGAGTAATGATAGCTGCCAGGCTGGGCTGAAGATTCAGGCTGGAAAAAAAAAAGAGTCTGAATTTTGTTTTACATCAATATTTATTACTATATCAGTAGCTCCAGTACTTAAAATTTATTACTAGTCTTTATCAGGAGGCAGAAATCGACTCCATAATTATTGTGACTCACATATCCTCCAGGCATTTTTTAATCTTACTTTTGTTTACTGCCACTTGTACTGAACATTTCACATTGCAATTCATAAAGAAGCAGCTCACAGAAAACTAGCATCTGGGCTACCCCAAGATTTTCCATTTTATTAGTCAATGGGAGTGGCTTTAAACTACCCAGCTTATAATTTTTAACCAGAACACACAATTTAATCATTTTAGGATGTGTTCAAGCACAGCTCCAAGTTTTAATAAGGTTGCTCCCTTTATTTCAGATCCCCTCCCTGTCAAAGAGGCTCCTGTATTTTAAAAACTAAAACATGCCTTCATTTCAGTTCCTCTTGAGTTAAAATGTGTATTGAAACACTTTCTGAGAAAAGAGTGGTAGAAAGTAAAACAAATCTCTAAGAGAGAGAGAAAAAAACTGGGAGTCTTTTGAGGTCATATTAAAATTAAGTGAGAAGATGGCACAATTATTTTAACAGCAGGTGGGATCTCTAAGCTGTTAATTAAGAGACTAACCATTAAGAACAAGAAGACTCAAGTTTTAGAAGTTTACTAATTCTTTTCTGGTATTTTGGGAAGATTTGATTATACGGTACTGTTTTTAAATGTCATTTTACGGCTTTACAAAATAACAGAGGAAGTACCACATCCCTGAGGGGACACTGTCAGATTCTCATTTTACATAACTCAAAATGATTTACCCTGTGGACAAAAGACCATTCATTGTGAGAAACAGTGTTATAACTAAACATGCCTATGCTAGGCTAACTAATAAATCAGGCAAGTTGACATGCTAGGGAAAAGAATGGTATCCTCAGCTGTTGAGATAAATAGATGCACAGACTGATGGATAGATGGGCAGACATAATAGAACTCATGTAAACAAATATCATCTAATATTAGCTAGGTCATGTCCGTGTCCAATAGACAAGAATAAGAACCAAAAGAATGCAAGCTGGTAGATGGGTTATGTCCTCTGTAATGACAACAGAAGGAAGACTGAGTTCTTTCTGGCAGGAGCTTTGTCTCACTCTTCTTTATATCCTCAGCACCTATAATAGTTCTTCTCACTCAGAGATGTTCAACAAATGTTGTATAAATGGAGGAAAAAAAGAAGAAAAAAAGGAAGAACCCCTAGATGCAAAAGCTATCAAATTGCATTTCAGTGAACAAGAATGGTATTTTCCATTAGAGTTGAGAGGAATCTTCATACCGAAGTGAGAAGACACCTAGAATAGAAATATGAACAGCTTCAGGATGTCATCTGAAGCAGCCTGTCTAGAAAGCCTTGAAGAGGCCTTGAGGAGGGGAAGAGATATTGAGGAAAAGGCTGCAGAGTTGGTGGCATGTACAGGCCCACTGAAGAGAACAGCATTCAGAGTGTGCAGACCAAGGAAGCTTCACTTAGATGTGTGGTCATGAGCTGAGTAGGCCTCAATAAATCTTCTGTGGACCTCTGTTTCTTATTACATAAAATAGGGAGTTCAACTCATTTCCTCCTTAGTTTCTTGGGCCTGATGCACATTTTTATAATTCCTGTGTTCCATTCTTGGAATCCCTTATCTGATATCCTGGAAATAAAGGTGATTAATTATTTTCTCTGTGAAAAAGGGAGTTAGACAGCAGAAATATTGATTATCATACAATTTTTCAGTTATGTTACCATTTGAAAAAGTTTTCTTGTTCCTCAAATGTTATTTTATTATACAAAAGCCCTAAAACACCAAGTCTGAATATGATTTCTTAAAAGAAACACCTGGAAAAAATTGGATTTGAGACTAAAAAAATTGCTTAAAAGAATTCTCTAAAAACATGTGTATATTTTGATATGTACTTGCAATTACAGATGCCATGTGTCAAAACCTTTGTATTCTTTCCTTTCAAACATAAAGTCATTTTGTATCATTTAGCCCTGGACTGTAGAATAGAGCCGTATGTTTCATTGTCTTAAGTTTTCCAACTGGAAATTTCCATTGTCTCAATCAAGACTCTGGTGAAAAAGTGTGGCCTGAACGAATCATGTTGAAAAGGCTGAAATGGGGTGGGGTCTGTCTTGGAGTTGGTCTTCAGCAGATCAGCTCTGTGGAGTTGGTGCTATTAACATGCAAAAATAAGAAGACTGAAGTGCTACATCTTGCAGGAAGATGACAAGGCTATCATCTCTAGGCTTGTAGGATTGTGTCCCACAGATTATTAGGCTAGGTGCTGTACCTGATCCTGCCATAATAATTATGATCATCTGCAAAAAGAAATTTCAAGCCCAGGTAAGCTTCTACTGATTCTATTTAGGTTCTTAATTATAATTACCATTTATCATGTGACTGGGGATTTTTAGCTCCACATTCCAGATACAGAAACTGAAAAAACAAACAGGCAAAATGACATTTCCCAAGTCATGCAGCTGGTATGTAACAAGGCAAGAGTCTCAAATTATGATGCAAATGTGATTCTTTTTGTTTTTATATCTTTATATGTAGTGTTTTTATTTCATTTACTCTTTTTTCTTTTTCCAATATATTTTAAAACCTTTATTGACAATATTAAAAATACCATTTTAATAGAAGATCCCAGCATTTTTGCCTGAGACACAACCTAATATGAATGTCTATATGTTGGAATTTCTCACTTTGGAAAGTTGGATATGATGGTGACAGTTGTGGACCCAAGCTTTATCCATCTCAAAGGGAGTTAAAACTCAGTAGGACCGATGGACAGGCCATTACATAGAATCCTTTATTTGGAAAGAATTTGAAACTCATAGAAAAGCTCCAAGAACACTAAAGAACATTCCAATACCCTTTGCCCAGATGCATTTATTGTTCATGGTTTGTGCCACTTGCTTTCTTTACCTATATAAACATCATTCTTTGTTTCAAACTTTTGAAATTCAGTTGCATACATCGTGCTCCTTTCCCTCTAAATCCTTAAATGGGTATTTCCTAAGAAAAAGAATATTCTTTTATCTATCCACAGTATGGTTATCAATTTAGGTAAATTTAACATAAACACAGGGCTTCTATCTTATGTAGCATCTATATTCTAATTTTGTCAATTTGCCTACCTAGCAATGTCCTTTACAGCATGTTTTTCCTTCAGTACAGGACCCAGTAGGGATCACATATTACTTATTTACTTCTCATGCCCCATGAATCTCCTTTAATCTGGAGCAGTTTCCCAGATTTCTTTGTCTTTTATGACATATATATATATATATATATATATATATATATTTTTTTTTTTTTTTGAGATGGAGTCTCACTCTGTCACCCAGGCTGGAGTGCAGTGGTACAATCTTGGCTCACTGCAACCTCTGCCTCTCCAGTTCAAGAGATTCTCCTGCGTCAGCTTCCCAAGTAGCTGGGATTACAGGCGTGCACCACCGCACTCTGTTAACTTTTTTGTACTTTTGTAAATATGAGGTTTCACCATGTTGGCCAGGCTGATCTCAAACTCCTGACCTCAAGTAATCTGCCTCCCTCAGCCTCCCAACGTGCAGGATTACAGGTGTGAGCCACCGCGCCCAGCCTTAACTTTGATATTTTTGAAGAATGCAGTTGATGAGTAATTTTTAGAGTTATTACTCACCTGGAAATAGTTTCTCTGGAGTTGATTTTTTCTAAAACTTTAAAGAATGTTTTTAGATATGAGAGTCCTTTGGCCTTTAGATTCAATGCCAGGCATGCTAACGAGTGCACAGGGACTCTTCTGTCAGAAATGCAACTTTCGCTAAAGAGAGGGTAGATAAAAGTGTGGCAGAGACAGACGTGTAAGCTTTCTACGGTTCGAATGTTTATGTCCCCACAAATTTGTACATTGAAATTCTCATCCCCAGATGATAGTATTAGGAGGTGGGGCCTTTGGGAGTGGATCAGGTCATGAGGGAAGCACTCTCATGAAAGGGATTAGTGCCCCTGTTGAGGCCCAAGAGTAGCCTTGTCCGTTTCAGCATGTGAGACATTGCAAAAAGGCACCATCTGTGGGGAAGTGGGCCCCACCAGACACCAAATCTGTTGGCACTTTAATCTTGAACTTTGCAGCCCCCAGCACCACGAGAAATATATTTCTGTTGTCTATGAGCTGCCCAGTTTATAGCATTTTGTTATGGCAGCCCAAATGAAGTAAGACAAAGCCCTTTGAGGTTAGTAACTCAGGAGAAGCTATTGGTGCCAAAGCAATTTGCGAAAGAGAGGAGCTGCCAACTCTGGTGAAGCCTCATCCCATGGATCGGAAAGATTTGGCAGTTCTGAGCAAGGTGATATATTAGCACCAGCAGAGGAATTGAAGAAATCAAAGTACAGAAATGATGCAGTGCATGAATTCACCAGCTTAAAATCTTAATAATTAGGCCAAAAGTACATAGTATAAATCTCTTAAATGTTTGGCTAACATGGGTAGATAAAACAGGTAAATATATACTCCAGGATATATGTGAGTCCATTAGTTATTTTTAATAAAAATTGAAAGGATTTTGTAGCAAAGTTACCAAGTAGATGGGAAAAATTAGGAAAGTTTTTTCCTAATTTACATCTGAAGATGTAACCTACAGATATATGTGTTCAAAACACATACACACACACACACACACACACACACACACACACGAATATGGTTCTATGTGGCTCCCAATGCTGTCTTAAAAATTTAGGCCTCACTTACCCTCCAAATCAGTATGAACCTCGCTATCCGGGTTGCAGTGGGGAGTTTGAAGAGCTGACAAGCTCTATACAAGAAAGAGAGAAGAATTTGAAATACTGTGGTAGTCGTGGTAGTGGTGGTGTGAGGACCTGGGAGAGAGGAGAGGGGGACTTGCAGGGCAAGGCACTGCTTCGGTGGAAGAGGAGGAATTGAGAACCTGAAGGACAAAGCAGTACAAAAGGACTTTGGATGGAAAGTGATAACATAGAAAATAATGTAAACTGTAGTGGGATGGGCTATACACCTCTCTCCATTTATCACCCATGTAGGACCTTCAGTAAAGTTGGTTTTGCGGGTTAATGCTTTTTTTTTTGCAAGTGGCATGCTTTCATGATGCTTGAAGTGGAGGTTGAGGACTGTGTCTGGGTTAACGCAGTGCCAAAATAGATTATGTGGAGAAGCTGGCATAAAAGATGGAGAAGATTTCAGGAGTATAAATGCCTGAGAATTAGCAAAAATTAGGGTACACTTCAGACTTTCTGAACATCTGTGCTCTATTTAATACAACTAGGATTAATTGTATTAATACTGTAAACAGAACATCTGTGCTCTATTTAATACATTCTAGGGAAAGAATTTGGGCAGGAAGGAAGTTAGAGCAGGGACCAGGACTTTGATGCAAAACTCACAGACCATCTACCTGAGTGGGGCAAGGTTTGTAGGGTAGATCCCAAATATCTTACTCAAGGGTGTCAGATTGGCTTATGAATGGATTTTGGGACACTTGAAAGCAGTGCCTCAATATCGTTCACCAGCTGCCTTCCCATCTTAGGTGTCTTTCGGATGATCCTCCACGTGTTAGGGCTGACCTCTCCAGGTGGGCCTTTGATCAGATGCTACCCCATCTCTGCTCAGGGAGCAGAATTGTGTTAAATAGAGCACAGATGTTTTTAAAGACCTGAAAGTCTGTGCCCCTCATCAGCAAAGGACTGCTTGTAGAAATATCAAGTGAGAACCTCATGCAGGATATCTTTGTTATTTGAGTTTTTCCAGAGAAGGAACAATAGAAAATTATTTTATGCACTTTAAAAACTGAATAACAAAGAAGGAAAACTGATCTTAATTAATGCAATCCAGAAAGGCATATTATTATTGAATAACGAATGTCTACAGCTTGCCAAAAGAGAGGGGAGTGAGAATTAAGTCCAAGATTCTTCATTCTTTTCTTGTCTTTCAGCATCAATGCAGCAAGTCAGGAAAAGGACCAAAGGTGGAATAGTAACAACTAACATTCTGCCTATTCAACTCTGCGCTTTCCAAGGGTTAACCTTAAAATCTCCATTCCATGAAGACCCACGTTCACAATCTCTGACGATTTCAGTTTTTAGAGAAAGTCCTTCTCAGGATCCATCAGAAGAGGGGTCCATAAGAAGAAAAGCAGAACCCAGGGAATTCTTAGATTCCTTGTTCTGACTATCCATAGGAATGAGAGAATGGTGGATTTGGACAACACAGCTTGCTTACTGGGTGGTGGCATGAGATGCAGTGTGTGTTAGCGTTCTCCAGAGAAATGGAGCCAATGGGATGTGTGTGTCTATGTAAAGAGGTTTATTTAAAGGATTGGATCACACAATTATGAAGCCTGGCAAGTCCAAATCTGCACGGTGGGCTGGGAGGCTGGAGACTCAGGGGAAAGCTGAGGTAGTTTGAGTCTGAATGCCATTTTCTGGAGAAATCCTTTCTTGGAGTAGGTCAGCTTTTTGTTATATTCAGGCCTTCAGTTGATTGAATGAGGGCTGTCCCCATTATGAAGAGCAATCATCTGCTTTACTCAAAGTCCTCCAATTTCAATGTTAGTATCAACCAAAAAATCTCTCATAGAAACATTCTGAATAATGTTTGACCAAATATCTGGGCACTGTGGACCAGCCAAGTGGAATAAGTATTTGGAGGCAGATATTCTGTGTGCTATTGTTGGATAAGTCATTTAACTTCCCTGAGTCTCAGGATCCTTTTCCAGAAGAGCACCTTGACTGAAAATCTCATAAGATTGTTTGAGAACCACCTGGGATAAGGAGTGGAAACACTTTGTAAATTGTAACACACTGTACATACGTGAGCCTCACTATTGCTGATATTGATTCTTTGATTTTGATTCCTTGGGTTTTCAGAATCTAACCTGAAAGAGTCTATTTCCAGTGGAAAAGTTCACTCTGCAGCCTACAAGATCCCTTGCTCCTTCCTTCATCTGATATATCACATGCTCCTACTTTCTCTGCTAAAGAACTCTCTTGAAAGGCTCCATGGCGACACTGAATGTTTCTCTACAAAAAATATGATTAATATTTTACATTATTTCCTATATTTCTCTTCCAAGCTTGCCTTGTGTAATTCTAGGGACCCAGTACAGCCTGGCATTGATCTGAGAGAGAGAATCCATAGGGAAGGAGACATGAGAGCAAGACTTAGGGCAAGGGAAAAAAGGATATCATGATACAGAGGATGTGACACCTGTCAGGCTTGCCTGAACCTGTTCTATGTCTGGATAATCTTTGTATTTATCCTTCCTGGAGGAACTCGCATAAGCTTCTTTCCAGGGTTGCTTTCCAGAGCAGTTACAGTAAAATCCTTGCTCTGAAAGATGCGATGGAGCAGCCATGGAGGCAGACATTCTGTTGTGTGGGGAGCTGCAGACTGATGCTGCTCTCTCCCTGTCACCTTTGGGCTTCACTGAGGCATCCTTCACTCTGCCCTTCTTACTTCTGGTCTCCACCCTATCTCTGACCAAGCCATCCTCTGACTTTCTTTTTGTTCACCACTGCCACTGAGTGCCTTTCTTCCCCCAGAGCCCCATTTGACACTGGATTCTACATTGGTCCATCTTCCATGCCCACCACTTGCCTTTTCCCTTCTATATCCAGAACATAGATTCTATTTCCCACATTCACTTTACATTTCTTTGGACTCTATGTCCTTATCTGACTTCACATTCTCTTGGGATCTTAACCTCTCATCTACATTGACCCAACCATGGATGCCACTGATTCATTTGATGTTCTTCCATCCTACTGATGTTTCATTTGAGTAACCCAGCAAAGTCCTACCAATGGAAGGACTTGGGCAAGGACCTCCTGCATAGCTTCAGGAAGGGCTCAAAATACAACTTACTAAAGGACTTAGAAAGCTATCTAGTGAATGGGTTGGGGGCTACCTCCAAGAGGAGACAAAATGTGGCTTGGCACCTCACTCACTTGTGACTTATCAACAGGACTGAGGGAGAATGCACACAAGCAGGATCCTGAAAACACCCAGAACACACATTGAGCAAAAAGATGGAGCAGTTCAATCAATGTAGGTTCATCGTGGTTGTGTGTTCCTCATAAATTTCTTCCCATTGTACACTGTCCCACCCGGGGAAGTCCCATAGCTACTTGAAAATCATACATTTGGCACCCTGGTTGTATCAGGGATATCACAATACCTCTCTTGGGCTTACCTGCCTTGATGTGAGTCCTCAGTGATTTCTGGAAGTCCATATTATTTAGTTTTGGGAGCCCCAGAGGTGGGGTTCCTACATTTCAATCCCAAAAGGCTTTTGAAGGTGAGCAATCTGGCCACTTTCTTTCCTTCATTGTTCAGCTACCTACAGTTTAAGGATTAACTCTGTAGCCAATGATGCAAAGCTCCCGGAAGAATCCCTCAAGCAGATCAGGGAGAAAAGTGGTCACAAAAATTTCAGCCCCTGATATGGTTGGCTCTTTCCCTGCACCCACCTTTGGCTGGAGAAAGCCAAATTGCTACGAAAGGGACCCTCTCTAATTTTGCCCAAAGGCTTACTGAGGTCCCTCTGACTGGGAGAATGGCAAACAGAACAAGAATGTCTTTCTAACTCAAGAGGGAGCAAGGAGCTTATGAGACACTCAAGAGAGGCTTCAAGAAGAAATTAAACAGGATTGGAGAATTCCAACAAAAGAGAGGAACAGGGGAGCCCCACCCAAAGAGAGGAACAGTTTGGTGGAAACATCTGGGAAAAAGACACCCAGTTCCTGTCAGAGATTCTACTGAAGAGTAAAATTTAAAAAAAAAAAAAAAAGGATGAGGTGTTTGTTTTAGAGGCCTCATCTATGGAAATAAGGGAAGGGGCAGGAAGCTCCATGGCCAAGACAGCGTTCAGCTCTGAACTGAACCAAACACTCTGAGCTGAAACTTAGCAGAACAAGACCATCATTGGCCAGACCTAAGAAAGAAACTGGGGCTTGTGCATTTGTGCATGGAGTTAATGCAAGAAAACAAAGTTCACTCAAAGAGTAACTCAGGGGCTCAGCAGAGCACAAATATAGAATTCCCTGTGATGACAGAGCTCCTTCCTTCCTTGAGTAAAGTAAAGGGTTGCAGGCCACATCTCACAGTCAAGCAGGCTCTGAGGGTTCGAATGCTCTAAGCATCAACATGCAGGTCACAGGCAGGGTCAGAAAACACAAGAAAGCTGTGAGGTTCCCGGATGAGCAACTGAGGCAATGCACTTCGTGCTGCTAGGAAGCCTGTGTTTCAACCAGCTCCTGCCAGTCTGGACCAAGGATTTGAGATCCATGAGGCCATGGTCACACCTGCCCCCTGCCCCAGGCTCTGTCTGTGGTCAGCCAGAACATTTTCTCCATCCTCTACTCACAGATAAATTTCTGTCAAATAAAGATTTCCATATAATTACACAAATTAAGTAGTTATCACATTACCACATCCACTGAAAAAATAATCTTTGCTTCTTAGAAGCAGTGATATTTATTCTTCCCGAATGCATTTGTTTGTTCTAAAATGAGAGTGGTGTCTCTGTTTCTGATGTTTGGGGGGATGTTTAGTGAATTCAGAAACTTACACTTCAAGGAAACAAGGAGTCAGTTTTAGCTCTTATTGAGAGCCAGCTTTGGGTTCTCGCAGTTCGCCAGGTTGAGAGAGGGAGTTTAACAGTGACATGGCATACACACCATCACCCTGGGTTCCTTCATTTGTGCCTGTGAAGATATCTCATTAAAATAATTTGTCATTATAGCAAATACTTGAAATACAGTTTAGGTGGCTGAGGAACTAAATTTAATTTAATTTTAAACACTGAAGCAGTGTAAATAACAGTTTTCAATGTAATACAATTTTAGTCCTTCATTTCACTCTACCCATTGCATCTTGTAGCGTATAGTACTATGCATGTGGTATGCACGCATCTTTTCTAGTACTGTATACAAGCGTATCGCTGTTCTTGTCAGTGTCAATGAATTGATTCAGTTCCAATGATTTTTTTTCTATTTTAAAAAAACTTTTATTTTAGCTTTAGGGGTACATGTGAAGGTTTCTAACATAGGTAAACTTGTGTCATAGGGGCTTGTTGTACAGATTATTTCATCACCCAGGTACTAAGCCCAGGACCCAATAGTTATCTTTCCTGCACCTCTCCCTCCTCCCACCCTCCACTCTCAAGTAGACCCCAGTGTCTATTGTTTTCTTCTTTGTGTTCTTAAGTTCTCATCATTTAGCCCACACTAATAAGTCAGAACATGTGGTATTTAGTTTCCTGTTCCTGTGTTAGCTGGCTAAGGACCCTCCAGTTGCATCCATGTTCCCACAAAAGAAACGATCTTGTTCTTTTTATGGCTGCATAGTATTCCATGGTGTATGTGTATCACATTTTCTTTATCCAATCTGTCATTGATGGGCATTTAGGTTTCTTCCATGTCTTTCTATTTTGAGTAGCACTGCATTGAACATTCGTGTGCGTGTATCTTTATGGTAGAATGATTTATATTCCTCTGGGTATATACCCAGTACTGGCATTGCTGTGTCAAATGGTAGTTCTGCTTCTAGCTCTTTGAGGAATCACCATATTGCTTTCCACAATGGTTGAACTAATTTACACTTTGACCATCAGTGTGTATAAGTGCTTCCTTTTCTCTACAACTTCTCCAGTATCTGTTATTTTTTGACTTTTTAATAATACCCATTCTGACTGGTGTGAGATGGTATCTGCTTGTGGTTTAGATTTGCATTTTTCTAACGCTCAGTGATATTGAGCCTTTTTTCCTATGTGTGTTGGCCACGTAGTATGTCTTTTGAAACTAGATTGTTCATATCCTCTGCCCATGTTTTAATTGGGTTGTTGGTTTTTCTCTTATAAATTTGTTGATTATTAGACCTTTGTCGGATGCATAGTTTGCAAATATTTTCTCCCATTCTGTAGGTTGTCTGTTTACTCTGTTGATAGTTTCTTTTATTGTGCAGAAGCTCTTAAGTTTAATCAGCTCCACCTGTCAAATTTTGCTTTTCTTGCTATTGCTTTTGGGGTCTTTGTCATGAAATCCTTGCCCATTCTTGTGTCCAGGATGGTGTTGCCTAGGTTGTCTTTCAGAGTTTTTATAGATTTGGGGGTTTACTTTTAAGTATTTAATCCATCTTGAGCTGATTTTTGTATAACGTGTATGGTACAAGGAAGGGGTCCAGTTTCAATCTTCTACATATATTATCTCAGCACCATTTTTTGAATAGCCAGTGGAGACAGGTTAGACCAAACACTGTGATGCTGGACTAGATCCTGAGATATCTGCATCAGGCTTATTTTGATTTTAATTGTATATGTATGTAGGTAGATAATAGATATAGAACTGATTTGATATATATGTACATACATGGACTGGTATTACACACATATTTTCTATGTCTGTCTGTCTGTTGAGAAGGTCTTGAACCAGTGACTCTCCAGGAGCAGTGAGCATACCAAGCACCAAGAACCAGCCTTTCTTTCTTTCTCTCCCTTTCTTTTTCTTTCTTTCTCTCCCTTTCTTTCTCTTTCTTTCTCTCCCTCCCTCCCTCCCTCTCCCTCTTTCTTTCTTTTCTTTCTTTCTTTTTCTTTCTCTCTTTCTTTCTTTTTTTCTTTCTTTCTTCTTTCTTTTCTTTCTTTCTTTCTTCTCTCCTCCTCCTCCTCCTCTTCCTTCTCCTCCTCCTCCTTCCTTCTTTCTCTCTCTCTCTTTCTTTTTTTTTTTTCAGAGTCTTTCTCTGCTGCCCAGGCTGCAGTGCAGTGGTGCGATCTTGGCTCACTGCAACCTCCGCCTCCCAGGTTCAAGCAATTCTCCTGCCTCAGCCTCCCGAGTAGCTGGGATTACAGCCACTCACCACCACGCCTAGCTAATTTTTGTATTTTTAGTAGGGACGGGGTTTCACCATGTTGACCAGGTTAGTCTTGAACTCCTGACCTCAGGAGATCCACCCACCTTGATGTCCCAAAGTGTTGGGATTACAGGTGTGAGCCACCGTGCCCAGCCAAATTTTCTTTCTAAATATCATTCTCCAATAAACATAATTAGGGATCTTGGAAAAATAGCTGATTCTATGGCTTGTACAGGGAAAATACAAGATGAGCCTGGAACATATTGTAGTGCCAGAAAGTAAGAAATAGACACACACAAAGAATGAGGGTATGTCAAAAGGACAGAGAAGTCAACCTAAAAATAGCTTTCAATGGCCGAAGTTGGAGCAATTTGAGCAAGAAAATACAATAATATTAGATTGTAATCAAAACCATAAAATAAATATCAATGAATCCATATTGATATTAAGTGATTGAATAAATAAATGGAGCATAAGAAGTAAATCTTCCTTAAAGAATTCCAGATGTTATATGTAGATACTCCCTCCCTGGGAAGTGGTACTTAATTCCCTCACCCTTGAGTGTGAATTGGATGTAGTGATTTATTTCCAAAACATAGAATATGGAGAGGGAAAAATAGTAAATTTACAGTGAAGACTAGCAGACACCACCTTAACTATAGAATCAAGTTTAAAATAACTAGTAATAAGTCATATTGATATCATATATTTCTTGATATGATGCAATGAGGATGCTGTGGTATTTTCTCCCAAACCCATAACCCAAATATAATCATGAGAAAACATCAGAGCAACTCATAATGTGAGACATTTTACAAAATACTTGCCTTGCACACTTCAAAGTATCCTTCAAAGTCATGAGAAACAAGGAAAGACTGAAAAACCATCCCAGATCCGAGTAGACTGAATAGACAGGATGACCAAATGCAGTGTGGTATCTGGGTGGAACCTAGAGAAGAAAAAGAACATTAATGGAAAAACTGGAAAGTCTGTAGTTTAGTTAATAGTATCAAACTAATGTTAATATCTTAGTTTTGACAAATATGTCATGGTTACTAAGATGTTTGCATTAGGAGAAGCTGAGCAAGGGGTATGCAGGAAATCTCTGTAATGTGGCAACTTTTCTGTAAATCTTAAATTACTCCAAAATAAAAATTTTATTAAAAATAACTACAGATAATAAAGTGGGCAATGTTAAGAGTCATTGTTGGTAAACACTTAGTGGACTAAATAAGACTTTCCTTTTAATATTCATACATGAATGCTGAATTTAGTCACCTGAAATCAGAATTAAATTTCCAACCAAACATTGTAAAATGATTTTTAATAGGAGCTAAGGTTGTAACTTCAATCAGTGAAAAAATGGCTTAAATTTTTGAACAAAAACAAAAAAAACAGTTTTAGATGTATATATGGTAACAAAAAAGTTAGTGTTTTAGTTATCAAAATTCTGTTATACAATGATGAGGAAAAGATAAGATATTTTACAAAAATTGCCCATAGCCACCAAATAATTGCCTCTATAATACAATTTTTTGTTAATAATCTCAAAGATTAATTAAATTATAATTTAAAAGCCACAAGAAAAAAATTGATTAATTCTGTTTATGTTGATAATAGAGTTGTTTTTTAATTTCTCTAATGTATCAATCTTAATAATACTGACTCGATGTAAGAGTTAGTGTATTTATTAATTTGGACAGATTTAACTTCAAAACTGGTATGCTTTGCTTATCAGTTAAATCAATTTGGTTAAGGATGACAAGTGCTGTCAATAAAGATGTGCATATTAAAGGAAAACGGTTTTTCACTACTTGATTCCCTTATTGGAAAACATTTAAGCATGTTTGGAACAACTTGAGTTTGTGAATCTTCTTTTTCAACTGTAAATTTTATGAATTATAAATGGAGGTCAACTATATATAATGGAAATTTAGCATTTGAACTAAGATATCTTATAATAACATATACATCAAATTCTCAAGACTTTGTATTAAAATAATGTAAAAGAATCTCATTATTGACTACATGAAAAAATGTTTTAAATATATTAGATTAATTAAAGTATAGTATTAAAATTAATTTTACCTCCTTTTTAAAATGTGGCTACTACAAATTTATAATCAGGTTTGCCTGGCAGTATATTTCTATTGGATGATACTGACATATACAATATATTTCATTCTTTTTTGAAAATAATGCTGCAATATTGATTTCTCTTATCCTCTAGTATCTCTCACTTTTAAAAATATTCCTTTAAGATAACTAATCATGATTTGAAAAATTCCTCTGTTCAACATCAACAATCTGGATCCAGAGACAGAATTTATTTAGAACATTTGAGTCATTTTGTAGCCCTTTTTATTATATATTTTGCTTTAGTTGCCTCTACATTTCTATTCTTAAGCATTTGGTCTGCCTTCCTCTTTTCCTCCCTTCCTTCCTCCTTTCTTCGCTTCCCTCCCCTTCCCTTCCCTCCCCTCCCTTCCTCTCCTCTCCCCTCCCCTTTCCTCCCTCCTCCTCCTCTTCCTCCCCCTCCCTCCTCCTCCTCCCCCTCCTCCTCCTCCTCCTTCTTCTTCTTCTTCTTCTTCCTTTTCTTCTTCTTCTTCTTCCTCTCTCTCTCTGTCAGTGCTGGGATTACAGGCATGAGGCACAGCACACAGCATCAGTCAGTTTTTTTGCTTTTTAGTAAATAAGACACTATAAGAAAGGGAGTTAATTCAGAGTCCATCATTTGTTACATAACTCCATAAATTGCAAGCTCCTTGTTTGTTTGTTTTTCTTTCTTGTTTTTAGCAGAACATTGTTAAAGGTCCTTCTTTTTGTTTGTTTAATATTTTCTACAAGCCTTTCTCTTCAGTCTTCTTGGTGTGATTCTTATAAGCCTGTGCCATTCATTGTTGGTGCTTTGTTAATAATGTTCCTTCCATCTTTTAAATATATTCTTATTTTAGTGTTATTTTATGGGTTTTTAAACATCTAGCTTGTACATGCAGTGTGTAGAATACTCGCGTAACGTGCAAAGAGACATCTGTACTAAAAGAAAATTCTTGCAGCAGGCAAAGAAATACTTGTCATTTAGTGGCAAGGAGGATAATTACCTGACAGTCTCTACTGTTGGTGCCTCCGGGATCCACCTCAGCTTTTCAGTCAAGGCCACTTTCTGGGAAGTCTCCAGCCAATGACTGAACCTGTATTCCCAGCCAGTCCTAGGACCTGGCCATTTTTGGAGGACACTTCCCATTAGCAGTCTTCTGTTTGCAGCTCTGGTTGGGCCGGCTGAGAGTTTGTTGGAGGCCCCCTGCCCAATCCTGCACCTTTCGGTTTCTTTTCACAAGGGTCATATCTGCATTGTGATCTGATGGTTTTTGTTGCTCAAATCTGCTTCCTTCTCCTGTTGCTTTTCACAGGCAGCATCACCCCTTGTATACCCAATAAGCTCCCTGCTATACAAACATTGTTTTCATGTCTGCTTCCAAGTGACATAGCTCCTTACATGCTTTCCTTTTTCTTCCTTTCTGTGATTGCTTGGAAATGTTAACTTCTCCCATCTTTTCCTGTGAAATTTTTAAATTCTCTGGCCATAGAATCCTGCATATTTCTACTCTGAACTTACTGAAATCTACTTTGCTAAAGTCTATATTATCACAGACTCCAAAATGATACATCTATGCTCTCATTTTCTTAAGTCTTTCTGTTCCTTCTTCAATAATAATCACAAGTTTAAATTTAACCTAAATCTAATAATTCTAGAGTTTTAGTCACCTTGGCAAACCCTGTTCTCTTCTTTTATTGATGCTATGATTTAGCTGAGGGCTAGAGTAGTTAAGTGATTCATCTCAAATTGCAAGAACTATAAAATTAATCTCCTTCATAAGTCAATTGTCTCACGAGAATTTCTTTGCTTTCATGACATTTCTCATAAAATAGTTTCAGATTCGAGCCCTAGACTGCCAATTTACTAATCTTATTAAATTACTTCTAATGCATCTAACTAAGATTACTTTACCCTTCTGAGGTTTGATGGATTAGTTCCCTAAATATCATCAGTGCCTTCTCCTTGTGATAATATATTCTATATATTCCAGGGAAAGCTGTCAATGGCTAGATCAGCAAGGAAGAAGATGATCATGGAAATCTCATTAAAAGATAGATAGATAGATAGATAGGTAGACAGACAGACAGACAGATAGATGGATAGTTTTATTTAATAAGCCTAGCCAGCAAGTTAATATGACAATGTTGCATCAAAAGACGTTAAGTGAAAGTGTTAATTTAGAATAAAAAATGAATTTAGATAATCTGTGGAATATCTGCTTAAAGTGTCTTTTTTTCCTGTTTTATCTATAGCTGCTCCCTCTGTCCCTCTTAATCCAAATGGCTACTTCTCTGATTGTCCATTATATGATCAACAATTAACCCCAGGAAACAGAATCTAGAATTTCCTAGGAAGGCATTATTAGCCTCCTTTCTCATGCAGACATTGTGGTGTATCTTGGGAAGAGAAACTCAAATTAGCTACCAAAAGGTAAGATAGAACCAGTGGGTGCCTACTCAGACTTGGATAGGAGGCAAGAAAGGTGGCAGTTTACAGCAATTAGACTTACGGTCTTGAAAGGATTAAATGTGGACACACCCAGTTAATTTGCCTTCAGGAGGCCTGCAAGCGATTTTCTTCCCCTAAGTAATTCTGTCAAATGTATCCATGTTTTCATTAACTGCTGAAATAATTTTTTCTATTCATTGTAGGGTTGGTTATACTGTACTTTTTTGTGTTAATAAGTATTTATCCTCTTACCTTATACTATTACAATCATTAACTGCAGTGTGAAAATATACTAGTTATTACGTCTAACTTTTGTTAGCACAATAAGGCAGTGGAGGTAAAAAAAATTACATAAAAACCATGCAGCCAGAATTTCCTGCCAAGGAGCAGGGCACTGAATTCATGACATTTAGTTTCTGTGCCCAACAGCTACCTCCTGTGGTTTTACTAAAAGAGAATCCTGATCAGCCCAAGGAATATTAGATTCTTGAGAATTGCACATCATGGAATTGAAGAAAATGAGAAATTGGAGCAAGAATATCTGTGAGTTACTTTTTCTTCCTTTCCTTTTCTCCTTTTTTAATGAAAGAAATTTTACTGTGGGTCAGGAAGGTGTCACATGTAAAATAGTCAGAGGTAAGAAAGGTAGCTTCTGGTGAGTGGCATCCATTTGGAAGGTTCGTTACCACAAAGAAAAAATGTACAACATAAGAGCTAACCATAAGGAAAAGTGAAAGAAAACATTGGTAAGTGATAAAAAGAATTATTAAGGAGGAACAAATGCATGTATACATGCCTCTGTTACTTAAAAAAAATCATATAGCTGTCAAAGCACTTCAGGGGTGTTGTGGATAAGCAGTATCTTGAACATGACTTTTTTTGTACATAATATTTTAAATGAAACAAAAATGTGGGAAAAATGTAGCAAGTGCAGCTTTTTAACTATGCAGTATGTTAATGTGTCAGATGGATTGTACAGTTGAACAGCTTGAGGGAATGGTAGTATTTTAATAATATTATATGTTAACCTGGACTTTATAAGTAATCTCTGTTTACCTGCAAGATGTTATTAGCTTACATACATGAAATGTAACTTCTACAGATACTTTTCCCCACTTGTTTTAAAAAATTTTTATTGGCAAAGTAGCATTAAAATAGCATTAAGCAGAGAAATTAGATTAGGTTTTGTGGAGGGGGAGGATGTTGCTTATTGATGACAAAAACAGGTGATAGTGGATTTGTCATGGTTGAATATAGGTTCCAGTAATTCCTTATCATTTGACACTTTTAGATCGTGAGAGTTAAAAAGCCAATGTTGGCTCAAATTTCTTAATAGTTGCAAGTGAAATGCAGCAATAATGCAGTATCTTGGACGTATACGCACAGTTCTGATTCTTTCTCTTTGATTGTTCTAGAAGCCATTTCGCACACATTATGAAAGAAAGGCCAGTGGCACTGATGAAGAATCTGAAATACAGAAAGATTGTCTGTGATTTGCTCTAAGCTATACTTATTTAGGTTTCTCGTGAAGGGTGTATTCCAAAATCTACATGTTTTTACTCTACTTTAGTGTTTTTCCTTTTCTCCCCAACTAATTTCTGTCTATACATAAACCATCTACATTGATCGGCTTGAAACTACCTTAATCCAATGTTCCTGGGGAGGTGACTATGTTGGCTGCTACACCGTATCTCTCAACAGCATTTTCTCTAAAACTGATGTAGGTCTTGTCCACTACAATGAATTATGCATAACTGGCAGGCTATTTGTGGGCATGGAAAAAATGTGACACTTTAGATTAAAATTAAATATCGAGTAGGCTTTCTCCTAGTGACATGAATTAAACAAAGATGCTTCTTTTTCACCAATGGAGTATGAAGGCCTCCAGTTGTGAGTGTTTGCCCAAGGGGATTTTATTGTCACAACATGGTGCAGAACGTTGACTACATAATGCACGGCTCAGCCCTCTGCTGCTAGTTGGTTTCACAAGGAAGTCCCAGCAGTTTTCAGAAATGACTCGGTAATTAGGATCTTTGGGGAGACTTTCCTGCCTTTTTCACATATCCCTACCGCCTGTGGCTGGATGGTGCCTAGACTTAAACCACAAGCTGTCATTAGGGGCAGACCTGAAACAAATCACAGTAATGATGGCAACCACAAATCTCCGACTAAAATTCCCCAGACGAAGCCCTTTCCTTCTCCTTATCCAGGAAACTTCAGTAAGCAGGCACACTACAGAAGAAGAGGTTATTGAGTGAATATGTTGGAAAAGCTAAAAGCCACTTTGACAGGCCAGATGAGGGAAGGAAAGAAATTCGATAGCCACTGAACAAACTAACAAATCTGCTCAGAAAAATCTCAACTCCAAATTTAATTTTCATTTGTTGGTTTATTTCCTTATTAGTTTCTTTTTTCTTCTTTTTAGTAACACATTGGAAGATAATTACAATATAGTCTGTACTTTCACAGCAAAATAAATGAGGCACTAAAAGAGAGGTTATTTTAGGATATGTCTATTGCAAACTTAACTCCCCCAAACTGACCCAGTCTTTTCAAGATGCTGGATTAGAATATTTTAGCTCCTTCTCATGATACTGTAGCTGACATTAAGCCTAAAACTTGGCTAGGGATAAAATAAGTCCATTCTGTTGTAGGGTGTGTAACTGAGTGTGTACTTCTCAGCTACCCAGAGGTTCCCTTTCATATGTACATGTGTGTGTATATATATGTGTGTGTGTGTGTATGTGTATGTATAATATATGTGTGTGTATATGTGTGTGTATATATTTGTGTGCATATGTGTGTGTATGTATGTGTCGGTATGTCTGTGTATATATGTATATACACATACACACATATATAGGACCACTGTCCGATGATGTTTCAGTGCCCCTTGAGGGCTTCTAAGAGTAATAAACGCAAACAAGAATTCGGCTTCATACGAAATAATTCACTATACAGGAGCAAAGCCAGATGTGTGACTCAAAGGATCTCTGAAGTCAAGATTAACTGCCAGTCATCAGGAAACCCAAAGTCATTTAAAGTAAGAGGTGCCACAAGCCAGAAGATAGAAGCCATAAACACATACAATATTAATAAAGCAATTACAGTAAGTAGTAGAACATTCTGCTTTGCAAATCTCTTGCCACTTCAAGAAACATCTGTCTCCGCCAGTAGAAATTACTGTTAAAAAAGCCAAACCAAACCAAACAAGCTGTGCTTTGTGTTTTAGCTTTGCATTCAGTATCTTGATCACTTAGTCTGCTGCCAAAGCTTCAATACCAATTTCATAGCCTATTCCCTGGGTTGGTTTTTCAACCAATGTAGCCAATTGTGCTTATAGTAGGCAGAGGAGCAATTAGCTAATCCACTGCGTTGTGCAAACTGTCTGAATCCAATCACACATAATATCTCCAGAGGGTGAGTGAGAAATTCAAGTGACCAGATGAATCCTTGTTTAATAGAAACTGGCTTGAGCCTTAGCCAACCCAGTTCTTGAAAGTTGTTGGTTCCTTATTTTTACAAAAGTAAAATTTTATGTTTATTTACACTGCACAGGTAAGTTACTTTGTTACTGATCAATAAAATCCAGACCTGGCTGGGAGATGGGGGGAATCCTGGAGACAGATGAACACCCACTGTGAAATATTTTATCCTGGAATAGCACCTGGTTTCTTAGAGAATAATTGAGAAGAAAGGAACCATATCCATAAGTAATTATTGAGCTCAAATGGGCTCTTCCATTATAAAAGAAACAACAACAACAAAACCATGTGATTCAAGAAAAGAGGGAATAAAGATTTGCTTCAATCCAGAAGAAAAGTAGAAGAAGGTAATGGGGCCGGGTGCAGTGGGTCAGGCCTGTAATCTCAGCACTTTGGGAGGCCTAGGTGGGAGGATTGCTTGAGGCCAGGAATTGGAGATCAGCCTGGGCAACATAGCAAGACTCTGTCTCTACAAAAAATTTGAAAAATTAGCTGGGCATGGTTGTGGGTGCCTGTAGTCCCAGTTACTTGGAAGGCTGAGAAAGGAGGATCGCTTGAGCCCAAGAGTTCAAGGCTGCAGTGAACTATGATCACACCACTGCATTTCAGGCTGGGCAGCAGATTGAGACCCTGTACCTGTGTCTATTAAAAAAGAAAAAAAAGAAGAAGGAGGTAATTGTGGTTTCTTAAATAGAAGTTTATAACAGAAGATACAATTTCAAAGATCTACTCACTTGGAACTGTGAATAATTGGGTTAAAGAACCAACCACTCAAATATTTGTTAGAAATCCTCAGGGGTCTACTTAGATTCCTTTTTCACACTTACCACAAAATTCTGATTTAATTCATCACCAAATGTCACTTCTTGATCTACATCTCCTAAAATAGGCTGCCTCTTTTTATCCATCTTCCCACTAACTTGTTCAGGTCTTCTTCATTTTTACCAATACTATATACAATGGTCTGCTGAATGAACTTCCTACCTCTGGGGTCTTTCTCCTTCGATCTTTTCCCCAGATTGGTACCAGAAAGATCTTTCTAAAATTCAGACCTAATGTGTTATTTCCCATTGAAGTCCCCTCAATGGTCCCTTATCAGCTACCGAACAAAGCTTCAAGCTCTTCAGTTGGCCCGCAAAGCCCATTGTCTAAGTTTATGGCTTCCCGTGTCATAATTCCCCACATAAGGATCCTTTCCTTATAGACCTCACAGTTTCCAAAATACGCTGCTCTTTGGGGCCTGGCAAAGTATTCTTCTTTGGCAGCCGTTCCTTTGCCCTACACTTTTGTCCACCAGGCCAATCACTTCTTATCCTCTTCTGTCCAGCCTATTAGGTAACCTGGGGCAAACTTGGTGGTCACATCTCTGTGTGTGCACCTGCTTTAGAGCACCATTCTCAGTATATATAAAGCACAGCATAACGAAGTGGAAAGAAAGAAGCTTTGGAACCAAACTTTGATGTAAATCTTAGCTTATAACCTTCTTTCCATGGCAAGTTATTATACTCTTTCCCATTTGTTAAATAGGAATGTGAATGCCCAAGTTTTGTGAGATTAGCAATAACATATATGAAACCCTCCAAGCTGAACTTGACTCATAGTCATTGCTCAACATGATAGCCATAGTATAGGATATTATAACTGCTTCTTTAACCTATTGATTACACTTAGGCTATGACCTGCTTGAAAATAGATGCTATCTCTTTTCATTTTTATTTTTTGTTTGTTGTTCATCTTTCTGGCTTAGTACCTGTCAAAGCACCTGACATACAGAAAGTGTACAATAAAAAAAAATGCTCAAAGGATTAGGAAACAAAGAAAGGATACATGAGTGATGAAATCTCTAAATTTTAGAACATTTGGGAATTTGTGCTATAGCAGGACTAGAAATAGTGACATCGAGACTGGCTACGAATCTCAAGCACATTTAAAACATCATCGTGTTTTCTGGTTCTGTAGCTTTCTTGTGCTGACAAATGAGCATAACTGGTAGCTATGTGTTTTCTGAAAGGATACGCTACTAACAACCTGAAATTAAAGCTTCCTGTGTAGCACGGTCCAGCATTATCTTCCCTTTTTTCTCTAGTGTGAAAATTGCATCTCTGATACCTAAATAGTATTGCATGTTCCCATTTGGGTGGAGCATAGAGTGTGAACCAGGAAGGGGAAAGAGACGGAGATGAGGGGTCAAGTAGAGGTGAGACCAAAGAGCACCTTGAACTCCACATTTATAACTTGGACATGACCCCATGGGGGACTTATTAGTGGGTTTAATCAGGAAGATCCGAGAACTGGAGGTCTGCTATAGATACCTTGTATACAGCTTACTAGAATAGGATGATTCTGAAGAAAGAAAATCTAAAGAAGGACATGAGTTAGGAGGCAGCTGAATAATAACCATGGTGACAAGGACATGAACTAAGGCAGTAGCCAGGGTCAGCTGCAGGGGTGTGTGAACTGTGCAGTGACACAGGGCCCTACCTTTAGAGGGCTCTGGTGTTTGGTTTAATGCTCTCTTGTCACTGTCTTGAAATTCTTAATAATTTTTTAAAAAGAGGCCCATATTTTCATTTTGCAGTTGGCTCTGTAAATTATGTAACTGGTTCTGGCAGAGATAGTAGGAGAAAAGTCATGACAGATTACAAAGACGTGCATCCTGCTCCTCTTTGCTTTTCCATGTATGTGACTTCCTTGGTGCCCAAGGGCAACTCCCTGCCTCATCTGGGTGGTGTAGGGTGTTAAGGTGAAAGGAGTGGAGATTTAAGAATTTTATTAATTTAAAAGTAGAAAATTAATCTTTAGTCTTTGCGCTTCAATAAAGAAGTTTTGACATCTTATCCAGGCAGTAGAAAGTCAGAATTTATTGAGAGAGAGAAAAGGATAATTTGCAGTGTTTTTTTTCAATGGTTAAAACATAAATTTTATTCTATACCTAAAGTAAGGGCAATATCACGCAAAGGAAATGAGTAGCCCAAAACCAGTTTCTTCTAGTCGGAGGGATTTTGTGGCAGCCAAACATCAGAGGGGACCTGAATGGGAGAGTGGCCTCCTGGCTCTGAGCTTTCCATCCTGGGCGAAAGCTCATAGGTGGCAGAATGACACAGGAGCAAAGACGACCATGAGAACCTGCATTATCAGCATCTCAGCAGCTGCCGGTGTTTCCAGAAGATGGGTGCCTGCTTATTCCCCATGGCCCATCCCACCCAATCTCCTAAACTGCTGTAGTCATTGTGACTTTGGAGCACAAGAAAGGAAGTCCCATTACCATTTGAGGTTGAATTTCCAGACAGCCTGTTGTCAAATGTGTGCTTGGAGTCAAATTTAAGTTAATTAAAGAAAATAAAGTGTAGTAATTATTGACACCTAAATATGAGATTGCAGAATTATACCTGCTGCATATACATAACAGCTGTTTAGCACTAAAGAAATAGAAAATATTAAGATATAGTCTTTTTCCAAGAAACTTATTTCCTCAAGGGTGTAGTTTAAAGTGTTATCAAATTGCAGCATTAGATTCATTCTTTATGTATAAATTTAACAGACCTTTACTTTATTAGGAATTATACAATTACAATATATGCAAACAGTTACATACTGTTAAAATTGGTACTTTTTGCATTTCTTAACTGCCATGATACACGGTTTAGTACTATAGTGCTTTATTATACCTTTCTAGCAAGGTCTTTATTATAACGTTTCCTTTAACCGTTTTGTACTTAAAAATATTTGTTATCATGGAATCATAAAACAAACTAATAACTATAAGCATAAAGGTTTATTTCCATCACCCTTATTGGTATGCTTATATTAGGAAGTGCCAGGATCCTGGAATTGCCAGTGGTGTGTAATATGCAAGAACATCATCTCTTGCTGCAGAACGTATGGACCAATCCCTTTTTTGAATTAACTATATGTGCTTTTTCAAACCTCTGCATACAGAATTATAATAGCGATGGCCCTCTGTCCTGATGTTTCCAGCTACCCACTTGCTTTGAATGGTGCATTTCTTACAGACAATTAGAAGAGTGATCTGACTGGGCTGTTTTTTGATAACTGGTCTATGACTCTTGGATTTGCATGAGGACCTTTTAGCAGTTATTTTCTTTTGCTTATCTGTAACTGCTCCATTGGCCTATAAGCATTTAGATCTGTTTTTAAATTTTTACTTTATTTACCTGATTATTGGAACAGAGTATGTCCACTTTAAACATTATGAATTGCAAAACTCTGTAATGAAGAGAAAAAACTTCATTACAGATTTTTTGGTCTGATTTAGTTTAGCTATTTTCCCTGTAGTCATAAATACTTTCAGTAAGGGTATAGTCCATGCCAGGAATTCCTTTACAAGCTTCATATTTATGTAAATTTTGTATCCTTGTGAATTTTGTAATTTTCCACATTTTCTTACGAGGAAATGTTCAGAGTGATTAAATACCTTTCCTAATGTCACACAGGTAATAAAGGGCAGAGGTAGGATTTGAACCTGGCTCTATTGAATTCTGCACTCTTAATCAGGATATAATAATGCTTTAGTGTAAGTTTAAGTTGTACATATGTTTTATTGTGCTGTCCGGGCTTTTTGTTTAATATTACAACATAAATAATCCTACCTACCATTAAACATTTTCATAAATATCCTTATTAACTGTGAATCATTTGTTTCGTGGGTTTTTGTGATTTAATTTCTTTATAAAGTCTTTACCCCATTCCCGAAATAGGTCTAGGGTTGCAAGCTTTGAGGTATTGGTTTCGTATAGTAATCTCAAGTTATGTATTTCTCTGATTTACTGGAAGACCACTAGTTACTATGTTAAACTTTAGCACAGACTTTTCCATGCATGCTAATTTCAGAAACAGGAAAAACACATTTTATGAAGAAAGAAATATAGGAATCACAAATGTTTTAGTCGGTGAGGAATATGCAAGCTGTATTTTTTGTGTTCCTTGGTAATTCCAGCACATGGCACCTACAACAGAAAGGCTAATTTTCAA